>NW_026043964.1:305316-610632 GCF_937001465.1 Orcinus orca | reverse complement strand
CTTTCAGAGACATAGCAATCCATAGGTTTTAAGATACTTACTAGTCAGGTACATTATTAGGCGTTTAATATGGGGTTTTGAGTCCATTTCGTTGAGCAAGGAGTAGCTCTTGTCTATTACATATTTGGCTTAAGGAACTTTATCTGTGCTCATTTCAATCTCTGGTTTTATGCAGCACCCCAACTCACCTTTCCCCTTAAGCAAGCATAAGTTGATTTTCTAAATTTGGGACCATGTTCTGTTTTGAAATTCAGTTCCTGTGTAGCCAAGTTTACATTCCGTGTATTAGTGATATCTTATGATGTTTCTTTTTCTGTGTGACTTATTTCAGTTAGAATCATCATACCTGAATCCACTCATTATGCTGCTATGGGCCTGATGACATAGATGTCATTGCTGAGTGATATTGCATTGTACGTAAGTACCACAACTTCTTTATCCATTTTTCGCTTTATGCGATATTGAACTTGTACCGTAAACGAGTTTCTTGTAAACAGAGCCATCCCAAATTTTGGGGTGGCTGTGTCTTTTTGATTTTAATTTCCCTAAGCTATAGGACCATAAGTGGAAGTGCCCTAGGCTCTGTTGCTTTGTTTTTTAGATGTTTCAGGAAACACCATACACTTCTCCCGAGTGGCTGTTGGCAATGTACATCCCGCCCATCAGCATAACAAGGCTCCCAGTTCTCCATGGCCTGTCCTGCCTTTCTGGATTTTACACTTTTTTCAGATGGCCCTTTTCACGGGGGGGAAGTGAGACTTCATTGTAGTGCAGATTTCCTTTGCAAGCTTGCTTGGTTGGCCAAAAAGGGCGTATGCGTTTTTTCCTGAATATATTCAGGAAAAAATGCATACGCCCTTTTTGGCCAAGTGCATCATTGTCGACCTTCTGCCTCTTTTCCTATGCTTTAAATGCAATTCCAGTCTACCTCCTGAAATCGGTTTCCTGCAATTCTGCCCGGCTTTCAAGTCCTCTTGGCAGCCTTACTTCAGTATATTTTTGGATGATAGCTGTCATTTATAACTCTGCAGGTTTGTGAATTACAGTGCCCCTGAGCTCCTTTCTTCAACTCGCTTTCTTGTGAGCTGGCCGCAACACCGCAGGATTGCTTCAGGCCCTAATCTTGTTCCGGCATGGCACGCTGAGCCTTTGGTTAATTCCTCTTCCTGGTGGGAAATGAGAGTTAAATTTTCCCGTCCAGACACCTCCAGCTAGTCTCTCATTGGTTCTCCCTATTCCTGTTCATCTTCCGCGGAATTTGCAAACTGGGCCAAACAGGAGGTTAAAGGCACTGACTCTCCAAGTCGGGAGAGTGTTAGTAAAGCATCTGGAATGTTGCACCCGAGTACCAGGGACGAGAACTGAGACATATTTCAACACGTCTCCCGATCACACGGTTGATCATACTCTGGGTTCCACATGCATGTTTTAGCTGAAGGAAGAATCCCTTAAACCTGGAGAGTTGAGACCCGTGGAATGGGTACCATGCAATATGACTTCAAAGGGTCTTCATTTGCTCACCAAAACTCTCCAATCCTATCACTGCTGCGTTTTTGCCCCTGTACTCACGATTGATTCACTTTCAGAGACATAGCAATCCATAGGTTTTAAGATACTTACTAGTCAGGTACATTATTAGGCGTTTAATATGGGGTTTTGAGTCCATTTCGTTGAGCAAGGAGTAGCTCTTGTCTATTACATATTTGGCTTAAGGAACTTTATCTGTGCTCATTTCAATCTCTGGTTTTATGCAGCACCCCAACTCACCTTTCCCCTTAAGCAAGCATAAGTTGATTTTTCTAAATTTGGGACCATGTTCTGTTTGAAATTCAGTTCCTGTGTAGCCAAGTTTACATTCCGTGTATTAGTGATATCTTATGATGTTTCTTTTTCTGTGTGACTTATTTCAGTTAGAATCATCATACCTGAATCCACTCATTATGCTGCTATGGGCCTGATGACATAGATGTCATTGCTGAGTGATATTGCATTGTACGTAAGTACCACAACTTCTTTATCCATTTTTCGCTTTATGCGATATTGAACTTGTACCGTAAACGAGTTTCTTGTAAACAGAGCCATCCCAAACTTTGGGGTGGCTGTGTCTTTTTGATTTTAATTTCCCTAAGCTATAGGACCATAAGTGGAAGTGCCCTAGGCTCTGTTGCTTTGTTTTTTAGATGCTTCAGGAAACACCATACACTTCTCCCGAGTGGCTGTTGGCAATGTACATCCCGCCCATCAGCATAACAAGGCTCCCAGTTCTCCATGGCCTGTCCTGCCTTTCTGGATTTTACACTTTTTTCAGATGGCCCTTTTGACGGGGGGGAAGTGAGACTTCATTGTAGTGCAGATTTCCTTTGCAAGCTTGCTTGGTTGGCCAAAAAGGGCGTATGCGTTTTTTCCTGAATATATTCAGGAAAAAACGCATACGCCCTTTTTGGCCAAGTGCATCATTGTCGACCTTCTGCCTCTTTTCCTATGCTTAAATGCAATTCCAGTCTACCTCCTGAAATCGGTTTCCTGCAATTCTGCCGGCTTTCAAGTCCTCTTGGCAGCCTTACTTCAGTATATTTTTGGATGATAGCTGTCATTTATAACTCTGCAGGTTTGTGAATTACAGTGCCCCTGAGCTCCTTTCTTCAACTCGCTTTCTTGTGAGCTGGCCGCAACACCGCAGGATTGCTTCAGGCCCTAATCTGGTTCCGGCATGGCACGCTGAGCCTTTGGTTAATTCCTCTTCCTGGTGGGAAATGAGAGTTAAATTTTCCCGTCCAGACACCTCCAGCTAGTCTCTCATTGGTTCTCCCTATTCCTGTTCATCTTCCGCGGAATTTGCAAACTGGGCCAAACAGGAGGTTAAAGGCACTGACTCTTCAAGTCGGGAGAGTGTTAGTAAAGCATCTGGAATGTTGCACCCGAGTACCAGGGGACGAGAACTGAGACATATTTCAACACGTCTCCCGATCACACGGTTGATCATACTCTGGGTTCCACATGCATGTTTTAGCTGAAGGAAGAATCCCTTAAACCTGGAGAGTTGAGACCCGTGGAATGGGTACCATGCAATATGACTTCAAAGGGTCTTCATTTGCTCACCAAAACTCTCCAATCCTATCACTGCTGCGTTTTTGCCCCTGTACTCACGATTGATTCACTTTCAGAGACATAGCAATCCATAGGTTTTAAGATACTTACTAGTCAGGTACATTATTAGGCGTTTAATATGGGGTTTTGAGTCCATTTCGTTGAGCAAGGAGTAGCTCTTGTCTATTACATATTTGGCTTAAGGAACTTTATCTGTGCTCATTTCAATCTCTGGTTTTATGCAGCACCCCAACTCACCTTTCCCCTTAAGCAAGCATAAGTTGATTTTCTAAATTTGGGACCATGTTCTGTTTTGAAATTCAGTTCCTGTGTAGCCAAGTTTACATTCCGTGTATTAGTGATATCTTATGATGTTTCTTTTTCTGTGTGACTTATTTCAGTTAGAATCATCATACCTGAATCCACTCATTATGCTGCTATGGGCCTGATGACATAGATGTCATTGCTGAGTGATATTGCATTGTACGTAAGTACCACAACTTCTTTATCCATTTTTCGCTTTATGCGATATTGAACTTGTACCGTAAACGAGTTTCTTGTAAACAGAGCCATCCCAAACTTTGGGGTGGCTGTGTCTTTTGATTTTAATTTCCCTAAGCTATAGGACCATAAGTGGAAGTGCCCTAGGCTCTGTTGCTTTGTTTTTTAGATGCTTCAGGAAACACCATACACTTCTCCCGAGTGGCTGTTGGCAATGTACATCCCGCCCATCAGCATAACAAGGCTCCCAGTTCTCCATGGCCTGTCCTGCCTTTCTGGATTTTACACTTTTTCAGATGGCCCTTTTGACGGGGGGGAAGTGAGACTTCATTGTAGTGCAGATTTCCTTTGCAAGCTTGCTTGGTTGGCCAAAAAGGGCGTATGCGTTTTTTCCTGAATATATTCAGGAAAAAACGCATACGCCCTTTTTGGCCAAGTGCATCATTGTCGACCTTCTGCCTCTTTTCCTATGCTTTAAATGCAATTCCAGTCTACCTCCTGAAATCGGTTTCCTGCAATTCTGCCCGGCTTTCAAGTCCTCTTGGCAGCCTTACTTCAGTATATTTTGGATGATAGCTGTCATTTATAACTCTGCAGGTTTGTGAATTACAGTGCCCCTGAGCTCCTTTCTTCAACTCGCTTTCTTGTGAGCTGGCCGCAACACCGCAGGATTGCTTCAGGCCCTAATCTGGTTCCGGCATGGCACGCTGAGCCTTTGGTTAATTCCTCTTCCTGGTGGGAAATGAGAGTTAAATTTTCCCGTCCAGACACCTCCAGCTAGTCTCTCATTGGTTCTCCCTATTCCTGTTCATCTTCCGCGGAATTTGCAAACTGGGCCAAACAGGAGGTTAAAGGCACTGACTCTCCAAGTCGGGAGAGTGTTAGTAAAGCATCTGGAATGTTGCACCCGAGTACCAGGGGACGAGAACTGAGACATATTTCAACACGTCTCCCGATCACACGGTTGATCATACTCTGGGTTCCACATGCATGTTTTAGCTGAAGGAAGAATCCCTTAAACCTGGAGAGTTGAGACCCGTGGAATGGGTACCATGCAATATGACTTCAAAGGGTCTTCATTTGCTCACCAAAACTCTCCAATCCTATCACTGCTGCGTTTTTGCCCCTGTACTCACGATTGATTCACTTTCAGAGACATAGCAATCCATAGGTTTTAAGATACTTACTAGTCAGGTACATTATTAGGCGTTTAATATGGGGTTTTGAGTCCATTTCGTTGAGCAAGGAGTAGCTCTTGTCTATTACATATTTGGCTTAAGGAACTTTATCTGTGCTCATTTCAATCTCTGGTTTTATGCAGCACCCCAACTCACCTTTCCCCTTAAGCAAGCATAAGTTGATTTTCTAAATTTGGGACCATGTTCTGTTTGAAATTCAGTTCCTGTGTAGCCAAGTTTACATTCCGTGTATTAGTGATATCTTATGATGTTTCTTTTTCTGTGTGACTTATTTCAGTTAGAATCATCATACCTGAATCCACTCATTATGCTGCTATGGGCCTGATGACATAGATGTCATTGCTGAGTGATATTGCATTGTACGTAAGTACCACAACTTCTTTATCCATTTTTCGCTTTATGCGATATTGAACTTGTACCGTAAACGAGTTCTTGTAAACAGAGCCATCCAAACTTTGGGGTGGCTGTGTCTTTTTGATTTTAATTTCCCTAAGCTATAGGACCATAAGTGGAAGTGCCCTAGGCTCTGTTGCTTTGTTTTTTAGATGTTTCAGGAAACACCATACACTTCTCCCGAGTGGCTGTTGGCAATGTACATCCCGCCCATCAGCATAACAAGGCTCCCAGTTCTCCATGGCCTGTCCTGCCTTTCTGGATTTTACACTTTTTTCAGATGGCCCTTTTCACGGGGGGGAAGTGAGACTTCATTGTAGTGCAGATTTCCTTTGCAAGCTTGCTTGGTTGGCCAAAAAGGGCGTATGCGTTTTTTCCTGAATATATTCAGGAAAAAATGCATACGCCCTTTTTGGCCAAGTGCATCATTGTCGACCTTCTGCCTCTTTTCCTATGCTTTAAATGCAATTCCAGTCTACCTCCTGAAATCGGTTTCCTGCAATTCTGCCCGGCTTTCAAGTCCTCTTGGCAGCCTTACTTCAGTATATTTTTGGATGATAGCTGTCATTTATAACTCTGCAGGTTTGTGAATTACAGTGCCCCTGAGCTCCTTTCTTCAACTCGCTTTCTTGTGAGCTGGCCGCAACACCGCAGGATTGCTTCAGGCCCTAATCTTGTTCCGGCATGGCACGCTGAGCCTTTGGTTAATTCCTCTTCCTGGTGGGAAATGAGAGTTAAATTTTCCCGTCCAGACACCTCCAGCTAGTCTCTCATTGGTTCTCCCTATTCCTGTTCATCTTCCGCGGAATTTGCAAACTGGGCCAAACAGGAGGTTAAAGGCACTGACTCTCCAAGTCGGGAGAGTGTTAGTAAAGCATCTGGAATGTTGCACCCGAGTACCAGGGGACGAGAACTGAGACATATTTCAACACGTCTCCCGATCACACGGTTGATCATACTCTGGGTTCCACATGCATGTTTTAGCTGAAGGAAGAATCCCTTAAACCTGGAGAGTTGAGACCCGTGGAATGGGTACCATGCAATATGACTTCAAAGGGTCTTCATTTGCTCACCAAAACTCTCCAATCCTATCACTGCTGCGTTTTTGCCCCTGTACTCACGATTGATTCACTTTCAGAGACATAGCAATCCATAGGTTTTAAGATACTTACTAGTCAGGTACATTATTAGGCGTTTAATATGGGGTTTTGAGTCCATTTCGTTGAGCAAGGAGTAGCTCTTGTCTATTACATATTTGGCTTAAGGAACTTTATCTGTGCTCATTTCAATCTCTGGTTTTATGCAGCACCCCAACTCACCTTTCCCCTTAAGCAAGCATAAGTTGATTTTCTAAATTTGGGACCATGTTCTGTTTTGAAATTCAGTTCCTGTGTAGCCAAGTTTACATTCCGTGTATTAGTGATATCTTATGATGTTTCTTTTTCTGTGTGACTTATTTCAGTTAGAATCATCATACCTGAATCCACTCATTATGCTGCTATGGGCCTGATGACATAGATGTCATTGCTGAGTGATATTGCATTGTACGTAAGTACCACAACTTCTTTATCCATTTTTCGCTTTATGCGATATTGAACTTGTACCGTAAACGAGTTTCTTGTAAACAGAGCCATCCCAAACTTTGGGGTGGCTGTGTCTTTTTGATTTTAATTTCCCTAAGCTATAGGACCATAAGTGGAAGTGCCCTAGGCTCTGTTGCTTTGTTTTTTAGATGCTTCAGGAAACACCATACACTTCTCCCGAGTGGCTGTTGGCAATGTACATCCCGCCCATCAGCATAACAAGGCTCCCAGTTCTCCATGGCCTGTCCTGCCTTTCTGGATTTTACACTTTTTTCAGATGGCCCTTTTGACGGGGGGGAAGTGAGACTTCATTGTAGTGCAGATTTCCTTTGCAAGCTTGCTTGGTTGGCCAAAAAGGGCGTATGCGTTTTTTCCTGAATATATTCAGGAAAAAACGCATACGCCCTTTTTGGCCAAGTGCATCATTGTCGACCTTCTGCCTCTTTTCCTATGCTTTAAATGCAATTCCAGTCTACCTCCTGAAATCGGTTTCCTGCAATTCTGCCCGGCTTTCAAGTCCTCTTGGCAGCCTTACTTCAGTATATTTTTGGATGATAGCTGTCATTTATAACTCTGCAGGTTTGTGAATTACAGTGCCCCTGAGCTCCTTTCTTCAACTCGCTTTCTTGTGAGCTGGCCGCAACACCGCAGGATTGCTTCAGGCCCTAATCTGGTTCCGGCATGGCACGCTGAGCCTTTGGTTAATTCCTCTTCCTGGTGGGAAATGAGAGTTAAATTTTCCCGTCCAGACACCTCCAGCTAGTCTCTCATTGGTTCTCCCTATTCCTGTTCATCTTCCGCGGAATTTGCAAACTGGGCCAAACAGGAGGTTAAAGGCACTGACTCTTCAAGTCGGGAGAGTGTTAGTAAAGCATCTGGAATGTTGCACCCGAGTACCAGGGGACGAGAACTGAGACATATTTCAACACGTCTCCCGATCACACGGTTGATCATACTCTGGGTTCCACATGCATGTTTTAGCTGAAGGAAGAATCCCTTAAACCTGGAGAGTTGAGACCCGTGGAATGGGTACCATGCAATATGACTTCAAAGGGTCTTCATTTGCTCACCAAAACTCTCCAATCCTATCACTGCTGCGTTTTTGCCCCTGTACTCACGATTGATTCACTTTCAGAGACATAGCAATCCATAGGTTTTTAAGATACTTACTAGTCAGGTACATTATTAGGCGTTTAATATGGGGTTTTGAGTCCATTTCGTTGAGCAAGGAGTAGCTCTTGTCTATTACATATTTGGCTTAAGGAACTTTATCTGTGCTCATTTCAATCTCTGGTTTTATGCAGCACCCCAACTCACCTTTCCCCTTAAGCAAGCATAAGTTGATTTTCTAAATTTGGGACCATGTTCTGTTTTGAAATTCAGTTCCTGTGTAGCCAAGTTTACATTCCGTGTATTAGTGATATCTTATGATGTTTCTTTTTCTGTGTGACTTATTTCAGTTAGAATCATCATACCTGAATCCACTCATTATGCTGCTATGGGCCTGATGACATAGATGTCATTGCTGAGTGATATTGCATTGTACGTAAGTACCACAACTTCTTTATCCATTTTTCGCTTTATGCGATATTGAACTTGTACCGTAAACGAGTTTCTTGTAAACAGAGCCATCCCAAACTTTGGGGTGGCTGTGTCTTTTTGATTTTAATTTCCCTAAGCTATAGGACCATAAGTGGAAGTGCCCTAGGCTCTGTTGCTTTGTTTTTTAGATGCTTCAGGAAACACCATACACTTCTCCCGAGTGGCTGTTGGCAATGTACATCCCGCCCATCAGCATAACAAGGCTCCCAGTTCTCCATGGCCTGTCCTGCCTTTCTGGATTTTACACTTTTTTCAGATGGCCCTTTTGACGGGGGGGAAGTGAGACTTCATTGTAGTGCAGATTTCCTTTGCAAGCTTGCTTGGTTGGCCAAAAAGGGCGTATGCGTTTTTTCCTGAATATATTCAGGAAAAAACGCATACGCCCTTTTTGGCCAAGTGCATCATTGTCGACCTTCTGCCTCTTTTCCTATGCTTTAAATGCAATTCCAGTCTACCTCCTGAAATCGGTTTCCTGCAATTCTGCCCGGCTTTCAAGTCCTCTTGGCAGCCTTACTTCAGTATATTTTTGGATGATAGCTGTCATTTATAACTCTGCAGGTTTGTGAATTACAGTGCCCCTGAGCTCCTTTCTTCAACTCGCTTTCTTGTGAGCTGGCCGCAACACCGCAGGATTGCTTCAGGCCCTAATCTGGTTCCGGCATGGCACGCTGAGCCTTTGGTTAATTCCTCTTCCTGGTGGGAAATGAGAGTTAAATTTTCCCGTCCAGACACCTCCAGCTAGTCTCTCATTGGTTCTCCCTATTCCTGTTCATCTTCCGCGGAATTTGCAAACTGGGCCAAACAGGAGGTTAAAGGCACTGACTCTCCAAGTCGGGAGAGTGTTAGTAAAGCATCTGGAATGTTGCACCCGAGTACCAGGGGACGAGAACTGAGACATATTTCAACACGTCTCCCGATCACACGGTTGATCATACTCTGGGTTCCACATGCATGTTTTAGCTGAAGGAAGAATCCCTTAAACCTGGAGAGTTGAGACCCGTGGAATGGGTACCATGCAATATGACTTCAAAGGGTCTTCATTTGCTCACCAAAACTCTCCAATCCTATCACTGCTGCGTTTTTGCCCCTGTACTCACGATTGATTCACTTTCAGAGACATAGCAATCCATAGGTTTTAAGATACTTACTAGTCAGGTACATTATTAGGCGTTTAATATGGGGTTTTGAGTCCATTTCGTTGAGCAAGGAGTAGCTCTTGTCTATTACATATTTGGCTTAAGGAACTTTATCTGTGCTCATTTCAATCTCTGGTTTTATGCAGCACCCCAACTCACCTTTCCCCTTAAGCAAGCATAAGTTGATTTTCTAAATTTGGGACCATGTTCTGTTTTGAAATTCAGTTCCTGTGTAGCCAAGTTTACATTCCGTGTATTAGTGATATCTTATGATGTTTCTTTTTCTGTGTGACTTATTTCAGTTAGAATCATCATACCTGAATCCACTCATTATGCTGCTATGGGCCTGATGACATAGATGTCATTGCTGAGTGATATTGCATTGTACGTAAGTACCACAACTTCTTTATCCATTTTTCGCTTTATGCGATATTGAACTTGTACCGTAAACGAGTTTCTTGTAAACAGAGCCATCCCAAACTTTGGGGTGGCTGTGTCATTTTGATTTTAATTTCCCTAAGCTATAGGACCATAAGTGGAAGTGCCCTAGGCTCTGTTGCTTTGTTTTTTAGATGTTTCAGGAAACACCATAAACTTCTCCCGAGTGGCTGTTTGCAATGTACATCCCGCCCATCAGCATAACAAGGCTCCCAGTTCTCAATGGCCTGTCCTGCCTTTCTGGATTTTACACTTTTTTCAGATGGCCCTTTTGACGGG
Source organism: Orcinus orca (assembly GCF_937001465.1). NCBI lineage: Eukaryota > Metazoa > Chordata > Mammalia > Artiodactyla > Delphinidae > Orcinus > Orcinus orca. The sequence goes on along the minus strand of NW_026043964.1, from coordinate 600,414 downwards.
GGGGAAGTGAGACTTCATTGTAGTGCAGATTTCCTTTGCAAGCTTGCTTGGTTGGCCAAAAAGGGCGTATGCGTTTTTTCCTGAATATATTCAGGAAAAAACGCATACGCCCTTTTTGGCCAAGTGCATCATTGTCGACCTTCTGCCTCTTTTCCTATGCTTTAAATGCAATTCCAGTCTACCTCCTGAAATCGGTTTCCTGCAATTCTGCCCGGCTTTCAAGTCCTCTTGGCAGCCTTACTTCAGTATATTTTTGGATGATAGCTGTCATTTATAACTCTGCAGGTTTGTGAATTACAGTGCCCCTGAGCTCCTTTCTTCAACTCGCTTTCTTGTGAGCTGGCCGCAACACCGCAGGATTGCTTCAGGCCCTAATCTGGTTCCGGCATGGCACGCTGAGCCTTTGGTTAATTCCTCTTCCTGGTGGGAAATGAGAGTTAAATTTTCCCGTCCAGACACCTCCAGCTAGTCTCTCATTGGTTCTCCCTATTCCTGTTCATCTTCCGCGGAATTTGCAAACTGGGCCAAACAGGAGGTTAAAGGCACTGACTCTCCAAGTCGGGAGAGTGTTAGTAAAGCATCTGGAATGTTGCACCCGAGTACCAGGGGACGAGAACTGAGACATATTTCAACACGTCTCCCGATCACACGGTTGATCATACTCTGGGTTCCACATGCATGTTTTAGCTGAAGGAAGAATCCCTTAAACCTGGAGAGTTGAGACCCGTGGAATGGGTACCATGCAATATGACTTCAAAGGGTCTTCATTTGCTCACCAAAACTCTCCAATCCTATCACTGCTGCGTTTTTGCCCCTGTACTCACGATTGATTCACTTTCAGAGACATAGCAATCCATAGGTTTTAAGATACTTACTAGTCAGGTACATTATTAGGCGTTTAATATGGGGTTTTGAGTCCATTTCGTTGAGCAAGGAGTAGCTCTTGTCTATTACATATTTGGCTTAAGGAACTTTATCTGTGCTCATTTCAATCTCTGGTTTTATGCAGCACCCCAACTCACCTTTCCCCTTAAGCAAGCATAAGTTGGTTTTCTAAATTTGGGACCATGTTCTGTTTTGAAATTCAGTTCCTGTGTAGCCAAGTTTACATTCCGTGTATTAGTGATATCTTATGATGTTTCTTTTTCTGTGTGACTTATTTCAGTTAGAATCATCATACCTGAATCCACTCATTATGCTGCTATGGGCCTGATGACATAGATGTCATTGCTGAGTGATATTGCATTGTACGTAAGTACCACAACTTCTTTATCCATTTTTCGCTTTATGCGATATTGAACTTGTACCGTAAACGAGTTTCTTGTAAACAGAGCCATCCCAAACTTTGGGGTGGCTGTGTCTTTTTGATTTTAATTTCCCTAAGCTATAGGACCATAAGTGGAAGTGCCCTAGGCTCTGTTGCTTTGTTTTTTAGATGTTTCAGGAAACACCATACACTTCTCCCGAGTGGCTGTTGGCAATTTACATCCCGCCCATCAGCATAACAAGGCTCCCAGTTCTCCATGGCCTGTCCTGCCTTTCTGGATTTTACACTTTTTTCAGATGGCCCTTTTGACGGGGGGGAAGTGAGACTTCATTGTAGTGCAGATTTCCTTTGCAAGCTTGCTTGGTTGGCCAAAAAGGGCGTATGCGTTTTTTCCTGAATATATTCAGGAAAAAACGCATACGCCCTTTTTGGCCAAGTGCATCATTGTCGACCTTCTGCCTCTTTTCCTATGCTTTAAATGCAATTCCAGTCTACCTCCTGAAATCGGTTTCCTGCAATTCTGCCCGGCTTTCAAGTCCTCTTGGCAGCCTTACTTCAGTATATTTTTGGATGATAGCTGTCATTTATAACTCTGCAGGTTTGTGAATTACAGTGCCCCTGAGCTCCTTTCTTCAACTCGCTTTCTTGTGAGCTGGCCGCAACACCGCAGGATTGCTTCAGGCCCTAATCTGGTTCCGGCATGGCACGCTGAGCCTTTGGTTAATTCCTCTTCCTGGTGGGAAATGAGAGTTAAATTTTCCCGTCCAGACACCTCCAGCTAGTCTCTCATTGGTTCTCCCTATTCCTGTTCATCTTCCGTGGAATTTGCAAACTGGGCCAAACAGGAGGTTAAAGGCACTGACTCTCCAAGTCGGGAGAGTGTTAGTAAAGCATCTGGAATGTTGCACCCGAGTACCAGGGGACGAGAACTGAGACATATTTCAACACGTCTCCCGATCACACGGTTGATCATACTCTGGGTTCCACATGCATGTTTTAGCTGAAGGAAGAATCCCTTAAACCTGGAGAGTTGAGACCCGTGGAATGGGTACCATGCAATATGACTTCAAAGGGTCTTCATTTGCTCACCAAAACTCTCCAATCCTATCACTGCTGCGTTTTTGCCCCTGTACTCACGATTGATTCACTTTCAGAGACATAGCAATCCATAGGTTTTAAGATACTTACTAGTCAGGTACATTATTAGGCGTTTAATATGGGGTTTTGAGTCCATTTCGTTGAGCAAGGAGTAGCTCTTGTCTATTACATATTTGGCTTAAGGAACTTTATCTGTGCTCATTTCAATCTCTGGTTTTATGCAGCACCCCAACTCACCTTTCCCCTTAAGCAAGCATAAGTTGGTTTTCTAAATTTGGGACCATGTTCTGTTTTGAAATTCAGTTCCTGTGTAGCCAAGTTTACATTCCGTGTATTAGTGATATCTTATGATGTTTCTTTTTCTGTGTGACTTATTTCAGTTAGAATCATCATACCTGAATCCACTCATTATGCTGCTATGGGCCTGATGACATAGATGTCATTGCTGAGTGATATTGCATTGTACGTAAGTACCACAACTTCTTTATCCATTTTTCGCTTTATGCGATATTGAACTTGTACCATAAACGAGTTTCTTGTAAACAGAGCCATCCCAAACTTTGGGGTGGCTGTGTCTTTTTGATTTTAATTTCCCTAAGCTATAGGACCATAAGTGGAAGTGCCCTAGGCTCTGTTGCTTTGTTTTTTAGATGTTTCAGGAAACACCATACACTTCTCCTGAGTGGCTGTTGGCAATTTACATCCCGCCCATCAGCATAACAAGGCTCCCAGTTCTCAATGGCCTGTCCTGCCTTTCTGGATTTTACACTTTTTTCAGATGGCCCTTTTGACGGGGGGGAAGTGAGACTTCATTGTAGTGCAGATTTCCTTTGCAAGCTTGCTTGGTTGGCCAAAAAGGGCGTATGCGTTTTTTCCTGAATATATTCAGGAAAAAACGCATACGCCCTTTTTGGCCAAGTGCATCATTGTCGACCTTCTGCCTCTTTTCCTATGCTTTAAATGCAATTCCAGTCTACCTCCTGAAATCGGTTTCCTGCAATTCTGCCCGGCTTTCAAGTCCTCTTGGCAGCCTTACTTCAGTATATTTTTGGATGATAGCTGTCATTTATAACTCTGCAGGTTTGTGAATTACAGTGCCCCTGAGCTCCTTTCTTCAACTCGCTTTCTTGTGAGCTGGCCGCAACACCGCAGGATTGCTTCAGGCCCTAATCTGGTTCCGGCATGGCACGCTGAGCCTTTGGTTAATTCCTCTTCCTGGTGGGAAATGAGAGTTAAATTTTCCCGTCCAGACACCTCCAGCTAGTCTCTCATTGGTTCTCCCTATTCCTGTTCATCTTCCGCGGAATTTGCAAACTGGGCCAAACAGGAGGTTAAAGGCACTGACTCTCCAAGTCGGGAGAGTGTTAGTAAAGCATCTGGAATGTTGCACCCGAGTACCAGGGGACGAGAACTGAGACATATTTCAACACGTCTCCCGATCACACGGTTGATCATACTCTGGGTTCCACATGCATGTTTTAGCTGAAGGAAGAATCCCTTAAACCTGGAGAGTTGAGACCCGTGGAATGGGTACCATGCAATATGACTTCAAAGGGTCTTCATTTGCTCACCAAAACTCTCCAATCCTATCACTGCTGCGTTTTTGCCCCTGTACTCACGATTGATTCACTTTCAGAGACATAGCAATCCATAGGTTTTAAGATACTTACTAGTCAGGTACATTATTAGGCGTTTAATATGGGGTTTTGAGTCCATTTCGTTGAGCAAGGAGTAGCTCTTGTCTATTACATATTTGGCTTAAGGAACTTTATCTGTGCTCATTTCAATCTCTGGTTTTATGCAGCACCCCAACTCACCTTTCCCCTTAAGCAAGCATAAGTTGGTTTTCTAAATTTGGGACCATGTTCTGTTTTGAAATTCAGTTCCTGTGTAGCCAAGTTTACATTCCGTGTATTAGTGATATCTTATGATGTTTCTTTTTCTGTGTGACTTATTTCAGTTAGAATCATCATACCTGAATCCACTCATTATGCTGCTATGGGCCTGATGACATAGATGTCATTGCTGAGTGATATTGCATTGTACATAAGTACCACAACTTCTTTATCCATTTTTCGCTTTATGCGATATTGAACTTGTACCGTAAACGAGTTTCTTGTAAACAGAGCCATCCCAAACTTTGGGGTGGCTGTGTCTTTTTGATTTTAATTTCCCTAAGCTATAGGACCATAAGTGGAAGTGCCCTAGGCTCTGTTGCTTTGTTTTTTAGATGTTTCAGGAAACACCATACACTTCTCCCGAGTGGCTGTTGGCAATTTACATCCCGCCCATCAGCATAACAAGGCTCCCAGTTCTCCATGGCCTGTCCTGCCTTTCTGGATTTTACACTTTTTTCAGATGGCCCTTTTGACGGGGGGGGGGGGGGGGGAGTGAGACTTCATTGTAGTGCAGATTTCCTTTGCAAGCTTGCTTGGTTGGCCAAAAAGGGCGTATGCGTTTTTTCCTGAATATATTCAGGAAAAAACGCATACGCCCTTTTTGGCCAAGTGCATCATTGTCGACCTTCTGCCTCTTTTCCTATGCTTTAAATGCAATTCCAGTCTACCTCCTGAAATTGGTTTCCTGCAATTCTGCCCGGCTTTCAAGTCCTCTTGGCAGCCTTACTTCAGTATATTTTTGGATGATAGCTGTCATTTATAACTCTGCAGGTTTGTGAATTACAGTGCCCCTGAGCTCCTTTCTTCAACTCGCTTTCTTGTGAGCTGGCCGCAACACCGCAGGATTGCTTCAGGCCCTAATCTGGTTCCGGCATGGCACGCTGAGCCTTTGCTTAATTGCTCTTCCTGGTGGGAAATGAGAGTTAAATTTTCCCGTCCAGACACCTCCAGCTAGTCTCTCATTGGTTCTCCCTATTCCTGTTCATCTTCCGCGGAATTTGCAAACTGGGCCAAACAGGAGGTTAAAGGCACTGACTCTCCAAGTCGGGAGAGTGTTAGTAAAGCATCTGGAATGTTGCACCCGAGTACCAGGGGACGAGAACTGAGACATATTTCAACACGTCTCCCGATCACACGGTTGATCATACTCTGGGTTCCACATGCATGTTTTAGCTGAAGGAAGAATCCCTTAAACCTGGAGAGTTGAGACCCGTGGAATGGGTACCATGCAATATGACTTCAAAGGGTCTTCATTTGCTCACCAAAACTCTCCAATCCTATCACTGCTGCGTTTTTGCCCCTGTACTCACGATTGATTCACTTTCAGAGACATAGCAATCCATAGGTTTTAAGATACTTACTAGTCAGGTACATTATTAGGCGTTTAATATGGGGTTTTGAGTCCATTTCGTTGAGCAAGGAGTAGCTCTTGTCTATTACATATTTGGCTTAAGGAACTTTATCTGTGCTCATTTCAATCTCTGGTTTTATGCAGCACCCCAACTCACCTTTCCCCTTAAGCAAGCATAAGTTGGTTTTCTAAATTTGGGACCATGTTCTGTTTTGAAATTCAGTTCCTGTGTAGCCAAGTTTACATTCCGTGTATTAGTGATATCTTATGATGTTTCTTTTTCTGTGTGACTTATTTCAGTTAGAATCATCATACCTGAATCCACTCATTATGCTGCTATGGGCCTGATGACATAGATGTCATTGCTGAGTGATATTGCATTGTATGTAAGTACCACAACTTCTTTATCCATTTTTCGCTTTATGCGATATTGAACTTGTACCGTAAACGAGTTTCTTGTAAACAGAGCCATCCCAAACTTTGGGGTGGCTGTGTCTTTTTGATTTTAATTTCCCTAAGCTATAGGACCATAAGTGGAAGTGCCCTAGGCTCTGTTGCTTTGTTTCTTAGATGTTTCAGGAAACACCATACACTTCTCCAGAGTGGCTGTTGGCAATTTACATCCCGCCCATCAGCATAACAAGGCTCCCAGTTCTCCATGGCCTGTCCTGCCTTTCTGGATTTTACACTTTTTTCAGATGGCCCTTTTGACGGGGGGGGAAGTGAGACTTCATTGTAGTGCAGATTTCCTTTGCAAGCTTGCTTGGTTGGCCAAAAAGGGCGTATACGTTTTTTCCTGAATATATTCAGGAAAAAACGCATACGCCCTTTTTGGCCAAGTGCATCATTGTCGACCTTCTGCCTCTTTTCCTATGCTTTAAATGCAATTCCAGTCTACCTCCTGAAATCGGTTTCCTGCAATTCTGCCCGGCTTTCAAGTCCTCTTGGCAGCCTTACTTCAGTATATTTTTGGATGATAGCTGTCATTTATAACTCTGCAGGTTTGTGAATTACAGTGCCCCTGAGCTCCTTTCTTCAACTCGCTTTCTTGTGAGCTGGCCGCAACACCGCAGGATTGCTTCAGGCCCTAATCTGGTTCCGGCATGGCACGCTGAGCCTTTGGTTAATTCCTCTTCCTGGTGGGAAATGAGAGTTAAATTTTCCCGTCCAGACACCTCCAGCTAGTCTCTCATTGGTTCTCCCTATTCCTGTTCATCTTCCGCGGAATTTGCAAACTGGGCCAAACAGGAGGTTAAAGGCACTGACTCTCCAAGTCGGGAGAGTGTTAGTAAAGCATCTGGAATGTTGCACCCGAGTACCAGGGGACGAGAACTGAGACATATTTCAACACGTCTCCCGATCACACGGTTGATCATACTCTGGGTTCCACATGCATGTTTTAGCTGAAGGAAGAATCCCTTAAACCTGGAGAGTTGAGACCCGTGGAATGGGTACCATGCAATATGACTTCAAAGGGTCTTCATTTGCTCACCAAAACTCTCCAATCCTATCACTGCTGCGTTTTTGCCCCTGTACTCACGATTGATTCACTTTCAGAGACATAGCAATCCATAGGTTTTAAGATACTTACTAGTCAGGTACATTATTAGGCGTTTAATATGGGGTTTTGAGTCCATTTCGTTGAGCAAGGAGTAGCTCTTGTCTATTACATATTTGGCTTAAGGAACTTTATCTGTGCTCATTTCAATCTCTGGTTTTATGCAGCACCCCAACTCACCTTTCCCCTTAAGCAAGCATAAGTTGGTTTTCTAAATTTGGGACCATGTTCTGTTTTGAAATTCAGTTCCTGTGTAGCCAAGTTTACATTCCGTGTATTAGTGATATCTTATGATGTTTCTTTTTCTGTGTGACTTATTTCAGTTAGAATCATCATACCTGAATCCACTCATTATGCTGCTATGGGCTTGATGACATAGATGTCATTGCTGAGAGATATTGCATTGTACGTAAGTACCACAACTTCTTTATCCATTTTTCGCTTTATGCGATATTGAACTTGTACCGTAAACGAGTTTCTTGTAAACAGAGCCATCCCAAACTTTGGGGTGGCTGTGTCTTTTTGATTTTAATTTCCCTAAGCTATAGGACCATAAGTGGAAGTGCCCTAGGCTCTGTTGCTTTGTTTTTTAGATGTTTCAGGAAACACCATACACTTCTCCGGAGTGGCTGTTGGCAATTTACATCCCGCCCATCAGCATAACAAGGCTCCCAGTTCTCCATGGCCTGTCCTGCCTTTCTGGATTTTACACTTTTTTCAGATGGCCCTTTTGACGGGGGCGGGGGGGAGTGAGACTTCATTGTAGTGCAGATTTCCTTTGCAAGCTTGCTTGGTTGGCCAAAAAGGGCGTATGCGTTTTTTCCTGAATATATTCAGGAAAAAACGCATACGCCCTTTTTGGCCAAGTGCATCATTGTCGACCTTCTGCCTCTTTTCCTATGCTTTAAATGCAATTCCAGTCTACCTCCTGAAATCGGTTTCCTGCAATTCTGCCCGGCTTTCAAGTCCTCTTGGCAGCCTTACTTCAGTATATTTTTGGATGATAGCTGTCATTTATAACTCTGCAGGTTTGTGAATTACAGTGCCCCTGAGCTCCTTTCTTCAACTCGCTTTCTTGTGAGCTGGCCGCAACACCGCAGGATTGCTTCAGGCCCTAATCTGGTTCCGGCATGGCACGCTGAGCCTTTGGTTAATTCCTCTTCCTGGTGGGAAATGAGAGTTAAATTTTCCCGTCCAGACACCTCCAGCTAGTCTCTCATTGGTTCTCCCTATTCCTGTTCATCTTCCGCGGAATTTGCAAACTGGGCCAAACAGGAGGTTAAAGGCACTGACTCTCCAAGTCGGGAGAGTGTTAGTAAAGCATCTGGAATGTTGCACCCGAGTACCAGGGGACGAGAACTGAGACATATTTCAACACGTCTCCCGATCACACGGTTGATCATACTCTGGGTTCCACATGCATGTTTTAGCTGAAGGAAGAATCCCTTAAACCTGGAGAGTTGAGACCCGTGGAATGGGTACCATGCAATATGACTTCAAAGGGTCTTCATTTGCTCACCAAAACTCTCCAATCCTATCACTGCTGCGTTTTTGCCCCTGTACTCACGATTGATTCACTTTCAGAGACATAGCAATCCATAGGTTTTAAGATACTTACTAGTCAGGTACATTCTTAGGCGTTTAATATGGGGTTTTGAGTCCATTTCGTTGAGCAAGGAGTAGCTCTTGTCTATTACATATTTGGCTTAAGGAACTTTATCTGTGCTCATTTCAATCTCTGGTTTTATGCAGCACCCCAACTCACCTTTCCCCTTAAGCAAGCATAAGTTGGTTTTCTAAATTTGGGACCATGTTCTGTTTTGAAATTCAGTTCCTGTGTAGCCAAGTTTACATTCCGTGTATTAGTGATATCTTATGATGTTTCTTTTTCTGTGTGACTTATTTCAGTTAGAATCATCATACCTGAATCCACTCATTATGCTGCTATGGGCCTGATGACATAGATGTCATTGCTGAGTGATATTGCATTGTACGTAAGTACCACAACTTCTTTATCCATTTTTCGCTTTATGCGATATTGAACTTGTACCGTAAACGAGTTTCTTGTAAACAGAGCCATCCCAAACTTTGGGGTGGCTGTGTCTTTTTGATTTTAATTTCCCTAAGCTACAGGACCATAAGTGGAAGTGCCCTAGGCTCTGTTGCTTTGTTTTTTAGATGTTTCAGGAAACACCATACACTTCTCCGGAGTGGCTGTTGGCAAGTTACATCCCACCCATCAGCATAACAAGGCTCCCAGTTCTCCATGGCCTGTCCTGCCTTTCTGGATTTTACACTTTTTTCAGATGGCCCTTTTGACGGGGGGGAAGTGAGACTTCATTGTAGTGCAGATTTCCTTTGCAAGCTTGCTTGGTTGGCCAAAAAGGGCGTATGCGTTTTTTCCTGAATATATTCAGGAAAAAACGCATACGCCCTTTTTGGCCAAGTGCATCATTGTCGACCTTCTGCCTCTTTTCCTATGCTTTAAATGCAATTCCAGTCTACCTCCTGAAATCGGTTTCCTGCAATTCTGCCCGGCTTTCAAGTCCTCTTGGCAGCCTTACTTCAGTATATTTTTGGATGATAGCTGTCATTTATAACTCTGCAGGTTTGTGAATTACAGTGCCCCTGAGCTCCTTTCTTCAACTCGCTTTCTTGTGAGCTGGCCGCAACACCGCAGGATTGCTTCAGGCCCTAATCTGGTTCCGGCATGGCACGCTGAGCCTTTGGTTAATTCCTCTTCCTGGTGGGAAATGAGAGTTAAATTTTCCCGTCCAGACACCTCCAGCTAGTCTCTCATTGGTTCTCCCTATTCCTGTTCATCTTCCGCAGAATTTGCAAACTGGGCCAAACAGGAGGTTAAATGCACTGACTCTCCAAGTCGGGAGAGTGTTAGTAAAGCATCTGGAATGTTGCACCCGAGTACCAGGGGACGAGAACTGAGACATATTTCAACACGTCTCCCGATCACACGGTTGATCATACTCTGGGTTCCACATGCATGTTTTAGCTGAAGGAAGAATCCCTTAAACCTGGAGAGTTGAGACCCGTGGAATGGGTACCATGCAATATGACTTCAAAGGGTCTTCATTTGCTCACCAAAACTCTCCAATCCTATCACTGCTGCGTTTTTGCCCCTGTACTCACGATTGATTCACTTTCAGAGACATAGCAATCCATAGGTTTTAAGATACTTACTAGTCAGGTACATTATTAGGCGTTTAATATGGGGTTTTGAGTCCATTTCGTTGAGCAAGGAGTAGCTCTTGTCTATTACATATTTGGCTTAAGGAACTTTATCTGTGCTCATTTCAATCTCTGGTTTTATGCAGCACCCCAACTCACCTTTCCCCTTAAGCAAGCATAAGTTGATTTTCTAAATTTGGGACCATGTTCTGTTTTGAAATTCAGTTCCTGTGTAGCCAAGTTTACATTCCGTGTATTAGTGATATCTTATGATGTTTCTTTTTCTGTGTGACTTATTTCAGTTAGAATCATCATACCTGAATCCACTCATTATGCTGCTATGGGCCTGATGACATAGATGTCATTGCTGAGTGATATTGCATTGTACGTAAGTACCACAACTTCTTTATCCATTTTTCGCTTTATGCGATATTGAACTTGCACCGTAAACGAGTTTCTTGTAAACAGAGCCATCCCAAACTTTGGGGTGGCTGTGTCTTTTTGATTTTAATTTCCCTAAGCTATAGGACCATAAGTGGAAGTGCCCTAGGCTCTGTTGCTTTGTTTTTTAGATGTTTCAGGAAACACCATACACTTCTCCCGAGTGGCTGTTGGCAATTTACATCCTGCCCATCAGCATAACAAGGCTCCCAGTTCTCCATGGCCTGTCCTGCCTTTCTGGATTTTACACTTTTTTCAGATGGCCCTTTTGACGGGGGGGAAGTGAGACTTCATTGTAGTGCAGATTTCCTTTGCAAGCTTGCTTGGTTGGCCAAAAAGGGCGTATGCGTTTTTTCCTGAATATATTCAGGAAAAAACGCATACGCCCTTTTTGGCCAAGTGCATCATTGTCGACCTTCTGCCTCTTTTCCTATGCCTTAAATGCAATTCCAGTCTACCTCCTGAAATCGGTTTCCTGCAATTCTGCCCGGCTTTCAAGTCCTCTTGGCAGCCTTACTTCAGTATATTTTTGGATGATAGCTGTCATTTATAACTCTGCAGGTTTGTGAATTACAGTGCCCCTGAGCTCCTTTCTTCAACTCGCTTTCTTGTGAGCTGGCCGCAACACCGCAGGATTGCTTCAGGCCCTAATCTGGTTCCGGCATGGCACGCTGAGCCTTTGGTTAATTCCTCTTCCTGGTGGGAAATGAGAGTTAAATTTTCCCGTCCAGACACCTCCAGCTAGTCTCTCATTGGTTCTCCCTATTCCTGTTCATCTTCCGCGGAATTTGCAAACTGGGCCAAACAGGAGGTTAAAGGCACTGACTCTCCAAGTCCGGAGAGTGTTAGTAAAGCATCTGGAATGTTGCACCCGAGTACCAGGGGACGAGAACTGAGACATATTTCAACACGTCTCCCGATCACACGGTTGATCATACTCTGGGTTCCACATGCATGTTTTAGCTGAAGGAAGAATCCCTTAAACCTGGAGAGTTGAGACCCGTGGAATGGGTACCATGCAATATGACTTCGAAGGGTCTTCATTTGCTCACCAAAACTCTCCAATCCTATCACTGCTGCGTTTTTGCCCCTGTACTCACGATTGATTCACTTTCAGAGACATAGCAATCCATAGGTTTTAAGATACTTACTAGTCAGGTACATTATTAGGCGTTTAATATGGGGTTTTGAGTCCATTTCGTTGAGCAAGGAGTAGCTCTTGTCTATTACATATTTGGCTTAAGGAACTTTATCTGTGCTCATTTCAATCTCTGGTTTTATGCAGCACCCCAACTCACCTTTCCCCTTAAGCAAGCATAAGTTGGTTTTCTAAATTTGGGACCATGTTCTGTTTTGAAATTCAGATCCTGTGTAGCCAAGTTTACATTCCGTGTATTAGTGATATCTTATGATGTTTCTTTTTCTGTGTGACTTATTTCAGTTAGAATCATCATACCTGAATCCACTCATTATGCTGCTATGGGCCTGATGACATAGATGTCATTGCTGAGTGATATTGCATTGTACGTAAGTACCACAACTTCTTTATCCATTTTTCGCTTTATGCGATATTGAACTTGCACCGTAAATGAGTTTCTTGTAAACAGAGCCATCCCAAACTTTGGGGTGGCTGTGTCTTTTTGATTTTAATTTCCCTAAGCTATAGGACCATAAGTGGAAGTGCCCTAGGCTCTGTTGCTTTGTTTTTTAGATGTTTCAGGAAACACCATACACTTCTCCCGAGTGGCTGTTGGCAATTTACATCCCGCCCATCAGCATAACAAGGCTCCCAGTTCTCCATGGCCTGTCCTGCCTTTCTGGATTTTACACTTTTTTCAGATGGCCCTTTTGACGGGGGGAAGTGAGACTTCATTGTAGTGCAGATTTCCTTTGCAAGCTTGCTTGGTTGGCCAAAAAGGGCGTATGCGTTTTTTCCTGAATATATTCAGGAAAAAACGCATACGCCCTTTTTGGCCAAGTGCATCATTGTCGACCTTCTGCCTCTTTTCCTATGCTTTAAATGCAATTCCAGTCTACCTCCTGAAATCGGTTTCCTGCAATTCTGCCCGGCTTTCAAGTCCTCTTGGCAGCCTTACTTCAGTATATTTTTGGATGATATCTGTCATTTATAACTCTGCAGGTTTTTGAATTACAGTGCCCCTGAGCTCCTTTCTTCAACTCGCTTTCTTGTGAGCTGGCCGCAACACCGCAGGATTGCTTCAGGCCCTAATCTGGTTCCGGCATGGCACGCTGAGCCTTTGGTTAATTCCTCTTCCTGGTGGGAAATGAGAGTTAAATTTTCCCGTCCAGACACCTCCAGCTAGTCTCTCATTGGTTCTCCCTATTCCTGTTCATCTTCCGCGGAATTTGCAAACTGGGCCAAACAGGAGGTTAAAGGCACTGACTCTCCAAGTCGGGAGAGTGTTAGTAAAGCATCTGGAATGTTGCACCCGAGTACCAGGGGACGAGAACTGAGACATATTTCAACACGTCTCCCGATCACACGGTTGATCATACTCTGGGTTCCACATGCATGTTTTAGCTGAAGTAAGAATCCCTTAAACCTGGAGAGTTGAGACCCGTGGAATGGGTACCATGCAATATGACTTCAAAGGGTCTTCATTTGCTCACCAAAACTCTCCAATCCTATCACTGCTGCGTTTTTGCCCCTGTACTCACGATTGATTCACTTTCAGAGACATAGCAATCCATAGGTTTTAAGATACTTACTAGTCAGGTACATTATTAGGCGTTTAATATGGGGTTTTGAGTCCATTTCGTTGAGCAAGGAGTAGCTCTTGTCTATTACATATTTGGCTTAAGGAACTTTATCTGTGTTCATTTCAATCTCTGGTTTTATGCAGCACCCCAACTCACCTTTCCCCTTAAGCAAGCATAAGTTGATTTTCTAAATTTGGGACCATGTTCTGTTTTGAAATTCAGTTCCTGTGTAGCCAAGTTTACATTCCGTGTATTAGTGATATCTTATGATGTTTCTTTTTCTGTGTGACTTATTTCAGTTAGAATCATCATACCTGAATCCACTCATTATGCTGCTATGGGCCTGATGACATAGATGTCATTGCTGAGTGATATTGCATTGTACGTAAGTACCACAACTTCTTTATCCATTTTTCGCTTTATGCGATATTGAACTTGCACCGTAAACGAGTTTCTTGTAAACAGAGCCATCCCAAACTTTGGGGTGGCTGTGTCTTTTTGATTTTAATTTCCCTAAGCTATAGGACCATAAGTGGAAGTGCCCTAGGCTCTGTTGCTTTGTTTTTTAGATGTTTCAGGAAACACCATACACTTCTCCCGAGTGGCTGTTGGCAATTTACATCCCGTCCATCAGCATAACAAGGCTCCCAGTTCTCCATGGCCTGTCCTGCCTTTCTGGATTTTACACTTTTTTCAGATGGCCCTTTTGACGGGGGGAAGTGAGACTTCATTGTAGTGCAGATTTCCTTTGCAAGCTTGCTTGGTTGGCCAAAAAGGGCGTATGCGTTTTTTCCTGAATATATTCAGGAAAAAACGCATACGCCCTTTTTGGCCAAGTGCATCATTGTCGACCTTCTGCCTCTTTTCCTATGCTTTAAATGCAATTCCAGTCTACCTCCTGAAATCGGTTTCCTGCAATTCTGCCCGGCTTTCAAGTCCTCTTGGCAGCCTTACTTCAGTATATTTTTGGATGATAGCTGTCATTTATAACTCTGCAGGTTTGTGAATTACAGTGCCCCTGAGCTCCTTTCTTCAACTCGCTTTCTTGTGAGCTGGCCGCAACACCGCAGGATTGCTTCAGGCCCTAATCTGGTTCCGGCATGGCACGCTGAGCCTTTGGTTAATTCCTCTTCCTGGTGGGAAATGAGAGTTAAATTTTCCCGTCCAGACACCTCCAGCTAGTCTCTCATTGGTTCTCCCTATTCCTGTTCATCTTCCGCGGAATTTGCAAACTGGGCCAAACAGGAGGTTAAAGGCACTGACTCTCCAAGTCGGGAGAGTGTTAGTAAAGCATCTGGAATGTTGCACCCGAGTACCAGGGGACGAGAACTGAGACATATTTCAACACGTCTCCCGATCACACGGTTGATCATACTCTGGGTTCCACATGCATGTTTTAGCTGAAGGAAGAATCCCTTAAACCTGGAGAGTTGAGACCCGTGGAATGGGTACCATGCAATATGGCTTCAAAGGGTCTTCATTTGCTCACCAAAACTCTCCAATCCTATCACTGCTGCGTTTTTGCCCCTGTACTCACGATTGATTCACTTTCAGAGACATAGCAATCCATAGGTTTTAAGATACTTACTAGTCAGGTACATTATTAGGCGTTTAATATGGGGTTTTGAGTCCATTTCGTTGAGCAAGGAGTAGCTCTTGTCTATTACATATTTGGCTTAAGGAACTTTATCTGTGCTCATTTCAATCTCTGGTTTTATGCAGCACCCCAACTCACCTTTCCCCTTAAGCAAGCATAAGTTGGTTTTCTAAATTTGGGACCATGTTCTGTTTTGAAATTCAGTTCCTGTGTAGCCAAGTTTACATTCCGTGTATTAGTGATATCTTATGATGTTTCTTTTTCTGTGTGACTTATTTCAGTTAGAATCATCATACCTGAATCCACTCATTATGCTGCTATGGGCCTGATGACATAGATGTCATTGCTGAGTGATATTGCATTGTACGTAAGTACCACAACTTCTTTATCCATTTTTCGCTTTATGCGATATTGAACTTGTACCGTAAACGAGTTTCTTGTAAACAGAGCCATCCCAAACTTTGGGGTGGCTGTGTCTTTTTGATTTTAATTTCCCTAAGCTATAGGACCATAAGTGGAAGTGCCCTAGGCTCTGTTGCTTTGTTTTTTAGATGTTTCAGGAAACACCATACACTTCTCCCGAGTGGCTGTTGGCAGTTTACATCCCGCCCATCAGCATAACAAGGCTCCCAGTTCTCAATGGCCTGTCCTGCCTTTCTGGATTTTACACTTTTTTCAGATGGCCCTTTTGACGGGGGGGAAGTGAGACTTCATTGTAGTGCAGATTTCCTTTGCAAGCTTGCTTGGTTGGCCAAAAAGGGCGTGTGCGTTTTTTCCTGAATATATTCAGGAAAAAACGCATACGCCCTTTTTGGCCAAGTGCATCATTGTCGACCTTCTGCCTCTTTTCCTATGCCTTAAATGCAATTCCAGTCTACCTCCTGAAATCGGTTTCCTGCAATTCTGCCCGGCTTTCAAGTCCTCTTGGCAGCCTTACTTCAGTATATTTTTGGATGATAGCTGTCATTTATAACTCTGCAGGTTTTTGAATTACAGTGCCCCTGAGCTCCTTTCTTCAACTCGCTTTCTTGTGAGCTGGCCGCAACACCGCAGGATTGCTTCAGGCCCTAATCTGGTTCCGGCATGGCACGCTGAGCCTTTGGTTAATTCCTCTTCCTGGTGGGAAATGAGAGTTAAATTTTCCCGTCCAGACACCTCCAGCTAGTCTCTCATTGGTTCTCCCTATTCCTGTTCATCTTCCGCGGAATTTGCAAACTGGGCCAAACAGGAGGTTAAAGGCACTGACTCTCCAAGTCGGGAGAGTGTTAGTAAAGCATCTGGAATGTTGCACCCGAGTACCAGGGGACGAGACCTGAGACATATTTCAACACGTCTCCCGATCACACGGTTGATCATACTCTGGGTTCCACATGCATGTTTTAGCTGAAGGAAGAATCCCTTAAACCTGGAGAGTTGAGACCCGTGGAATGGGTACCATGCAATATGACTTCAAAGGGTCTTCATTTGCTCACCAAAACTCTCCAATCCTATCACTGCTGCGTTTTTGCCCCTGTACTCACGATTGATTCACTTTCAGAGACATAGCAATCCATAGGTTTTGAGATACTTACTAGTCAGGTACATTATTAGGCATTTAATATGGGGTTTTGAGTCCATTTCGTTGAGCAAGGAGTAGCTCTTGTCTATTACATATTTGGCTTAAGGAACTTTATCTGTGCTCATTTCAATCTCTGGTTTTATGCAGCACCCCAACTCACCTTTCCCCTTAAGCAAGCATAAGTTGATTTTCTAAATTTGGGACCATGTTCTGTTTTGAAATTCAGTTCCTGTGTAGCCAAGTTTACATTCCGTGTATTAGTGATATCTTATGATGTTTCTTTTTCTGTGTGACTTATTTCAGTTAGAATCATCATACCTGAATCCACTCATTATGCTGCTATGGGCCTGATGACATAGATGTCATTGCTGAGTGATATTGCATTGTACGTAAGTACCACAACTTCTTTATCCATTTTTCGCTTTATGCGATATTGAACTTGTACCGTAAACGAGTTTCTTGTAAACAGAGCCATCCCAAACTTTGGGGTGGCTGTGTCTTTTTGATTTTAATTTCCCTAAGCTATAGGACCATAAGTGGAAGTGCCCTAGGCTCTGTTGCTTTGTTTTTTAGATGTTTCAGGAAACACCATACACTTCTCCCGAGTGGCTGTTGGCAATGTACATCCCGCCCATCAGCATAACAAGGCTCCCAGTTCTCCATGGCCTGTCCTGCCTTTCTGGATTTTACACTTTTTTCAGATGGCCCTTTTGACGGGGGGAAGTGAGACTTCATTGTAGTGCAGATTTCCTTTGCAAGCTTGCTTGGTTGGCCAAAAAGGGCGTATGCGTTTTTTCCTGAATATATTCAGGAAAAAACGCATACGCCCTTTTTGGCCAAGTGCATCATTGTCGACCTTCTGCCTCTTTTCCTATGCTTTAAATGCAATTCCAGTCTACCTCCTGAAATCGGTTTCCTGCAATTCTGCCCGGGTTTCAAGTCCTCTTGGCAGCCTTACTTCAGTATATTTTTGGATGATATCTGTCATTTATAACTCTGCAGGTTTTTGAATTACAGTGCCCCTGAGCTCCTTTCTTCAACTCGCTTTCTTGTGAGCTGGCCGCAACACCGCAGGATTGCTTCAGGCCCTAATCTGGTTCCCGCATGGCACGCTGAGCCTTTGGTTAATTCCTCTTCCTGGTGGGAAATGAGAGTTAAATTTTCCCGTCCAGACACCTCCAGCTAGTCTCTCATTGGTTCTCCCTATTCCTGTTCATCTTCCGCGGAATTTGCAAACTGGGCCAAACAGGAGGTTAAAGGCACTGACTCTCCAAGTCGGGAGAGTGTTAGTAAAGCATCTGGAATGTTGCACCCGAGTACCAGGGGACGAGAACTGAGACATATTTCAACACGTCTCCCGATCACACGGTTGATCATACTCTGGGTTCCACATGCATGTTTTAGCTGAAGGAAGAATCCCTTAAACCTGGAGAGTTGAGACCCGTGGAATGGGTACCATGCAATATGACTTCAAAGGGTCTTCATTTGCTCACCAAAACTCTCCAATCCTATCACTGCTGCGTTTTTGCCCCTGTACTCACGATTGATTCACTTTCAGAGACATAGCAATCCATAGGTTTTAAGATACTTACTAGTCAGGTACATTATTAGGCGTTTAATATGGGGTTTTGAGTCCATTTCGTTGAGCAAGGAGTAGCTCTTGTCTATTACATATTTGGCTTAAGGAACTTTATCTGTGCTCATTTCAATCTCTGGTTTTATGCAGCACCCCAACTCACCTTTCCCCTTAAGCAAGCATAAGTTGATTTTCTAAATTTGGGACCATGTTCTGTTTTGAAATTCAGTTCCTGTGTAGCCAAGTTTACATTCCGTGTATTAGTGATATCTTATGATGTTTCTTTTTCTGTGTGACTTATTTCAGTTAGAATCATCATACCTGAATCCACTCATTATGCTGCTATGGGCCTGATGACATAGATGTCATTGCTGAGTGATATTGCATTGTACGTAAGTACCACAACTTCTTTATCCATTTTTCGCTTTATGCGATATTGAACTTGCACCGTATACGAGTTTCTTGTAAACAGAGCCATCCCAAACTTTGGGGTGGCTGTGTCTTTTTCATTTTAATTTCCCTAAGCTATAGGACCATAAGTGGAAGTGCCCTAGGCTCTGTTGCTTTGTTTTTTAGATGTTTCAGGAAACACCATACACTTCTCCTGAGTGGCTGTTGGCAATTTACATCCCGCCCATCAGCATAACAAGGCTCCCAGTTCTCCATGGCCTGTCCTGCCTTTCTGGATTTTACACTTTTTTCAGATGGCCCTTTTGACGGGGGGAAGTGAGACTTCATTGTAGTGCAGATTTCCTTTGCAAGCTTGCTTGGTTGGCCAAAAAGGGCGTATGCGTTTTTTCCTGAATATATTCAGGAAAAAACGCATACGCCCTTTTTGGCCAAGTGCATCATTGTCGACCTTCTGCCTCTTTTCCTATGCTTTAAATGCAATTCCAGTCTACCTCCTGAAATCGGTTTCCTGCAATTCTGCCCGGCTTTCAAGTCCTCTTGGCAGCCTTACTTCAGTATATTTTTGGATGATAGCTGTCATTTATAACTCTGCAGGTTTGTGAATTACAGTGCCCCTGAGCTCCTTTCTTCAACTCGCTTTCTTGTGAGCTGGCCGCAACACCGCAGGATTGCTTCAGGCCCTAATCTGGTTCCGGCATGGCACGCTGAGCCTTTGGTTAATTCCTCTTCCTGGTGGGAAATGAGAGTTAAATTTTCCCGTCCAGACACCTCCAGCTAGTCTCTCATTGGTTCTCCCTATTCCTGTTCATCTTCCGCGGAATTTGCAAACTGGGCCAAACAGGAGGTTAAAGGCACTGACTCTCCAAGTCGGGAGAGTGTTAGTAAAGCATCTGGAATGTTGCACCCGAGTACCAGGGGACGAGAACTGAGACATATTTCAACACGTCTCCCGATCACACGGTTGATCATACTCTGGGTTCCACATGCATGTTTTAGCTGAAGGAAGAATCCCTTAAACCTGGAGAGTTGAGACCCGTGGAATGGGTACCATGCAATATGACTTCGAAGGGTCTTCATTTGCTCACCAAAACTCTCCAATCCTATCACTGCTGCGTTTTTGCCCCTGTACTCACGATTGATTCACTTTCAGAGACATAGCAATCCATAGGTTTTAAGATACTTACTAGTCAGGTACATTATTAGGCGTTTAATATGGGGTTTTGAGTCCATTTCGTTGAGCAAGGAGTAGCTCTTGTCTATTACATATTTGGCTTAAGGAACTTTATCTGTGCTCATTTCAATCTCTGGTTTTATGCAGCACCCCAACTCACCTTTCCCCTTAAGCAAGCATAAGTTGGTTTTCTAAATTTGGGACCATGTTCTGTTTTGAAATTCAGATCCTGTGTAGCCAAGTTTACATTCCGTGTATTAGTGATATCTTATGATGTTTCTTTTTCTGTGTGACTTATTTCAGTTAGAATCATCATACCTGAATCCACTCATTATGCTGCTATGGGCCTGATGACATAGATGTCATTGCTGAGTGATATTGCATTGTACGTAAGTACCACAACTTCTTTATCCATTTTTCGCTTTATGCGATATTGAACTTGCACCGTAAATGAGTTTCTTGTAAACAGAGCCATCCCAAACTTTGGGGTGGCTGTGTCTTTTTGATTTTAATTTCCCTAAGCTATAGGACCATAAGTGGAAGTGCCCTAGGCTCTGTTGCTTTGTTTTTTAGATGTTTCAGGAAACACCATACACTTCTCCCGAGTGGCTGTTGGCAATTTACATCCCGCCCATCAGCATAACAAGGCTCCCAGTTCTCCATGGCCTGTCCTGCCTTTCTGGATTTTACACTTTTTTCAGATGGCCCTTTTGAAGGGGGGGAAGTGAGACTTCATTGTAGTGCAAATTTCCTTTGCAAGCTTGCTTGGTTGGCCAAAAAGGGCGTATGCGTTTTTTCCTGAATATATTCAGGAAAAAACGCATACGCCCTTTTTGGCCAAGTGCATCATTGTCGACCTTCTGCCTCTTTTCCTATGCTTTAAATGCAATTCCAGTCTACCTCCTGAAATCGGTTTCCTGCAATTCTGCCCGGCTTTCAAGTCCTCTTGGCAGCCTTACTTCAGTATATTTTTGGATGATAGCTGTCATTTATAACTCTGCAGGTTTGTGAATTACAGTGCCCCTGAGCTCCTTTCTTCAACTCGCTTTCTTGTGAGCTGGCCGCAACACCGCAGGATTGCTTCAGGCCCTAATCTGGTTCCGGCATGGCACGCTGAGCCTTTGGTTAATTCCTCTTCCTGGTGGGAAATGAGAGTTAAATTTTCCCGTCCAGACACCTCCAGCTAGTCTCTCATTGGTTCTCCCTATTCCTGTTCATCTTCCGCGGAATTTGCAAACTGGGCCAAACAGGAGGTTAAAGGCACTGACTCTCCAAGTCGGGAGAGTGTTAGTAAAGCATCTGGAATGTTGCACCCGAGTACCAGGGGACGAGAACTGAGACATATTTCAACACGTCTCCCGATCACACGGTTGATCATACTCTGGGTTCCACATGCATGTTTTAGCTGAAGGAAGAATCCCTTAAACCTGGAGAGTTGAGACCCGTGGAATGGGTACCATGCAATATGACTTCAAAGGGTCTTCATTTGCTCACCAAAACTCTCCAATCCTATCACTGCTGCGTTTTTGCCCCTGTACTCACGATTGATTCACTTTCAGAGACATAGCAATCCATAGGTTTTAAGATACTTACTAGTCAGGTACATTATTAGGCGTTTAATATGGGGTTTTGAGTCCATTTCGTTGAGCAAGGAGTAGCTCTTGTCTATTACATATTTGGCTTAAGGGACTTTATCTGTGCTCATTTCAATCTCTGGTTTTATGCAGTACCCCAACTCACCTTTCCCCTTAAGCAAGCATAAGTTGATTTTCTAAATTTGGGACCATGTTCTGTTTTGAAATTCAGTTCCTGTGTAGCCAAGTTTACATTCCGTGTATTAGTGATATCTTATGATGTTTCTTTTTCTGTGTGACTTATTTCAGTTAGAATCATCATACCTGAATCCACTCATTATGCTGCTATGGGCCTGATGACATAGATGTCATTGCTGAGTGATATTGCATTGTACGTAAGTACCACAACTTCTTTATCCATTTTCCGCTTTATGCGATATTGAACTTGTACCATAAACGAGTTTCTTGTAAACAGAGCCATCCCAAACTTTGGGGTGGCTGTGTCTTTTTGATTTTAATTTCCCTAAGCTATAGGACCATAAGTGGAAGTGCCCTAGGCTCTGTTGCTTTGTTTTTTAGATGTTTCAGGAAACACCATACACTTCTCCTGAGTGGCTGTTGGCAATTTACATCCCGCCCATCAGCATAACAAGGCTCCCAGTTCTCCATGGCCTGTCCTGCCTTTCTGGATTTTACACTTTTTTCAGATGGCCCTTTTGACGGGGGGGAAGTGAGACTTCATTGTAGTGCAGATTTCCTTTGCAAGCTTGCTTGGTTGGCCAAAAAGGGCGTATGCGTTTTTTTTCCTGAATATATTCAGGAAAAAACGCATACGCCCTTTTTGGCCAAGTGCATCATTGTCGACCTTCTGCCTCTTTTCCTATGCTTTAAATGCAATTCCAGTCTACCTCCTGAAATCGGTTTCCTGCAATTCTGCCCGGCTTTCAAGTCCTCTTGGCAGCCTTACTTCAGTATATTTTTGGATGATAGCTGTCATTTATAACTCTGCAGGTTTGTGAATTACAGTGCCCCTGAGCTCCTTTCTTCAACTCGCTTTCTTGTGAGCTGGCCGCAACACCGCAGGATTGCTTCAGGCCCTAATCTGGTTCCGGCATGGCACGCTGAGCCTTTGGTTAATTCCTCTTCCTGGTGGGAAATGAGAGTTAAATTTTCCCGTCCAGACACCTCCAGCTAGTCTCTCATTGGTTCTCCCTATTCCTGTTCATCTTCCGCGGAATTTGCAAACTGGGCCAAACAGGAGGTTAAAGGCACTGACTCTCCAAGTCGGGAGAGTGTTAGTAAAGCATCTGGAATGTTGCACCCGAGTACCAGGGGACGAGAACTGAGACATATTTCAACACGTCTCCCGATCACACGGTTGATCATACTCTGGGTTCCACATGCATGTTTTAGCTGAAGGAAGAATCCCTTAAACCTGGAGAGTTGAGACCCGTGGAATGGGTACCATGCAATATGACTTCAAAGGGTCTTCATTTGCTCACCAAAACTCTCCAATCCTATCACTGCTGCGTTTTTGCCCCTGTACTCACGATTGATTCACTTTCAGAGACATAGCAATCCATAGGTTTTAAGATACTTACTAGTCAGGTACATTATTAGGCGTTTAATATGGGGTTTTGAGTCCATTTCGTTGAGCAAGGAGTAGCTCTTGTCTATTACATATTTGGCTTAAGGAACTTTATCTGTGCTCATTTCAATCTCTGGTTTTATGCAGCACCCCAACTCACCTTTCCCCTTAAGCAAGCATAAGTTGATTTTCTAAATTTGGGACCATGTTCTGTTTTGAAATTCAGTTCCTGTGTAGCCAAGTTTACATTCCGTGTATTAGTGATATCTTATGATGTTTCTTTTTCTGTGTGACTTATTTCAGTTAGAATCATCATACCTGAATCCACTCATTATGCTGCTATGGGCCTGATGACATAGATGTCATTGCTGAGTGATATTGCATTGTACGTAAGTACCACAACTTCTTTATCCATTTTTCGCTTTATGCGATATTGAACTTGTACCGTAAACGAGTTTCTTGTAAACAGAGCCATCCCAAACTTTGGGGTGGCTGTGTCTTTTTGATTTTAATTTCCCTAAGCTATAGCACCATAAGTGGAAGTGCCCTAGGCTCTGTTGCTTTGTTTTTTAGATGTTTCAGGAAACACCATACACTTCTCCCGAGTGGCTGTTGGCAATTTACATCCCGCCCATCAGCATAACAAGGCTCCCAGTTCTCCATGGCCTGTCCTGCCTTTCTGGATTTTACACTTTTTTCAGATGGCCCTTTTGACGGGGGGGGGGGGGGAGTGAGAGTTCATTGTAGTGCAGATTTCCTTTGCAAGCTTGCTTGGTTGGCCAAAAAGGGCGTATGCGTTTTTTCCTGAATATATTCAGGAAAAAACGCATACGCCCTTTTTGGCCAAGTGCATCATTGTCGACCTTCTGCCTCTTTTCCTATGCTTTAAATGCAATTCCAGTCTACCTCCTGAAATCGGTTTCCTGCAATTCTGCCCGGCTTTCAAGTCCTCTTGGCAGCATTACTTCAGTATATTTTTGGATGATAGCTGTCATTTATAACTCTGCAGGTTTGTGAATTACAGTGCCCCTGAGCTCCTTTCTTCAACTCGCTTTCTTGTGAGCTGGCCGCAACACCGCAGGATTGCTTCAGGCCCTAATCTGGTTCCGGCATGGCACGCTGAGCCTTTGGTTAATTCCTCTTCCTGGTGGGAAATGAGAGTTAAAATTTCCCGTCCAGACACCTCCAGCTAGTCTCTCATTGGTTCTCCCTATTCCTGTTCATCTTCCGCGGAATTTGCAAACTGGGCCAAACAGGAGGTTAAAGGCACTGACTCTCAAAGTCGGGAGATTGTTAGTAAAGCATCTGGAATGTTGCACCCGAGTACCAGGGGACGAGAACTGAGACATATTTCAACACGTCTCCCGATCACACGGTTGATCATACTCTGGGTTCCACATGCATGTTTTAGCTGAAGGAAGAATCCCTTAAACCTGGAGAGTTGAGACCCGTGGAATGGGTACCATGCAATATGACTTCAAAGGGTCTTCATTTGCTCACCAAAACTCTCCAATCCTATCACTGCTGCGTTTTTGCCCCTGTACTCACGATTGATTCACTTTCAGAGACATAGCAATCCATAGGTTTTAAGATACTTACTAGTCAGGTACATTATTAGGCGTTTAATATGGGGTTTTGAGTCCATTTCGTTGAGCAAGGAGTAGCTCTTGTCTATTACATATTTGGCTTAAGGAACTTTATCTGTGCTCATTTCAATCTCTGGTTTTATGCAGCACCCCAACTCACCTTTCCCCTTAAGCAAGCATAAGTTGATTTTCTAAATTTGGGACCATGTTCTGTTTTGAAATTCAGTTCCTGTGTAGCCAAGTTTACATTCCGTGTATTAGTGATATCTTATGATGTTTCTTTTTCTGTGTGACTTATTTCAGTTAGAATCATCATACCTGAATCCACTCATTATGCTGCTATGGGCCTGATGACATAGATGTCATTGCTGAGTGATATTGCATTGTACGTAAGTACCACAACTTCTTTATCCATTTTTCGCTTTATGCGATATTGAACTTGTACCGTAAACGAGTTTCTTGTAAACAGAGCCATCCCAAACTTTGGGGTGGCTGTGTCTTTTTGATTTTAATTTCCCTAAGCTATAGGACCATAAGTGGAAGTGCCCTAGGCTGTGTTGCTTTGTTTTTTAGATGTTTCAGGAAACACCATACACTTCTCCCGAGTGGCTGTTGGCAATTTACATCCCGCCCATCAGCATAACAAGGCTCCCAGTTCTCAATGGCCTGTCCTGCCTTTCTGGATTTTACACTTTTTTCAGATGGCCCTTTTGACGGGGGGGGGGGGGAAGTGAGACTTCATTGTAGTGCAGATTTCCTTTGCAAGCTTGCTTGGTTGGCCAAAAAGGGCGTATGCGTTTTTTCCTGAATATATTCAGGAAAAAACGCATACGCCCTTTTTGGCCAAGTGCATCATTGTCGACCTTCTGCCTCTTTTCCTATGCTTTAAATGCAATTCCAGTCTACCTCCTGAAATCGGTTTCCTGCAATTCTGCCCGGCTTTCAAGTCCTCTTGGCAGCCTTACTTCAGTATATTTTTGGATGATAGCTGTCATTTATAACTCTGCAGGTTTGTGAATTACAGTGCCCCTGAGCTCCTTTCTTCAACTCGCTTTCTTGTGAGCTGGCCGCAACACCGCAGGATTGCTTCAGGCCCTAATCTGGTTCCGGCATGGCACGCTGAGCCTTTGGTTAATTCCTCTTCCTGGTGGGAAATGAGAGTTAAATTTTCCCGTCCAGACACCTCCAGCTAGTCTCTCATTGGTTCTCCCTATTCCTGTTCATCTTCCGCGGAATTTGCAAACTGGGCCAAACAGGAGGTTAAAGGCACTGACTCTCCAAGTCGGGAGAGTGTTAGTAAAGCATCTGGAATGTTGCACCCGAGTACCAGGGGACGAGAACTGAGACATATTTCAACACGTCTCCCGATCACACGGTTGATCATACTCTGGGTTCCACATGCATGTTTTAGCTGAAGGAAGAATCCCTTAAACCTGGAGAGTTGAGACTCGTGGAATGGGTACCATGCAATATGACTTCAAAGGGTCTTCATTTGCTCACCAAAACTCTCCAATCCTATCACTGCTGCGTTTTTGCCCCTGTACTCACGATTGATTCACTTTCAGAGACATAGCAATCCATAGGTTTTAAGATACTTACTAGTCAGGTACATTATTAGGCGTTTAATATGGGGTTTTGAGTCCATTTCGTTGAGCAAGGAGTAGCTCTTGTCTATTACATATTTGGCTTAAGGAAATTTATCTGTGCTCATTTCAATCTCTGGTTTTATGCAGCACCCCAACTCACCTTTCCCCTTAAGCAAGCATAAGTTGGTTTTCTAAATTTGGGACCATGTTCTGTTTTGAAATTCAGTTCCTGTGTAGCCAAGTTTACATTCCGTGTATTAGTGATATCTTATGATGTTTCTTTTTCTGTGTGACTTATTTCAGTTAGAATCATCATACCTGAATCCACTCATTATGCTGCTATGGGCCTGATGACATAGATGTCATTGCTGAGTGATATTGCATTGTACGTAAGTACCACAACTTCTTTATCCATTTTTCGCTTTATGCGATATTGAACTTGTACCGTAAACGAGTTTCTTGTAAACAGAGCCATCCCAAACTTTGGGGTGGCTGTGTCTTTTTGATTTTAATTTCCCTAAGCTATAGGACCATAAGTGGAAGTGCCCTAGGCTCTGTTGCTTTGTTTTTTAGATGTTTCAGGAAACACCATACACTTCTCCCGAGTGGCTGTTGGCAATTTACATCCCGCCCATCAGCATAACAAGGCTCCCAGTTCTCCATGGCCTGTCCTGCCTTTCTGGATTTTACACTTTTTTCAGATGGCCCTTTTGACGGGGGGGGGGGGGGGAAGTGAGACTTCATTGTAGTGCAGATTTCCTTTGCAAGCTTGCTTGGTTGGCCAAAAAGGGCGTATGCGTTTTTTCCTGAATATATTCAGGAAAAAACGCATACGCCCTTTTTGGCCAAGTGCATCATTGTCGACCTTCTGCCTCTTTTCCTATGCTTTAAATGCAATTCCAGTCTACCTCCTGAAATCGGTTTCCTGCAATTCTGCCCGGCTTTCAAGTCCTCTTGGCAGCCTTACTTCAGTATATTTTTGGATGATAGCTGTCATTTATAACTCTGCAGGTTTGTGAATTACAGTGCCCCTGAGCTCCTTTCTTCAACTCGCTTTCTTGTGAGCTGGCCGCAACACCGCAGGATTGCTTCAGGCCCTAATCTGGTTCCGGCATGGCACGCTGAGCCTTTGGTTAATTCCTCTTCCTGGTGGGAAATGAGAGTTAAATTTTCCCGTCCAGACACCTCCAGCTAGTCTCTCATTGGTTCTCCCTATTCCTGTTCATCTTCCGCGGAATTTGCAAACTGGGCCAAACAGGAGGTTAAAGGCACTGACTCTCCAAGTCGGGAGAGTGTTAGTAAAGCATCTGGAATGTTGCACCCGAGTACCAGGGGACGAGAACTGAGACATATTTCAACACGTCTCCCGATCACACGGTTGATCATACTCTGGGTTCCACATGCATGTTTTAGCTGAAGGAAGAATCCCTTAAACCTGGAGAGTTGAGACTCGTGGAATGGGTACCATGCAATATGACTTCAAAGGGTCTTCATTTGCTCACCAAAACTCTCCAATCCTATCACTGCTGCGTTTTTGCCCCTGTACTCACGATTGATTCACTTTCAGAGACATAGCAATCCATAGGTTTTAAGATACTTACTAGTCAGGTACATTATTAGGCGTTTAATATGGGGTTTTGAGTCCATTTCGTTGAGCAAGGAGTAGCTCTTGTCTATTACATATTTGGCTTAAGGAAATTTATCTGTGCTCATTTCAATCTCTGGTTTTATGCAGCACCCCAACTCACCTTTCCCCTTAAGCAAGCATAAGTTGGTTTTCTAAATTTGGGACCATGTTCTGTTTTGTATTCAGTTCCTGTGTAGCCAAGTTTACATTCCGTGTATCAGTGATATCTTATGATGTTTCTTTTTCTGTGTGACTTATTTCAGTTAGAATCATCATACCTGAATCCACTCATTATGCTGCTATGGGCCTGATGACATAGATGTCATTGCTGAGTGATATTGCATTGTACGTAAGTACCACAACTTCTTTATCCATTTTTCGCTTTATGCGATATTGAACTTGTACCGTAAACGAGTTTCTTGTAAACAGAGCCATCCCAAACTTTGGGGTGGCTGTGTCTTTTTGATTTTAATTTCCCTAAGCTATAGGACCATAAGTGGAAGTGCCCTAGGCTCTGTTGCTTTGTTTTTTAGATGTTTCAGGAAACACCATACACTTCTCCCGAGTGGCTGTTGGCAATTTACATCCCGCCCATCAGCATAACAAGGCTCCCAGTTCTCCATGGCCTGTCCTGCCTTTCTGGATTTTACACTTTTTTCAGATGGCCCTTTTGACGGGGGGGGGGGGGGAAGTGAGACTTCATTGTAGTGCAGATTTCCTTTGCAAGCTTGCTTGGTTGGCCAAAAAGGGCGTATGCGTTTTTTCCTGAATATATTCAGGAAAAAACGCATACGCCCTTTTTGGCCAAGTGCATCATTGTCGACCTTCTGCCTCTTTTCCTATGCTTTAAATGCAATTCCAGTCTACCTCCTGAAATCGGTTTCCTGCAATTCTGCCCGGCTTTCAAGTCCTCTTGGCAGCCTTACTTCAGTATATTTTTGGATGATAGCTGTCATTTATAACTCTGCAGGTTTGTGAATTACAGTGCCCCTGAGCTCCTTTCTTCAACTCGCTTTCTTGTGAGCTGGCCGCAACACCGCAGGATTGCTTCAGGCCCTAATCTGGTTCCGGCATGGCACGCTGAGCCTTTGGTTAATTCCTCTTCCTGGTGGGAAATGAGAGTTAAATTTTCCCGTCCAGACACCTCCAGCTAGTCTCTCATTGGTTCTCCCTATTCCTGTTCATCTTCCGCGGAATTTGCAAACTGGGCCAAACAGGAGGTTAAAGGCACTGACTCTCCAAGTCGGGAGAGTGTTAGTAAAGCATCTGGAATGTTGCACCCGAGTACCAGGGGACGAGAACTGAGACATATTTCAACACGTCTCCCGATCACACGGTTGATCATACTCTGGGTTC
This sequence comes from Orcinus orca, assembly GCF_937001465.1. NCBI lineage: Eukaryota > Metazoa > Chordata > Mammalia > Artiodactyla > Delphinidae > Orcinus > Orcinus orca. Next base: position 571,264 of record NW_026043964.1, on the reverse strand, counting down.
CACATGCATGTTTTAGCTGAAGGAAGAATCCCTTAAAACTGGAGAGTTGAGACTCGTGGAATGGGTACCATGCAATATGACTTCAAAGGGTCTTCATTTGCTCACCAAAACTCTCCAATCCTATCACTGCTGCGTTTTTGCCCCTGTACTCACGATTGATTCACTTTCAGAGACATAGCAATCCATAGGTTTTAAGATACTTACTAGTCAGGTACATTATTAGGCGTTTAATATGGGGTTTTGAGTCCATTTCGTTGAGCAAGGAGTAGCTCTTGTCTATTACATATTTGGCTTAAGGAAATTTATCTGTGCTCATTTCAATCTCTGGTTTTATGCAGCACCCCAACTCACCTTTCCCCTTAAGCAAGCATAAGTTGGTTTTCTAAATTTGGGACCATGTTCTGTTTTGTATTCAGTTCCTGTGTAGCCAAGTTTACATTCCGTGTATCAGTGATATCTTATGATGTTTCTTTTTCTGTGTGACTTATTTCAGTTAGAATCATCATACCTGAATCCACTCATTATGCTGCTATGGGCCTGATGACATAGATGTCATTGCTGAGTGATATTGTATTGTACGTAAGTACCACAACTTCTTTATCCATTTTTCGCTTTATGCGATATTGAACTTGTACCGTAAACGAGTTTCTTGTAAACAGAGCCATCCCAAACTTTGGGGTGGCTGTGTCTTTTTGATTTTAATTTCCCTAAGCTATAGGACCATAAGTGGAAGTGCCCTAGGCTCTGTTGCTTTGTTTTTTAGATGTTTCAGGAAACACCATACACTTCTCCCGAGTGGCTGTTGGCAATTTACATCCCGCCCATCAGCATAACAAGGCTCCCAGTTCTCCATGGCCTGTCCTGCCTTTCTGGATTTTACACTTTTTTCAGATGGCCCTTTTGACGGGGGGGGGGGGGAAGTGAGACTTCATTGTAGTGCAGATTTCCTTTGCAAGCTTGCTTGGTTGGCCAAAAAGGGCGTATGCGTTTTTTCCTGAATATATTCAGGAAAAAACGCATACGCCCTTTTCGGCCAAGTGCATCATTGTGGACGTTCTGCCTCTTTTCCTATGCTTTAAATGCAATTCCAGTCTACCTCCTGAAATCGGTTTCCTGCAATTCTGCCCGGCTTTCAAGTCCTCTTGGCAGCCTTACTTCAGTATATTTTTGGATGATAGCTGTCATTTATAACTCTGCAGGTTTGTGAATTACAGTGCCCCTGAGCTCCTTTCTTCAACTCGCTTTCTTGTGAGCTGGCCGCAACACCGCAGGATTGCTTCAGGCCCTAATCTGGTTCCGGCACGGCACGCTGAGCCTTTGGTTAATTCCTCTTCCTGGTGGGAAATGAGAGTTAAATTTTCCCGTCCAGACACCTCCAGCTAGTCTCTCATTGGTTCTCCCTATTCCTGTTCATCTTCCGCGGAATTTGCAAACTGGGCCAAACAGGAGGTTAAAGGCACTGACTCTCCAAGTCGGGAGAGTGTTAGTAAAGCATCTGGAATGTTGCACCCGAGTACCAGGGGACGAGACCTGAGACATATTTCAACACGTCTCCCGATCACACGGTTGATCATACTCTGGGTTCCACATGCATGTTTTAGCTGAAGGAAGAGTCCCTTAAACCTGGAGAGTTGAGACCCGTGGAATGGGTACCATGCAATATGACTTCAAAGGGTCTTCATTTGCTCACCAAAACTCTCCAATCCTATCACTGCTGCGTTTTTGCCCCTGTACTCACGATTGATTCACTTTCAGAGACATAGCAATCCATAGGTTTTAAGATACTTACTAGTCAGGTACATTATTAGGCGTTTAATATGGGGTTTTGAGTCCATTTCGTTGAGCAAGGAGTAGCTCTTGTCTATTACATATTTGGCTTAAGGAACTTTATCTGTGCTCATTTCAATCTCTGGTTTTATGCAGCACCCCAACTCACCTTTCCCCTTAAGCAAGCATAAGTTGATTTTCTAAATTTGGGACCATGTTCTGTTTTGAAATTCAGTTCCTGTGTAGCCAAGTTTACATTCCGTGTATTAGTGATATCTTATGATGTTTCTTTTTCTGTGTGACTTATTTTAGTTAGAATCATCATACCTGAATCCACTCATTATGCTGCTATGGGCCTGATGACATAGATGTCATTGCTGAGTGATATTGCATTGTACGTAAGTACCACAACTTCTTTATCCATTTTTCGCTTTATGCGATATTGAACTTGTACCGTAAACGAGTTTCTTGTAAACAGAGCCATCCCAAACTTTGGGGTGGCTGTGTCTTTTTGATTTTAATTTCCCTAAGCTATAGCACCATAAGTGGAAGTGCCCTAGGCTCTGTTGCTTTGTTTTTTAGATGTTTCAGGAAACACCATACACTTCTCCCTAGTGGCTGTTGGCAGTTTACATCCCGCCCATCAGCATAACAAGGCTCCCAGTTCTCCATGGCCTGTCCTGCCTTTCTGGATTTTACACTTTTTTCAGATGGCCCTTTTGACAGGGGGGGGGAGTGAGACTTCATTGTAGTGCAGATTTCCTTTGCAAGCTTGCTTGGTTGGCCAAAAAGGGCGTATGCGTTTTTTCCTGAATATATTCAGGAAAAAACGCATACGCCCTTTTTGGCCAAGTGCATCATTGTCGACCTTCTGCCTCTTTTCCTATGCTTTAAATGCAATTCCAGTCTACCTCCTGAAATCGGTTTCCTGCAATTCTGCCCGGCTTTCAAGTCCTCTTGGCAGCCTTACTTCAGTATATTTTTGGATGATAGCTGTCATTTATAACTCTGCAGGTTTGTGAATTACAGTGCCCCTGAGCTCCTTTCTTCAACTCGCTTTCTTGTGAGCTGGCCGCAACACCGCAGGATTGCTTCAGGCCCTAATCTGGTTCCGGCATGGCATGCTGAGCCTTTGGTTAATTCCTCTTCCTGGTGGGAAATGAGAGTTAAATATTCCCGTCCAGACACCTCCAGCTAGTCTCTCATTGGTTCTCCCTATTCCTGTTCATCTTCCGCGGAATTTGCAAACTGGGCCAAACAGGAGGTTAAAGGCACTGACTCTCCAAGTCGGGAAAGTGTTAGTAAAGCATCTGGAATGTTGCACCCGAGTACCAGGGGACGAGAACTGAGACATATTTCAACACGTCTCCCGATCACACGGTTGATCATACTCTGGGTTCCACATGCATGTTTTAGCTGAAGGAAGAATCCCTTAAACCTGGAGAGTTGAGACCCGTGGAATGGGTACCATGCAATATGACTTCAAAGGGTCTTCATTTGCTCACCAAAACTCTCCAATCCTATCACTGCTGCGTTTTTGCCCCTGTACTCACGATTGATTCACTTTCAGAGACATAGCAATCCATAGGTTTTAAGATACTTACTAGTCAGGTACATTATTAGGTGTTTAATATGGGGTTTTGAGTCCATTTCGTTGAGCAAGGAGTAGCTCTTGTCTATTACATATTTGGCTTAAGGAACTTTATCTGTGCTCATTTCAATCTCTGGTTTTATGCAGCACCCCAACTCACCTTTCCCCTTAAGCAAGCATAAGTTGGTTTTCTAAATTTGGGACCATGTTCTGTTTTGAAATTCAGTTCCTGTGTAGCCAAGTTTACATTCCGTGTATTAGTGATATCTTATGATGTTTCTTTTTCTGTGTGACTTATTTCAGTTAGAATCATCATACCTGAATCCACTCATTATGCTGCTATGGGCTTGATGACATAGATGTCATTGCTGAGTGATATTGCATTGTACGTAAGTACCACAACTTCTTTATCCATTTTTCGCTTTATGCGATATTGAACTTGTACCGTAAACGAGTTTCTTGTAAACAGAGCCATCCCAAACTTTGGGGTGGCTGTGTCTTTTTGATTTTAATTTCCCTAAGCTATAGGACCATAAGTGGAAGTGCCCTAGGCTCTGTTGCTTTGTTTTTTAGATGTTTCAGGAAACACCATACACTTCTCCCGAGTGGCTGTTGGCAAGTTACATCCCGCCCATCAGCATAACAAGGTTCCCAGTTCTCCATGGCCTGTCCTGCCTTTCTGGATTTTACACTTTTTTCAGATGGCCCTTTTGATGGGGGGGAAGTGAGACTTCATTGTAGTGCAGATTTCCTTTGCAAGCTTGCTTGGTTGGCCAAAAAGGGCGTATGCGTTTTTTCCTGAATATATTCAGGAAAAAACGCATACGCCCTTTTTGGCCAAGTGCATCATTGTCGACCTTCTGCCTCTTTTCCTATGCTTTAAATGCAATTCCAGTCTACCTCCTGAAATCGGTTTCCTGCAATTCTGCCCGGCTTTCAAGTCCTCTTGGCAGCCTTACTTCAGTATATTTTTGGATGATAGCTGTCATTTATAACTCTGCAGGTTTGTGAATTACAGTGCCCCTGAGCTCCTTTCTTCAACTCGCTTTCTTGTGAGCTGGCCGCAACACCGCAGGATTGCTTCAGGCCCTAATCTGGTTCCGGCATGGCACGCTGAGCCTTTGGTTAATTCCTCTTCCTGGTGGGAAATGAGAGTTAAATTTTCCCGTCCAGACACCTCCAGCTAGTCTCTCATTGGTTCTCCCTATTCCTGTTCATCTTCCGCGGAATTTGCAAACTGGGCCAAACAGGAGGTTAAAGGCACTGACTCTCCAAGTCGGGAGAGTGTTAGTAAAGCATCTGGAATGTTGCACCCGAGTACCAGGGGACGAGAACTGAGACATATTTCAACACGTCTCCCGATCACACGGTTGATCATACTCTGGGTTCCACATGCATGTTTTAGCTGAAGGAAGAGTCCCTTAAACCTGGAGAGTTGAGACCCGTGGAATGGGTACCATGCAATATAACTTCAAAGGGTCTTCATTTGCTCACCAAAACTCTCCAATCCTATCACTGCTGCGTTTTTGCCCCTGTACTCACGATTGATTCACTTTCAGAGACATAGCAATCCATAGGTTTTAAGTTACTTACTAGTCAGGTACATTATTAGGCGTTTAATATGGGGTTTTGAGTCCATTTCGTTGAGCAAGGAGTAGCTCTTGTCTATTACATATTTGGCTTAAGGAACTTTATCTGTGCTCATTTCAATCTCTGGTTTTATGCAGCACCCCAACTCACCTTTCCCCTTAAGCAAGCATAAGTTGATTTTCTAAATTTGGGACCATGTTCTGTTTTGAAATTCAGTTCCTGTGTAGCCAAGTTTACATTCCGTGTATTAGTGATATCTTATGATGTTTCTTTTTCTGTGTGACTTATTTCAGTTAGAATCATCATACCTGAATCCACTCATTATGCTGCTATGGGCCTGATGACATAGATGTCATTGCTGAGTGATATTGCATTGTACGTAAGTACCACAACTTCTTTATCCATTTTTCGCTTTATGCGATATTGAACTTGTACCGTAAACGAGTTTCTTGTAAACAGAGCCATCCCAAACTTTGGGGTGGCTGTGTCTTTTTGATTTTAATTTCCCTAAGCTATAGCACCATAAGTGGAAGTGCCCTAGGCTCTGTTGCTTTGTTTTTTAGATGTTTCAGGAAACACCATACACTTCTCCCTAGTGGCTGTTGGCAGTTTACATCCCGCCCATCAGCATAACAAGGCTCCCAGTTCTCCATGGCCTGTCCTGCCTTTCTGGATTTTACACTTTTTTCAGATGGCCCTTTTGACAGGGGGGGGGAGTGAGACTTCATTGTAGTGCAGATTTCCTTTGCAAGCTTGCTTGGTTGGCCAAAAAGGGCGTATGCGTTTTTTCCTGAATATATTCAGGAAAAAACGCATACGCCCTTTTTGGACAAGTGCATCATTGTCGACCTTCTGCCTCTTTTCCTATGCTTTAAATGCAATTCCAGTCTACCTCCTGAAATCGGTTTCCTGCAATTCTGCCCGGCTTTCAAGTCCTCTTGGCAGCCTTACTTCAGTATATTTTTGGATGATAGCTGTCATTTATAACTCTGCAGGTTTGTGAATTACAGTGCCCCTGAGCTCCTTTCTTCAACTCGCTTTCTTGTGAGCTGGCCGCAACACCGCAGGATTGCTTCAGGCCCTAATCTGGTTCCGGCATGGCATGCTGAGCCTTTGGTTAATTCCTCTTCCTGGTGGGAAATGAGAGTTAAATTTTCCCGTCCAGACACCTCCAGCTAGTCTCTCATTGGTTCTCCCTATTCCTGTTCATCTTCCGCGGAATTTGCAAACTGGGCCAAACAGGAGGTTAAAGGCACTGACTCTCCAAGTCGGGAGAGTGTTAGTAAAGCATCTGGAATGTTGCACCCGAGTACCAGGGGACGAGAACTGAGACATATTTCAACACGTATCCCGATCACACGGTTGATCATACTCTGGGTTCCACATGCATGCTTTAGCTGAAGGAAGAATCCCTTAAACCTGGAGAGTTGAGACCCGTGGAATGGGTACCATGCAATATGACTTCAAAGGGTCTTCATTTGCTCACCAAAACTCTCCAATCCTATCACTGCTGCGTTTTTGCCCCTGTACTCACGATTGATTCACTTTCAGAGACATAGCAATCCATAGGTTTTAAGATACTTACTAGTCAGGTACATTATTAGGCGTTTAATATGGGGTTTTGAGTCCATTTCGTTGAGCAAGGAGTAGCTCTTGTCTATTACATATTTGGCTTAAGGAACTTTATCTGTGCTCATTTCAATCTCTGGTTTTATGCAGCACCCCAACTCACCTTTCCCCTTAAGCAAGCATAAGTTGATTTTCTAAATTTGGGACCATGTTCTGTTTTGAAATTCAGTTCCTGTGTAGCCAAGTTTACATTCCATGTATTAGTGATATCTTATGATGTTTCTTTTTCTGTGTGACTTATTTCAGTTAGAATCATCATACCTGAATGCACTCATTATGCTGCTATGGGCCTGATGACATAGATGTCATTGCTGAGTGATATTACATTGTACGTAAGTACCACAACTTCTTTATCCATTTTTCGCTTTATGCGATATTGAACATGTACCGTAAACGAGTTTCTTGTAAACAGAGCCATCCCAAACTTTGGGGTGGCTGTGTCTTTTTGATTTTAATTTCCCTAAGCTATAGGACCATAAGTGGAAGTGCCCTAGGCTCTGTTGCTTTGTTTTTTAGATGTTTCAGGAAACACCATACACTTCTCCCGAGTGGCTGTTGGCAAGTTACATCCCGCCCATCAGCATAACAAGGCTCCCAGTTCTCCATGGCCTGTCCTGCCTTTCTGGATTTTACACTTTTTTCAGATGGCCCTTTTGACGGGGGGGAAGTGAGACTTCATTGTAGTGCAGATTTCCTTTGCAAGCTTGCTTGGTTGGCCAAAAAGGGCGTATGCGTTTTTTCCTGAATATATTCAGGAAAAAACGCATACGCCCTTTTTGGCCAAGTGCATCATTGTCGACCTTCTGCCTCTTTTCCTATGCTTTAAATGCAATTCCAGTCTACCTCCTGAAATCGGTTTCCTGCAATTCTGCCCGGCTTTCAAGTCCTCTTGGCAGCCTTACTTCAGTATATTTTTGGATGATAGCTGTCATTTATAACTCTGCAGGTTTGTGAATTACAGTGCCCCTGAGCTCCTTTCTTCAACTCGCTTTCTTGTGAGCTGGCCGCAACACCGCAGGATTGCTTCAGGCCCTAATCTGGTTCCGGCATGGCACGCTGAGCCTTTGGTTAATTCCTCTTCCTGGTGGGAAATGAGAGTTAAATTTTCCCGTCCAGACACCTCCAGCTAGTCTCTCATTGGTTCTCCCTATTCCTGTTCATCTTCCGCGGAATTTGCAAACTGGGCCAAAGAGGAGGTTAAAGGCACTGACTCTCCAAGTTAGGAGAGTGTTAGTAAAGCATCTGGAATGTTGTACCCGAGTACCAGGGGACAAGAACTGAGACATATTTCAACACGTCTCCCGATCACACGGTTGATCATACTCTGGGTTCCACATGCATGTTTTAGCTGAAGGAAGAATCCCTTAAACCTGGAGAGTTGAGACCCGTGGAATGGGTACCATGCAATATGACTTCAAAGGGTCTTCATTTGCTCACCAAAACTGTCCAATCCTATCACTGCTGCGTTTTTGCCCCTGTACTCACGATTGATTCACTTTCAGAGACATAGCAATCCATAGGTTTTAAGATACTTACTAGTCAGGTACATTATTAGGCGTTTAATATGGGGTTTTGAGTCCATTTCGTTGAGCAAGGAGTAGCTCTTGTCTATTACATATTTGGCTTAAGGAACTTTATCTGTGCTCATTTCAATCTCTGGTTTTATGCAGCACCCCAACTCACCTTTCCCCTTAAGCAAGCATAAGTTGATTTTCTAAATTTGGGACCATGTTCTGTTTTGAAATTCAGTTCCTGTGTAGCCAAGTTTACATTCCGTGTATTAGTGATATCTTATGATGTTTCTTTTTCTGTGTGACTTATTTCAGTTAGAATCATCATACCTGAATCCACTCATTATGCTGCTATGGGCCTGATGACATAGATGTCATTGCTGAGTGATATTGCATTGTACGTAAGTACCACAACTTCTTTATCCATTTTTCGCTTTATGCGATATTGAACTTGTACCGTAAACGAGTTTCTTGTAAACAGAGCCATCCCAAACTTTGGGGTGGCTGTGTCTTTTTGATTTTAATTTCCCTAAGCTATAGGACCATAAGTGGAAGTGCCCTAGGCTCTGTTGCTTTGTTTTTTAGATGTTTCAGGAAACACCATACACTTCTCCCGAGTGGCTGTTGGCAATTTACATCCCGCCCATCAGCATAACAAGGCTCCCAGTTCTCCATGGCCTGTCCTGCCTTTCTGGATTTTACACTTTTTTCAGATGGCCCTTTTGACGGGGGGGAAGTGAGACTTCATTGTAGTGCAGATTTCCTTTGCAAGCTTGCTTGGTTGGCCAAAAAGGGCGTATGCGTTTTTTCCTGAATATATTCAGGAAAAAACGCATACGCCCTTTTTGGCCAAGTGCATCATTGTCGACCTTCTGCCTCTTTTCCTATGCTTTAAATGCAATTCCAGTCTACCTCCTGAAATCGGTTTCCTGCAATTCTGCCCGGCTTTCAAGTCCTCTTGGCAGCCTTACTTCAGTATATTTTTGGATGATAGCTGTCATTTATAACTCTGCAGGTTTGTGAATTACAGTGCCCCTGAGCTCCTTTCTTCAACTCGCTTTCTTGTGAGCTGGCCGCAACACCGCAGGATTGCTTCAGGCCCTAATCTGGTTCCGGCATGGCACGCTGAGCCTTTGGTTAATTCCTCTTCCTGGTGGGAAATGAGAGTTAAATTTTCCCGTCCAGACACCTCCAGCTAGTCTCTCATTGCTTCTCCCTATTCCTGTTCATCTTCCGCGGAATTTGCAAACTGGGCCAAACAGGAGGTTAAAGGCACTGACTCTCCAAGTCGGGAGAGTGTTAGTAAAGCATCTGGAATGTTGCACCCGAGTACCAGGGGACGAGAACTGAGACATATTTCAACACGTCTCCCGATCACACGGTTGATCATACTCTGGGTTCCACATGCATGTTTTAGCTGAAGGAAGAGTCCCTTAAACCTGGAGAGTTGAGACCCGTGGAATGGGTACCATGCAATATGACTTCAAAGGGTCTTCATTTGCTCACCAAAACTCTCCAATCCTATCACTGCTGCGTTTTTGCCCCTGTACTCACGATTGATTCACTTTCAGAGACATAGCAATCCATAGGTTTTAAGATACTTACTAGTCAGGTACATTATTAGGCGTTTAATATGGGGTTTTGAGTCCATTTCGTTGAGCAAGGAGTAGCTCTTGTCTATTACATATTTGGCTTAAGGAACTTTATCTGTGCTCATTTCAATCTCTGGTTTTATGCAGCACCCCAACTCACCTTTCCCCTTAAGCAAGCATAAGTTGATTTTCTAAATTTGGGACCATGTTCTGTTTTGAAATTCAGTTCCTGTGTAGCCAAGTTTACATTCCGTGTATTAGTGATATCTTATGATGTTTCTTTTTCTGTGTGACTTATTTCAGTTAGAATCATCATACCTGAATCCACTCATTATGCTGCTATGGGCCTGATGACATAGATGTCATTGCTGAGTGATATTGCATTGTACGTAAGTACCACAACTTCTTTATCCATTTTTCGCTTTATGCGATATTGAACTTGTACCGTAAACGAGTTTCTTGTAAACAGAGCCATCCCAAACTTTGGGGTGGCTGTGTCTTTTTGATTTTAATTTCCCTAAGCTATAGGACCATAAGTGGAAGTGCCCTAGGCTCTGTTGCTTTGTTTTTTAGATGTTTCAGGAAACACCATACACTTCTCCCGAGTGGCTGTTGGCAATTTACATCCCGCCCATCAGCATAACAAGGCTCCCAGTTCTCCATGGCCTGTCCTGCCTTTCTGGATTTTACACTTTTTTCAGATGGCCCTTTTGACAGGGGGGGGGAGTGAGACTTAATTGTAGTGCAGATTTCCGTTGCAAGCTTGCTTGGTTGGCCAAAAAGTGCGTATGCGTTTTTTCCTGAATATATTCAGGAAAAAACGCATACGCCCTTTTTGGCCAAGTGCATCATTGTCGACCTTCTGCCTCTTTTCCTATGCTTTAAATGCAATTCCAGTCTACCTCCTGAAATCGGTTTCCTGCAATTCTGCCCGGCTTTCAAGTCCTCTTGGCAGCCTTACTTCAGTATATTTTTGGATGATAGCTGTCATTTATAACTCTGCAGGTTTGTGAATTACAGTGCCCCTGAGCTCCTTTCTTCAACTCGCTTTCTTGTGAGCTGGCCGCAACACCACAGGATTGCTTCAGGCCCTAATCTGGTTCCGGCATGGCACGCTGAGCCTTTGGTTAATTCCTCTTCCTGGTGGGAAATGAGAGTTAAATTTTCCCGTCCAGACACCTCCAGCTAGTCTCTCATTGGTTCTCCCTATTCCTGTTCATCTTCCGCGGAATTTGCAAACTGGGCCAAACAGGAGGTTAAAGGCACTGACTCTCCAAGTCGGGAGAGTGTTAGTAAAGCATCTGGAATGTTGTACCCGAGTACCAGGGGACAAGAACTGAGACATATTTCAACACGTCTCCCGATCACACGGTTGATCATACTCTGGGTTCCACATGCATGTTTTAGCTGAAGGAAGAATCCCTTAAACCTGGAGAGTTGAGACCCGTGGAATGGGTACCATGCAATATGACTTCAAAGGGTCTTCATTTGCTCACCAAAACTCTCCAATCCTATCACTGCTGCGTTTTTGCCCCTGTACTCACGATTGATTCACTTTCAGAGACATAGCAATCCATAGGTTTTAAGATACTTACTAGTCAGGTACATTATTAGGTGTTTAATATGGGGTTTTGAGTCCATTTCGTTGAGCAAGGAGTAGCTCTTTTCTATTACATATTTGGCTTAAGGAACTTTATCTGTGCTCATTTCAATCTCTGGTTTTATGCAGCACCCCAACTCACCTTTCCCCTTAAGCAAGCATAAGTTGGTTTTCTAAATTTGGGACCATGTTCTGTTTTGAAATTCAGTTCCTGTGTAGCCAAGTTTACATTCCGTGTATTAGTGATATCTTATGATGTTTCTTTTTCTGTGTGACTTATTTCAGTTAGAATCATCATACCTGAATCCACTCATTATGCTGCTATGGGCCTGATGACATAGATGTCATTGCTGAGTGATATTGCATTGTACGTAAGTACCACAACTTCTTTATCCATTTTTCGCTTTATGCGATATTGAACTTGTACCGTAAACGAGTTTCTTGTAAACAGAGCCATCCCAAACTTTGGGGTGGCTGTGTCTTTTTGATTTTAATTTCCCTAAGCTATAGGACCATAAGTGGAAGTGCCCTAGGCTCTGTTGCTTTGTTTTTTAGATGGTTCAGGAAACACCATACACTTCTCCCGAGTGGCTGTTGGCAATTTACATCCCGCCCATCAGCATAACAAGGCTCCCAGTTCTCCATGGCCTGTCCTGCCTTTCTGGATTTTACACTTTTTTCAGATGGCCCTTTTGACGGGGGGGGGAGTGAGACTTCATTGTAGTGCAGATTTCCGTTGCAAGCTTGCTTGGTTGGCCAAAAAGTGCGTATGCGTTTTTTCCTGAATATATTCAGGAAAAAACGCATACGCCCTTTTTGGCCAAGTGCATCATTGTGGACGTTCTGCCTCTTTTCCTATGCTTTAAATGCAATTCCAGTCTACCTCCTGAAATCAGTTTCCTGCAATTCTGCCCGGCTTTCAAGTCCTCTTGGCAGCCTTACTTCAGTATATTTTTGGATGATAGCTGTCATTTATAACTCTGCAGGTTTGTGAATTACAGTGCCCCTGAGCTCCTTTCTTCAACTCGCTTTCTTGTGAGCTGGCCGCAACACCGCAGGATTGCTTCAGGCCCTAATCTGGTTCCGGCATGGCACGCTGAGCCTTTGGTTAATTCCTCTTCCTGGTGGGAAATGAGAGTTAAATTTGCCCGTCCAGACACCTCCAGCTAGTCTCTCATTGCTTCTCCCTATTCCTGTTCATCTTCCGCGGAATTTGCAAACTGGGCCAAACAGGAGGTTAAAGGCACTGACTCTCCAAGTCGGGAGAGTGTTAGTAAAGCATCTGGAATGTTGCACCCGAGTACCAGGGGACGAGAACTGAGACATATTTCAACACGTCTCCCGATCACACGGTTGATCATACTCTGGGTTCCACATGCATGCTTTAGCTGAAGGAAGAATCCCTTAAACCTGGAGAGTTGAGACCCGTGGAATGGGTACCATGCAATATGACTTCAAAGGGTCTTCATTTGCTCACCAAAACTCTCCAATCCTATCACTGCTGCGTTTTTGCCCCTGTACTCACGATTGTTTCACTTTCAGAGACATAGCAATCCATAGGTTTTAAGATACTTACTAGTCAGGTACATTATTAGGCGTTTAATATGGGGTTTTGAGTCCATTTCGTTGAGCAAGGAGTAGCTCTTGTCTATTACATATTTGGCTTAAGGAACTTTATCTGTGCTCATTTCAATCTCTGGTTTTATGCAGCACCCCAACTCACCTTTCCCCTTAAGCAAGCATAAGTTGGTTTTCTAAATTTGGGACCATGTTCTGTTTTGAAATTCAGTTCCTGTGTAGCCAAGTTTACATTCCGTGTATTAGTGATATCTTATGATGTTTCTTTTTCTGTGTGACTTATTTCAGTTAGAATCATCATACCTGAATCCACTCATTATGCTGCTATGGGCCTGATGACATAGATGTCATTGCTGAGTGATATTGCATTCTATGTAAGTACTACAACTTCTTTATCCATTTTTCGCTTTATGCGATATTGAACTTGTACCGTAAACGAGTTTCTTGTAAACAGAGCCATCCCAAACTTTGGGGTGGCTGTGTCTTTTTGATTTTAATTTCCCTAAGCTACAGGACCATAAGTGGAAGTGCCCTAGGCTCTGTTGCTTTGTTTTTTAGATGTTTCAGGAAACACCATACACTTCTCCGGAGTGGCTGTTGGCAATTTACATCCCGCCCATCAGCATAACAAGGCTCCCAGTTCTCCATGGCCTGTCCTGCCTTTCTGGATTTTACACTTTTTTCAGATGGCCCTTTTGACGGGGGGGAAGTGAGACTTCATTGTAGTGCAGATTTCCTTTGCAAGCTTGCTTGGTTGGCCAAAAAGGGCGTATGCGTTTTTTCCTGAATATATTCAGGAAAAAACGCATACGCCCTTTTTGGCCAAGTGCATCATTGTCGACCTTCTGCCTCTTTTCCTATGCTTTAAATGCAATTCCAGTCTACCTCCTGAAATTGGTTTCCTGCAATTCTGCCCGGCTTTCAAGTCCTCTTGGCAGCCTTACTTCAGTATATTTTTGGATGATAGCTGTCATTTATAACTCTGCAGGTTTGTGAATTACAGTGCCCCTGAGCTCCTTTCTTCAACTCGCTTTCTTGTGAGCTGGCCGCAACACCGCAGGATTGCTTCAGGCCCTAATCTGGTTCCGGCATGGCACGCTGAGCCTTTGGTTAATTCCTCTTCCTGGTGGGAAATGAGAGTTAAATTTTCCCGTCCAGACACCTCCAGCTAGTCTCTCATTGGTTCTCCCTATTCCTGTTCATCTTCCGCGGAATTTGCAAACTGGGCCAAACAGGAGGTTAAAGGCACTGACTCTCCAAGTCGGGAGAGTGTTAGTAAAGCATCTGGAATGTTGCACCCGAGTACCAGGGGACGAGAACTGAGACATATTTCAACACGTCTCCCGATCACACGGTTGATCATACTCTGGGTTCCACATGCATGTTTTAGCTGAAGGAAGAATCCCTTAAACCTGGAGAGTTGAGACCCGTGGAATGGGTACCATGCAATATGACTTCAAAGGGTCTTCATTTGCTCACCAAAACTCTCCAATCCTATCACTGCTGCGTTTTTGCCCCTGTACTCACGATTGATTCACTTTCAGAGACATAGCAATCCATAGGTTTTAAGATACTTACTAGTCAGGTACATTATTAGGCGTTTAATATGGGGTTTTGAGTCCATTTCGTTGAGCAAGGAGTAGCTCTTGTCTATTCCATATTTGGCTTAAGGAACTTTATCTGTGCTCATTTCAATCTCTGGTTTTATGCAGCACCCCAACTCACCTTTCCCCTTAAGCAAGCATAAGTTGATTTTCTAAATTTGGGACCATGTTCTGTTTTGAAATTCAGTTCCTGTGTAGCCAAGTTTACATTCCGTGTATTAGTGATATCTTATGATGTTTCTTTTTCTGTGTGACTTATTTCAGTTAGAATCATCATACCTGAATCCACTCATTATGCTGCTATGGACCTGATGACATAGATGTCATTGCTGAGTGATATTGCATTGTACGTAAGTACCACAACTTCTTTATCCATTTTTCGCTTTATGCGATATTGAACTTGTACCGTAAACGAGTTTCTTGTAAACAGAGCCATCCCAAACTTTGGGGTGGCTGTGTCTTTTTGATTTTAATTTCCCTAAGCTATAGGACCATAAGTGGAAGTGCCCTAGGCTCTGTTGCTTTGTTTTTTAGATGTTTCAGGAAACACCATACACTTCTCCGGAGTGGCTGTTGGCAAGTTACATCCCGCCCATCAGCATAACAAGGCTCCCAGTTCTCCATGGCCTGTCCTGCCTTTCTGGATTTTACACTTTTTTCAGATGGCCCTTTTGACGGGGGGGAAGTGAGACTTCATTGTAGTGCAGATTTCCTTTGCAAGCTTGCTTGGTTGGCCAAAAAGGGCGTATGCGTTTTTTCCTGAATATATTCAGGAAAAAACGCATACGCCCTTTTTGGCCAAGTGCATCATTGTCGACCTTCTGCCTCTTTTCCTATGCTTTAAATGCAATTCCAGTCTACCTCCTGAAATCGGTTTCCTGCAATTCTGCCCGGCTTTCAAGTCCTCTTGGCAGCCTTACTTCAGTATATTTTTGGATGATAGCTGTCATTTATAACTCTGAAGGTTTGTGAATTACAGTGCCCCTGAGCTCCTTTCTTCAACTCGCTTTCTTGTGAGCTGGCCGCAACACCGCAGGATTGCTTCAGGCCCTAATCTGGTTCCGGCATGGCACGCTGAGCCTTTGGTTAATTCCTCTTCCTGGTGGGAAATGAGAGTTAAATTTTCCCGTCCAGACACCTCCAGCTAGTCTCTCATTGGTTCTCCCTATTCCTGTTCATCTTCCGCGGAATTTGCAAACTGGGCCAAACAGGAGGTTAAAGGCACTGACTCTCCAAGTCGGGAGAGTGTTAGTAAAGCATCTGGAATGTTGCACCCGAGTACCAGGGGACGAGAACTGAGACATATTTCAACACGTCTCCCGATCACACGGTTGATCATACTCTGGGTTCCACATGCATGTTTTAGCTGAAGGAAGAGTCCCTTAAACCTGGAGAGTTGAGACCCGTGGAATGGGTACCATGCAATATGACTTCAAAGGGTCTTCATTTGCTCACCAAAACTCTCCAATCCTATCACTGCTGCGTTTTTGCCCCTGTACTCACGATTGATTCACTTTCAGAGACATAGCAATCCATAGGTTTTAAGATACTTACTAGTCAGGTACATTATTAGGCGTTTAATATGGGGTTTTGAGTCCATTTCGTTGAGCAAGGAGTAGCTCTTGTCTATTACATATTTGGCTTAAGGAACTTTATCTGTGCTCATTTCAATCTCTGGTTTTATGCAGCATCCCAACTCACCTTTCCCCTTAAGCAAGCATAAGTTGATTTTCTAAATTTGGGACCATGTTCTGTTTTGAAATTCAGTTCCTGTGTAGCCAAGTTTACATTCCGTGTATTAGTGATATCTTATGATGTTTCTTTTTCTGTGTGACTTATTTCAGTTAGAATCATCATACCTGAATCCACTCATTATGCTGCTATGGGCCTGATGACATAGATGTCATTGCTGAGTGATATTGCATTGTACGTAAGTACCACAACTTCTTTATACATTTTTCGCTTTATGCGATATTGAACTTGTACCGTAAACGAGTTTCTTGTAAACAGAGCCATCCCAAACTTTGGGGTGGCTGTGTCTTTTTGATTTTAATTTCCCTAAGCTATAGGACCATAAGTGGAAGTGCCCTAGGCTCTGTTGCTTTGTTTTTTAGATGTTTCAGGAAACACCATACACTTCTCCCGAGTGGCTGTTGGCAATTTACATCCCGCCCATCAGCATAACAAGGCTCCCAGTTCTCCATGGCCTGTCCTGCCTTTCTGGATTTTACACTTTTTTCAGATGGCCCTTTTGACAGGGGGGGGGAGTGAGACTTCATTGTAGTGCAGATTTCCTTTGCAAGCTTGCTTGGTTGGCCAAAAAGGGCGTATGCGTTTTTTCCTGAATATATTCAGGAAAAAACGCATACGCCCTTTTTGGCCAAGTGCATCATTGTCGACCTTCTGCCTCTTTTCCTATGCTTTAAATGCAATTCCAGTCTACCTCCTGAAATCGGTTTCCTGCAATTCTGCCCGGCTTTCAAGTCCTCTTGGCAGCCTTACTTCAGTATATTTTTGGATGATAGCTGTCATTTATAACTCTGCAGGTTTGTGAATTACAGTGCCCCTGAGCTCCTTTCTTCAACTCGCTTTCTTGTGAGCTGGCCGCAACACCGCAGGATTGCTTCAGGCCCTAATCTGGTTCCGGCATGGCACGCTGAGCCTTTGGTTAATTCCTCTTCCTGGTGGGAAATGAGAGTTAAATTTTCCCGTCCAGACACCTCCAGCTAGTCTCTCATTGGTTCTCCCTATTCCTGTTCATCTTCCGCGGAATTTGCAAACTGGGCCAAACAGGAGGTTAAAGGCACTGACTCTCCAAGTCGGGAGAGTGTTAGTAAAGCATCTGGAATGTTGTACCCGAGTACCAGGGGACAAGAACTGAGACATATTTCAACACGTCTCCCGATCACACGGTTGATCATACTCTGGGTTCCACATGCATGTTTTAGCTGAAGGAAGAATCCCTTAAACCTGGAGAGTTGAGACCCGTGGAATGGGTACCATGCAATATGATTTCAAAGGGTCTTCATTTGCTCACCAAAACTCTCCAATCCTATCACTGCTGCGTTTTTGCCCCTGTACTCACGATTGATTCACTTTCAGAGACATAGCAATCCATAGGTTTTAAGATACTTACTAGTCAGGTACATTATTAAGCGTTTAATATGGGGTTTTGAGTCCATTTCGTTGAGCAAGGAGTAGCTCTTGTCTATTACATATTTGGCTTAAGGAACTTTATCTGTGCTCATTTCAATCTCTGGTTTTATGCAGCACCCCAACTCACCTTTCCCCTTAAGCAAGCATAAGTTGGTTTTCTAAATTTGGGACCATGTTCTGTTTTGAAATTCAGTTCCTGTGTAGCCAAGTTTACATTCCGTGTATTAGTGATATCTTATGATGTTTCTTTTTCTGTGTGACTTATTTCAGTTAGAATCATCATACCTGAATCCACTCATTATGCTGCTATGGGCCTGATGACATAGATGTCATTGCTGAGTGATATTGCATTCTATGTAAGTACCACAACTTCTTTATCCATTTTTCGCTTTATGCGATATTGAACTTGTACCGTAAACGAGTTTCTTGTAAACAGAGCCATCCCAAACTTTGGGGTGGCTGTGTCTTTTTGATTTTAATTTCCCTAAGCTACAGGACCATAAGTGGAAGTGCCTAGGCTCTGTTGCTTTGTTTTTTAGATGTTTCAGGAAACACCATACACTTCTCCGGAGTGGCTGTTGGCAATTTACATCCCGCCCATCAGCATAACAAGGCTCCCAGTTCTCCATGGCCTGTCCTGCCTTTCTGGATTTTACACTTTTTTCAGATGGCCCTTTTGACGGGGGGGGGAATGAGACTTCATTGTAGTGCAGATTTCCTTTGCAAGCTTGCTTGGTTGGCCAAAAAGGGCGTATGCGTTTTTTCCTGAATATATTCAGGAAAAAACGCATACGCCCTTTTTGGCCAAGTGCATCATTGTCGACCTTCTGCCTCTTTTCCTATGCTTTAAATGCAATTCCAGTCTACCTCCTGAAATCGGTTTCCTGCAATTCTGCCCGGCTTTCAAGTCCTCTTGGCAGCCTTACTTCAGTATATTTTTGGATGATAGCTGTCATTTATAACTCTGCAGGTTTGTGAATTACAGTGCCCCTGAGCTCCTTTCTTCAACTCGCTTTCTTGTGAGCTGGCCGCAACACCGCAGGATTGCTTCAGGCCCTAATCTGGTTCCGGCATGGCACGCTGAGCCTTTGGTTAATTCCTCTTCCTGGTGGGAAATGAGAGTTAAATTTTCCCGTCCAGACACCTCCAGCTAGTCTCTCATTGGTTCTCCCTATTCCTGTTCATCTTCCGCGGAATTTGCAAACTGGGCCAAACAGGAGGTTAAAGGCACTGACTCTCCAAGTCGGGAGAGTGTTAGTAAAGCATCTGGAATGTTGCACCCGAGTACCAGGGGATGAGAACCGAGACATATTTGAACACGTCTCCCGATCACATGGTTGATCATACTCTGTGTTCCACATGCATGTTTTAGCTGAAGGAAGAATCCCTTAAAACTGGAGAGTTGAGACCCGTGGAATGGGTACCATGCAATATGACTTCAAAGGGTCTTCATTTGCTCACCAAACCTCTCCAATCCTATCACTGCTGCGTTTATGTCCCTGTACTCACGATTGATTCTCTTTCAGAGACATAGCAAACCATAGGTTTTAAGATACTTACTAGTCAGGTACATTATTAGGCGTTTCATATGGGGTGTTGAGTCCATTTCGTTGAGCAAGGAATAGCTCTTGTCTATTACATGTTTGGCTTAAGGAACTTTATCTGTGCTCATTTCAATCTCTGGTTTTATGCAGCACCCCAACTCACCTTTCCCCTTAAGAAAGCATAAGTTGGTTTTCTAAATTTTAGACACTGTTCTCTTTTGTAATCCTGTTCCTGTGTAGCCAAGTTTACATTCCGTGTATTAGTGATATCTTATGATGTTTCTTTTTCTGTGTGACTTATTTCAATTAGAATCATCATACCTGAATCCACTCATTATGCTGCTACGGGCCTGATGACATAGATTTCATTGCTGAGTGATATTGCATTGTACGTAAGTACCACAACTGCTTTATCCATTTTTCACTTTCTGCGATATTGAACTTGTCCAGTAAACGAGATTCTTGTAAACAGAGCCGTTCCAAACTTTGGGGTGGCTGTGTCTTTTTGATTTTAATTTCCCTAAGCTATAGGACCATAAGTGGAACTGCCCTAGGCTCTGTTGCTTTGTTTTTTAGATGTTTCAGGAAACACCATACACTTCTCCCGAGTGGCTGTTGGCAATTTACATCCCGCCCATCAGCATAACAAGGCTCCCAGTTCTCCATGGCCTGTCCTGCGTTTCTGGATTTTACACTTTTTTCAGATGGCCCTTTTGACCAGGGGGAAGTGAGACTTCATTGTAGTGCAGATTTCCTTTGCAAGCATGCTTGGTTGGCCAAAAACGGCGTATGCGTTTTTTCCTGAATATATTCAGGAAAAAACGCATACGCCGTTTTTGGCCAAGTGCATCATTGTGGACGTTCTGCCTCTTTTCCTATGCTTTAAATGCAATTCCAGTCTACCTCCTGAAATCGGTTTCCTGCAATTCTGCCCCGCTTTCAAGTCCTCTTGGCAGCCTTACTTCAGTATATTTTTGGACGATAGCTGTCATTTATAACTCTGCAGGTTTGTGAATTACACTGCCCCTGAGCTCCTTTCTTCAACTCGCTTTCTTGTGAGCTGGCCGCAACACCGCACGATTGCTACAGGCCCTAATCTTGTTCCGGCACGGCACGCTGAGCCTTTGCTTAATTGCTATTCCTGGTGGGAAATGAGAGTTAAATTTGCCCGTCCAGACACCTCCAGCAAGTCTCTCATTGGTCCTCCCTATCCCTGTTCATCTTCCGCAGAAATTGCAAACTGGGCCAAGCAGGAGGTTAAAGGCACTGACTCTCCAAGTCGGGAGAGTGTTAGTAAAGCGTCTGGAATGTCGCACCTGAGTACCAGCGGACGAAAACTGAGACATATTTGAACACGTCTCCCAATCACACGGTTGATCATACTCTGGGTTCCACATGCATGTTTCAGCTGAAGAAAGAATCCCTTAAAGCTGGAGAGTTGAGACCCGTGGAATGGTACCATGCAATATGACTTCAAAAGGTCTTCATTTGCTCACCGAACCTCTCCAATCCTATCACTGCTGCGTTTATGCCCCTGTACACACGCTTGAATCTCTTTCGGAGACATAGCAATCTATAGGTTTTAAGATACTTACTAATCAGGTACATTCTTAGGCGTTTAATATGGGGTGTTGAGTCCATTTCGTTGAGCAAGGAGTAGCTCTTGTCTATTCCATATTTGGCTTAAGGAAATTTATCTGTGCTCATTTCAATCTCTGGTTTTATGTAGCACCCCAACTCACCTTTCCCCTTAAGCAAGCATAAGTTGGTTTTCTAAATTTGAGACCCTGTTCTGTTTTGTAATTCAGTGCCTGTGTAGCCAAGTTTACATTCCGTGTATTAGTGATATCTTATGATGTTTCTTTTTCTGTGTGACTTATTTCAGTTAGAATCATCATACCTGAATCCACTCATTATGCTGCTACGGGAATGATGACATAGATTTCATTGCTGAGTGATATTGCATTGTACGTAAGTACCACAAATTCTTTCTCCATTTTTCGCTTTCTGCGATTTTGGACTTGTACCGTAAACGAGGTTCTTGTAAACAGAGCCGTTCCAAACTTTGGGGTGGCTGTGTCTTTTTGATTTTAATTTCCCTAAGCTATAGGACCATAAGTGGAAATGCCCTAGGCTCTGTTGCTTTGTTTTTTAGATGTTTCAGGAAATACCATACACTTCTCCCAAGTGGCTGTTGGCAATTTACATCCCACCCATCAGCATAACAAGGCTCCCAGTTCTCCATGGCCTGTCCTGCCTTTCTGGATTTTACACTTTTTTCAGATGGCCCTTTTGACCAAGGGGAAGTGAGACTTCATTGTAGTGCAGATTTCCTTTGCAAGCTTGCTTGGTTGGCCAAAAAGGGCGTATGCGTTTTTTCCTGAATATATTCAGGAAAAAACGCATACGCCCTTTTTGTCCAAGTGCATCATTGTCGACGTTCTGCCTCTTTTCCTATGCTTTAAATGCAATACCAGTCTACCTCCTGAAATCGGTTTCCTGCAATTCTGCCCCGCTTTCAAGTCCTCGTGGCAGCCTTACTTCAGTATATTTTTGGACGATAGCTTTCATTTATATCTCTGCAGGTTTGTGAATTACAGTGCCCCTGAGCTCCTTTCTTCAACTCGCTTTCTTGTGAGCTGGCCGCAACACCGCAGGATTGTTTCAGGCCCTAATCTGGTTCCGGCACGGCATGCTGAGCCTTTGCTTAATTGCTATTCCTGGTGGGAAATGAGAGTTAAATTTGCCCGTCCAGACACCTCCAGCTAGTCTCTCATTGGTCCTCCCTATCCCTGTTCATCTTCCGCAGAAATTGCAAACTGGGCCAAGCAGGAGGTTAAAGGCACTGACTCTCCAAGTCGGGAGAGTGTTAGTAAAGCATCTGGAATGTTGCACCTGAGTACCAACGGACGAAAACTGAGACATATTTGAACACGTCTCCCAATCACACTGTTGATCATACTCTGGGTTCCACATGCATGTTTCAGCTGAAGGAAGAATCCCTTAAAGCTGGAGAGTTGAGACCCGTGGAATGGGTACCATGCAATATGACTTCAAAGGGTCTTCATTTGCTCACCGAACCTCTCCAATCCTATCACTGCTGCGTTTATGCCCCTGTACACACGCTTGATTCTCTTTCGGAGACATAGCAATCCATAGGTTTTAAGATACTTACTAGTCAGGTACATTCTTAGGCGTTTAATATGGGGTGTTGAGTCCATTTCGTTGAGCAAGGAGTAGCTCTTGTCTATTCCATATTTGGCTTAAGGAAATTTATCTGTGCTCATTTCAATCTCTGGTTTTATGTAGCACACCAACTCACCTTTCCCCTTAAGCAAGCATAAGTTGGTTTTCTAAATTTGAGACCCTGTTCTGTTTTGTAATCCAGTTCCTGTGTAGCCAAGTTTACATTCCGTGTATTAGTGATATCTTATGATGTTTCTTTTTCTGTGTGACTTATTTCAGTGAGAATCATCATACCTGAATCCACTCATTATGCTGCTATGGTCCAGATGACATAGATTTCATTGCTGAGTGATATTGCATTGTACGTGAGTACCACAACTTCTTTATCCATTTTTCACTTTCTGCGATATTGAACATGTACCGTAAACGAGATTCTTGTAAACAGAGCAGTCCCAAACTTTGGGGTGGCTGTGTCTTTTTGATTTTAATTTCCCTAAGCTATAGGACCATAAGTGGAAGTGCCCTAGGCTCTGTTGCTTTGTTTTTTAGATGTTTCAGGAAACACCATACACTTCTCCTGAGTGGCTGTTGTCAATTTACATCCCGCCCATCAGCATAACAAGGCTCCCAGTTCTCCATGGCCGGTCCTGCCTTTCTGGATTTTACACTTTTTTCAGACGGCCCTTTTGACCGGGGGGACGTGAGACTTCATTGTAGTGCAGATTTCCTTTGCAAGCTTGCTTGGTTGGCCAAAAAGGGCGTATGCGTTTTTTCCTGAATATATTCAGGAAAAAACGCATACGCCCTTTTTGGCCAAGTGCATCATTGTCTACGTTCTGCCTCTTTTCCTATGCTTTAAATGCAATTCCAGTCTACCTCCTGAAATTGGTTTCCTGCAATTCTGCCCTGCTTTCAAGTCCTCGTGGCAGCCTTACTTCAGTATATTTTTGGATGATAGCTGTCATTTATAACTCTGCAGGTTTGTGAATTACAGTGCCCCTGAGCTCCTTTCTTCAACTCGCTTTCTTGTGAGCTGGCCGCAAAACCGCACGATTGCTTCAGGCCCTAATCTGGTTCCGGCACGGCACACTGAGCCTTTGCTTAATTGCTCTTCCTGGTGGGAAATGAGAGTTAAATTTGCCCGTCCAGACACCTCCAGCTAGTCTCTCATTGGTCCTCCCTATCCCTGTTCATCTTCCGCAGAAATTGCAAACTGGGCCAAGCAGGAGGTTAAAGGCACTGACTCTCCAAGTCTGGAGAGTGTTAGTAAAGCATCTGGAATGTTGCACCTGAGTACCAGCGGTCGAAAACTGAGACATATTTGAACACATCTCCCAATCACACGGTTGATCATACTCTGGGTTCCACATGCATGTTTTAGCTGAAGGAAGAATCCCTTAAAGCTGGAGAGTTGAGACCCGTGGAATGAGTACCATGCAATATGACTTCAAAGGGTCTTCATTTGCTCACCGAACCTCTCCAATCGTATCACTGCTGCATTTATGCCCCTGTACACACGCTTGATTCTCTTTTGGAGACATAGCAATCCATAGGTTTTAAGATACTTACTAGTCAGGTACATTATTAGGCGTTTAATATGGGGTGTTGAGTCCATTTCATTGAGCAAGGAGTAGCTCTTGCCTATTCCATATTTGGCTTAAGGAAATTTATCTGTGCTCATTTCAATCTCTGGTTTTATGTAGCACCCCAACTCACCTTTCCCCTTAAGCAAGCATAAGTTGGTTTTCTAAATTTGAGACCCTCTTCTGTTTTGTAATCCAGTTCCTGTGTAGCCAGGTTTACATTCCGTGTATTAGTGATATCTTATGATGTTTCTTTTTCTGTGTGACTTATTTCAGTGAGAATCATCATACCTGAATCCAGTCTATGCTGCTACGGGCCTGATGACATAGATTTCATTGCTGAGTGATATTGCATTGTACGTAACTACCACAACTTCTTTATCCATTTTTCACTTTCTGCGATATTGAACTTCTACCGTAAATGGGGTTCTTGTAAACAGAGAGGTCCCAAACTTTGGGGTGGCTGTGTCTTTTTGATTTTAATTTCCCTAAGCTATAGGACCATAAGTGGAAGTGCCCTAGGCTCTGTTGCTTTGTTTTTTAGATGTTTCAGGAAACACCATACACTTCTCCCTAGTGGCTGTTGGCAATTTACATCCCGCCCATCAGCATAACAAGGCTCCCAGTTCTCCATGGCCTGTCCTGCCTTTCTGGATTTTACACTTTTTTCAGATGGCCCTTTTGACCAGGGGGAAGTGAGACTTCATTGTAGTGCAGATTTCCTTTGCAAGCTTGCTTGGTTGGCCAAAAAGGGCGTATGCGTTTTTTCCTGAATATATTCAGGAAAAAACGCATACGCCCTTTTTGGCCAAGTGCATCATTGTCGACGTTCTGCCTCTTTTCCTATGCTTTAAATGCAATTCCAGTCTACCTCCTGAAATTGGTTTCCTGCAATTCTGCCCCGCTTTCAAGTCCTCGTGGCAGCCTTACTTCAGTATATTTTTGGACGATAGCTGTCATTTATAACTCTGCAGGTTTGTGAATTACAGTGCCCCTGAGCTCCTTTCTTCAACTCTCTTTCTTGTGAGCTGGCCGCAACACCGCACAATTGTTTCAGGCCCTAATCTGGTTCCGGCACGGCACGCTGAGCCTTTGCTTAATTGCTCTTCCTGGTGGGAAATGAGAGTTAAATTTGCCCGTCCAGACACCTCCAGCTTGTCTCTCATTGGTCCTCCCTATCCCTGTTCATCTTCCGCAGAAATTGCAAACTGGGCCAAGCAGGAGGTTTAAGGCACTGACTCTCCAAGTCGGGAGAGTGTTAGTAAAGCATCTGGAATGTTGCACCTGAGTACCAGCGGTCGAAAACTGAGACATATTTGAACACGTCTCCCAATCACACGGTTGATCATACTCTGGGTTCCACATGCATGTTTCAGCTGAAGGAAGAATCCCTTAAAGCTGGAGAGTTGAGACCCGTGGAATAGGTACCATGCAATATGACTTCAAAGGGTCTTCATTTGCTCACCGAACCTCTCCAATCCTATCACTGCTGCGTTTATGCCCCTGTTCACACGCTTGATTCTCTTTCGGAGACATAGCAATCCATAGGTTTTAAGATACTTACTAGTCAGGTACATTCTTAGGCGTTTAATATGGGGTGTTGAGTCCATTTCATTGAGCAAGGAGTAGCTCTTGTCTATTCCATATTTGGCTTAAGGAAATTTATCTGTGCTCATTTCAGTCTCTGGTTTTATGTAGCACCCCAACTCACCTTTCCCCTTAAGCAAGCATAAGTTGGGTTTCTAAATTTGAGACCCTCTTCTGTTTTGTAATCCAGTTCCTGTGTAGCCAAGTTTACATTCCGTGTATTAGTGATATCTTATGATGTTTCTTTTTCTGTGTGACTTATTTCAGTGAGAATCATCATACCTGAATCCAGTCTATGCTGCTACGGGCCTGATGACATAGATTTCATTGCTGAGTGATATTGCATTGTACGTAACTACCACAACTTCTTTATCCATTTTTCACTTTCTGCGATATTGAACTTCTACTGTAAATGAGGTTCTTGTAAACAGAGAGGTCCCAAACTTTGGGGTGGCTGTGTCTTTTTGATTTTAATTTCCCTAAGCTATAGGACTATAAGTGGAAGTGCCCTAGGCTCTGTTGCTTTGTTTTTTAGATGTTTCATGAAACACCATACACTTCTCCTGAGTGGCTGTTTGCAATTTTCATCCCACCCATCAGCATAACAAGGCTCCCAGTTCTCCATGGCCTGTCCTGCCTTTCTGGATTTTACACTTTTTTCACATGGCCCTTTTGACTGGGGGGAAGTGAGACTTCATTGTAGTGCAGATTTCCTTTGCAATCTTGCTTGGTTGGCCAAAAAGGGCGTATGCGTTTTTTCCTGAATATATGCAGGAAAAAACGCATACGCACTTTTCGGCCAAGTGCATCATTGTCGACGTTCTGCCTCTTTTCCTATGCTTAAATGCAATTCCAGTCTACCTCCTGAAATCGGATTCCTGCAATTCTGCCCCGCTTTCAAGTCCTCTTGGCAGCCTTACTTCAGTATATTTTTGGACGATAGCTGTCATTCATAACTCTGCACGTTTGTGATAACAGTGCCCCTGAGCTCCTTTCTTCAACTCGCTTTCTTGTGAGCTGGCCGCAACACCGCAGGATTGTTTCAGGCCCTAATCTGGTTCCGGCACGGCATGCTGAGCCTTTGCTTAATTGCTATTCCTGGTGGGAAATGAGAGTTAAATTTGCCCGTCCAGACACCTCCAGCTAGTCTCTCATTTGTCCTCCCTATCCCTGTTCATCTTCCGCAGAAATTGCAAACTGGGCCAAGCAGGAGGTTAAAGGCACTGACTCTCCAAGTCGGGAGAGTGTTAGTAAAGCATCTGGAATGTTGCACCTGAGTACCAACGGACGAAAACTGAGACATATTTGAACACGTCTCCCAATCACACTGTTGATCATACTCTGGGTTCCACATGCATGTTTCAGCTGAAGGAAGAATCCCTTAAAGCTGGAGAGTTGAGACCCGTGGAATGGGTACCATGCAATATGACTTCAAAGGGTCTTCATTTGCTCACCGAACCTCTCCAATCCTATCACTGCTGCGTTTATGCCCCTGTACACACGCTTGATTCTCTTTCGGAGACATAGCAATCCATAGGTTTTAAGATACTTACTAGTCAGGTACATTCTTAGGCGTTTAATATGGGGTGTTGAGTCCATTTCGTTGAGCAAGGAGTAGCTCTTGTCTATTCCATATTTGGCTTAAGGAAATTTATCTGTGCTCATTTCAATCTCTGGTTTTATGTAGCACACCAACTCACCTTTCCCCTTAAGCAAGCATAAGTTGGTTTTCTAAATTTGAGACCCTGTTCTGTTTTGTAATCCAGTTCCTGTGTAGCCAAGTTTACATTCCGTGTATTAGTGATATCTTATGATGTTTCTTTTTCTGTGTGACTTATTTCAGTGAGAATCATCATACCTGAATCCACTCATTATGCTGCTATGGTCCAGATGACATAGATTTCATTGCTGAGTGATATTGCATTGTACGTGAGTACCACAACTTCTTTATCCATTTTTCACTTTCTGCGATATTGAACATGTACCGTAAACGAGATTCTTGTAAACAGAGCAGTCCCAAACTTTGGGGTGGCTGTGTCTTTTTGATTTTAATTTCCCTAAGCTATAGGACCATAAGTGGAAGTGCCCTAGGCTCTGTTGCTTTGTTTTTTAGATGTTTCAGGAAACACCATACACTTCTCCTGAGTGGCTGTTGTCAATTTACATCCCGCCCATCAGCATAACAAGGCTCCCAGTTCTCCATGGCCGGTCCTGCCTTTCTGGATTTTACACTTTTTTCAGACGGCCCTTTTGACCGGGGGGACGTGAGACTTCATTGTAGTGCAGATTTCCTTTGCAAGCTTGCTTGGTTGGCCAAAAAGGGCGTATGCGTTTTTTCCTGAATATATTCAGGAAAAAACGCATACGCCCTTTTTGGCCAAGTGCATCATTGTCTACGTTCTGCCTCTTTTCCTATGCTTTAAATGCAATTCCAGTCTACCTCCTGAAATTGGTTTCCTGCAATTCTGCCCTGCTTTCAAGTCCTCGTGGCAGCCTTACTTCAGTATATTTTTGGATGATAGCTGTCATTTATAACTCTGCAGGTTTGTGAATTACAGTGCCCCTGAGCTCCTTTCTTCAACTCGCTTTCTTGTGAGCTGGCCGCAAAACCGCACGATTGCTTCAGGCCCTAATCTGGTTCCGGCACGGCACACTGAGCCTTTGCTTAATTGCTCTTCCTGGTGGGAAATGAGAGTTAAATTTGCCCGTCCAGACACCTCCAGCTAGTCTCTCATTGGTCCTCCCTATCCCTGTTCATCTTCCGCAGAAATTGCAAACTGGGCCAAGCAGGAGGTTAAAGGCACTGACTCTCCAAGTCTGGAGAGTGTTAGTAAAGCATCTGGAATGTTGCACCTGAGTACCAGCGGTCGAAAACTGAGACATATTTGAACACATCTCCCAATCACACGGTTGATCATACTCTGGGTTCCACATGCATGTTTTAGCTGAAGGAAGAATCCCTTAAAGCTGGAGAGTTGAGACCCGTGGAATGAGTACCATGCAATATGACTTCAAAGGGTCTTCATTTGCTCACCGAACCTCTCCAATCGTATCACTGCTGCATTTATGCCCCTGTACACACGCTTGATTCTCTTTTGGAGACATAGCAATCCATAGGTTTTAAGATACTTACTAGTCAGGTACATTATTAAGCGTTTAATATGGGGTGTTGAGTCCATTTCATTGAGCAAGGAGTAGCTCTTGCCTATTCCATATTTGGCTTAAGGAAATTTATCTGTGCTCATTTCAATCTCTGGTTTTATGTAGCACCCCAACTCACCTTTCCCCTTAAGCAAGCATAAGTTGGTTTTCTAAATTTGAGACCCTCTTCTGTTTTGTAATCCAGTTCCTGTGTAGCCAGGTTTACATTCCGTGTATTAGTGATATCTTATGATGTTTCTTTTTCTGTGTGACTTATTTCAGTGAGAATCATCATACCTGAATCCAGTC
This sequence comes from Orcinus orca, assembly GCF_937001465.1. NCBI lineage: Eukaryota > Metazoa > Chordata > Mammalia > Artiodactyla > Delphinidae > Orcinus > Orcinus orca. The sequence goes on along the minus strand of NW_026043964.1, from coordinate 542,296 downwards.
TATGCTGCTACGGGCCTGATGACATAGATTTCATTGCTGAGTGATATTGCATTGTACGTAACTACCACAACTTCTTTATCCATTTTTCACTTTCTGCGATATTGAACTTCTACCGTAAATGGGGTTCTTGTAAACAGAGAGGTCCCAAACTTTGGGGTGGCTGTGTCTTTTTGATTTTAATTTCCCTAAGCTATAGGACCATAAGTGGAAGTGCCCTAGGCTCTGTTGCTTTGTTTTTTAGATGTTTCATGAAACACCATACACTTCTCCTGAGTGGCTGTTGGCAATTTTCATCCCACCCATCAGCATAACAAGGCTCCCAGTTCTCCATGGCCTGTCCTGCCTTTCTGGATTTTACACTTTTTTCACATGGCCCTTTTGACTGGGGGGAAGTGAGACTTCATTGTAGTGCAGATTTCCTTTGCAAGCTTGCTTGGTTGGCCAAAAAGGGCGTATGCGTTTTTTCCTGAATATATGCAGGAAAAAACGCATACGCACTTTTCGGCCAAGTGCATCATTGTCGACGTTCTGCCTCTTTTCCTATGCTTAAATGCAATTCCAGTCTACCTCCTGAAATCGGATTCCTGCAATTCTGCCCCGCTTTCAAGTCCTCTTGGCAGCCTTACTTCAGTATATTTTTGGACGATAGCTGTCATTCATAACTCTGCACGTTTGTGATAACAGTGCCCCTGAGCTCCTTTCTTCAACTCGCTTTCTTGTGAGCTGGCCGCAACACCGCAGGATTGCTTCAGGCCCTAATCTGGTTCCAGTACGGCATGCTGAGCCTTTGCTTAATTCCTCTTCCTGGTGGGTAATGAGAGTTAAATTTGCCCGTCCAGACACCTCCAGCTAGTCTCTCATTGGTTCTCCCTATTCCTGTTCATCTTCCGCAGAATTTGCAAACTGGGCCAAACAGGAGGTTAAAGGCACTGACTCTCAAAGTCGGGAGAGTGTTAGTAAAGCATCTGGAATGTTGCACCCGAGTACCAGGGGATGAGAACTGAGACATATTTGAACACGTCTCCCGATCACATGGTTGATCATACTCTGGGTTCCACATGCATGTTTCAGCTGAAGGAAGAATCCCTTAAACCTGGAGAGTTGAGACCCGTGGAATGGGTACCATGCAATATGACTTCAAAGGGTCTTCATTTGCTCACCGAACCTCTCCAATCCTATCACTGCTGCGTTTATGCCCCGGTACTCACGCTTGATTCTCTTTCAGAGACATAGCAATCCATAGGTTTTAAGATACTTACTAGTCAGGTACATTATTAGGCGTTTAATATGGGGTTTTGAGTCCATTTCGTTGAGCAAGGAGTAGCTCTTGTCTATTCCATATTTGGCTTAAGGAACTTTATCTGTGCTCATTTCAGTCTCTGGTTTTATGCAGCACCCCAACTCACCTTTCCCCTTAAACAAGCATAAGTTGGTTTTCTAAATTTGAGACCCTCTTCTGTTTTGTAATCCAGTTCCTGTGTAGCCAAGTTTACATTCCGTGTATTAGTGATATCTTATGATTTTTCTTTTTCTGTGTGACTTATTTCAGTGAGAATCAACATACCTGAATCCACTCATTATGCTGCTATGGGCCAGATGACATAGATTTCATTGCTGAGTGATATTGCATTGTACGTGAGTACCACAACTTCTTTATCCATTTTTCAATTTCTGCGATATTGAACTTCTACTGTAAATGAGGTTCTTGTAAACAGAGAGGTCCCAAACTTTGGGGTGGCTGTGTCTTTTTGATTTTAATTTCCCTAAGCTATAGGACCATAAGTGCAAGTGCCCTAGGCTCTGTTGCTTTGTTTTTTAGATGTTTCAGGAAACACCATACACTTCTCCCGAGTGGCTGTTGGCAATTTACATCCCGCCCATCAGCATAACAAGGCTCCCAGTTCTCCATGGCCTGTCCTGCCTTTCTGGATTTTACACTTTTTTCAGATGGCCCTTTCGACCGGGGGATAGTGAGACTTCATTGTAGTGCAGATTTCCTTTGCAAGCTTGCTTGGTTGGCCAAAAAGGGCGTATGCGTTTTTTCCTGAATATATTCAGGAAAAAACGCATACGCCCTTTTTGGCCAAGTGCATCATTGTCGACGTTCTGCTTCTTTTCCTATGCTTTAAATGTAATTCCAGTCTACCTCCTGAAATCGGTTTCCTGCAATTCTGCCCCGCTTTCAAGTCCTCTTGGCAGCCTTACTTCAGTATATTTTTGGACGATAGCTGTCATTTATAAATCTGCAGGTTTGTGAATTACAGTGCCCCTGAGCTCCTTTCTTCAACTTGCTTTCTTGTGAGCTGGCCGCAACGCAGCAGGATTGCTTCAGGCCCTAATCTGGTTCCGGCACGGCACGCTGAGCCTTTGGTTAATTCCTCTTCCTGGTGGGAAATGAGAGTTAAATTTTCCCGTCCAGACACCTCCAGCTAGTCTCTCATTTGTTCTCCCTATTCCTGTTCATCTTCCGCAGAAATTGCAAACTGGGCCAAACAGGAGGTTAAAGGCACTGACTCTCCAAGTCGGGAGAGTGTTAGTAAAGCGTCTGGAATGTTGCACCCGAGTACCAGGGGATGAGAACTGAGGCATATTGGAACACGTCTACCGATCACACGGTTGATCATACTCTGGGTTCCACATGCATGCTTTAGCTGAAGGAAGAATCCCTTAAACGTGGAGAGTTGAGACCCGTGGAATGGGTACCATGCAATATGACTTCAAAGGTCTTCATTTGCTCACCGAACCTCTCCAATCCTATCACTGCTGCGTTTATGCCCTTGTACACACGCTTGCTTCTCTTTTGGAGACATAGCAATCCATAGGATTTAAGATACTAACTAGTGAGGTACATTCTTAGGCGTTTCATCTGTGGTGTTGAGTCCATTTCGTTGAGCAAGGAGTAGCTCTTGTCTATTACATGTTTGGCTTAAGGAACCTTATCTGTGCTCATTTCAATCTCTGGTTTTATGCAGCACCCCAACTCACCTTTCCCCTTAAGAAAGCATAAGTTGGTTTTCTAAATTTGAGACCCTGTTCTCTTTTGTAATCCTCTTCCTGTGTAGCCAAGTTTACATTCCGTGTATTAGTGATATCTTATGATGTTTCTTTTTCTGTGTGACTTATTTCAGATAGAATCATCATACCTGAATGCACTCATTATGCTGCTATGGGCCTGATGACATAGATTTCATTGCTGAGTGATATTGCACTGTACGTAAGTACCACAACTGCTTTATCCATTTTTCACTTTCTGCGATATTGAACTTGTACCGTAAACGAGATTCTTGTAAACAGAGCCGTTCCAAACTTAGGGGTGGCTGTGTCTTTTTGATTTTAATTTCCCTAAGCTATAGGACCATATGTGGAAGTGCCCTAGGCTCTGTTGCTTTGTTTTCTAGATGTTTCAGGAAACACCATACACTTCTCCCGAGTGGCTGTTGGCAATTTACATCCCGCCCATCAGCATAACAAGGCTCCCAGTTCTCCATGGCCTGTCCTGCCTTTCTGGATTTTACACTTTTTTCAGATGGCCCTTTTGACCAGGGGGAAGTGAGACTTCATTGTAGTGCAGATTTCCTTTGCAAGCTTGCTTGGTTGGCCAAAAAGGGCATATGCGTTTTTTCCTGAATATATTCAGGAAAAAAGGCATACGCCGTTTTTGGCCAAGTGCATCATTGTGGACGTTCTGCCTCTTTTCCTATGCTTTAAATGCAATTCCAGTCTACCTCCTGAAATCGGTTTCCTGCAATTCTGCCCCGCTTTCAAGTCCTCTTGGCAGCCTTACTTCAGTATATTTTTGGATGATAGCTGTCATTTATAACTCTGCAGGTTTGTGAATTACACTGTCCCTGAGCTCCTTTCTTCAACTCGCTTTCTTGTGAGCTGGCCGCAACACCGCACGATTGCTACAGGCCCTAATCTGGTTCCGGCACGGCACGCTGAGCCTTTGCTTAATTGCTATTCCTGGTGGGAAATGAGAGTTAAATTTGCCCGTCCAGACACCTCCAGCTAGTCTCTCATTGGTCCTCCCTATCCCTGTTCATCTTCCGCAGAAATTGCAAACTGGGCCAAGCAGGAGGTTAAAGGCACTGACTCTCCAAGTCGGGAGAGTGTTAGTAAAGTGTCTGGAATGTTGCACATGAGTACCAGCGGACGAAAACAGAGACATATTTGAACACGTCTCCCAATCACACGGTTGATCATACTCTGGGTTCCACATGCATGTTTCAGCTGAAGGAAGAATCCCTTAAAGCTGGAGAGTTGAGACCCGTGGAATGGGTACCATGCAATATGACTTCAAAGGGTCTTCATTTGCTCACCGAACCTCTCCAATCCTATCACTGCTGCGTTTATGCCCCTGTACACACGCTTGATTCTCTTTCGGAGACATAGCAATCCATAGGTTTTAAGATATTTACTAGTCAGGTACATTCTTAGGCGTTTAATATGGGGTGTTGAGTCCATTTCGTTGAGCAAGGAGTAGCTCTTGTCTATTCCATATTTGGCTTAAGGAAATTTATCTGTGCTCATTTCAATCTCTGGTTTTATGTAGCACCCCAACTCACCTTTCCCCTTAAGCAAGCATAAGTTGGTTTTCTAAATTTGAGACCCTGTTCTGTTTTGTAATCCAGTTCCTGTGTAGCCAAGTTTACATTCCGTGTATTAGTGATATCTTATGATGTTTCTTTTTCTGTGTGACTTATTTCAGTGAGAATCATCATACCTGAATCCACTCATTATGCTGCTATGGGCCAGATGACATAGATTTCATTGCTGAGTGATATTGCATTGTACGTGAGTACCACAACTTCTTTATCCATTTTTCACTTTCTGCGATATTGAACATGTACCGTAAATGAGATTCTTGTAAACAGAGCCGTCCCAAACTTTGGGGTGGCTGTGTCTTTTTGATTTTAATTTCCCTAAGCTATAGGACCATAAGTGGAAGTGCCCTAGGCTCTGTTGCTTTGTTTTTTAGATGTTTCAGGAAACACCATACACTTCTCCTGAGTGGCTGTTGTCAATTTACATCCCGCCCATCAGCATAACAAGGCTCCCAGTTCTCCATGGCCGGTCCTGCCTTTCTGGATTTTACACTTTTTTCAGATGGCCCTTTTGACTTGGGGGAAGGGAGACTTCATTGTAGTGCAGATTTCCTTTGCAAGCTTGCTTGGTTGGCCAAAAAGGGCGTATGCGGTTTTTCCTGAATATATTCAGGAAAAAACGCATACGCCCTTTTTGGCCAAGTGCATCATTGTCGACGTTCTGCCTCTTTTCCTATGCTTTAAATGCAATTCCAGTCTACCTCCTGAAATTGGTTTCCTGCAATTCTGCCCCGCTTTCAAGTCCTCGTGGCAGCCTTACTTCAGTATATTTTTGGACGATAGCTGTCATTTATAACTCTGCAGGTTTGTGAATTACAGTGCCCCTGAGCTCCTTTCTTCAACTCGCTTTCTTGTGAGCTGGCCGCAACACCGCACAATTGTTTCAGGCCCTAATCTGGTTCCGGCACGGCACGCTGAGCCTTTGCTTAATTGCTCTTCCTGGTGGGAAATGAGAGTTAAATTTGCCCGTCCAGACACCTCCAGCTTGTCTCTCATTGGTCCTCCCTATCCCTGTTCATCTTCCGCAGAAATTGCAAACTGGGCCAAGCAGGAGGTTTAAGGCACTGACTCTCCAAGTCGGGAGAGTGTTAGTAAAGCATCTGGAATGTTGCACCTGAGTACCAGCGGTCGAAAACTGAGACATATTTGAACACGTCTCCCAATCACACGGTTGATCATACTCTGGGTTCCACATGCATGTTTCAGCTGAAGGAAGAATCCCTTAAAGCTGGAGAGTTGAGACCCGTGGAATGGGTACCATGCAATATGACTTCAAAGGGTCTTCATTTGCTCACCGAACCTCTCCAATCCTATCACTGCTGCGTTTATGCCCCTGTTCACACGCTTGATTCTCTTTCGGAGACATAGCAATCCATAGGTTTTAAGATACTTACTAGTCAGGTACATTCTTAGGTGTTTAATATGGGGTGTTGAGTCCATTTCATTGAGCAAGGAGTAGCTCTTGTCTATTCCATATTTGGCTTAAGGAAATTTATCTGTGCTCATTTCAGTCTCTGGTTTTATGTAGCACCCCAACTCACCTTTCCCCTTAAGCAAGCATAAGTTGGGTTTCTAAATTTGAGACCCTCTTCTGTTTTGTAATCCAGTTCCTGTGTAGCCAGGTTTACATTCCGTGTATTAGTGATATCTTATGATGTTTCTTTTTCTGTGTGACTTATTTCAGTGAGAATCATCATACCTGAATCCAGTCTATGCTGCTACGGGCCTGATGACATAGATTTCATTGCTGAGTGATATTGCATTGTACGTAACTACCACAACTTCTTTATCCATTTTTCACTTTCTGCGATATTGAACTTCTACCGTAAATGAGGTTCTTGTAAACAGAGAGGTCCCAAACTTTGGGGTGGCTGTGTCTTTTTGATTTTAATTTCCCTAAGCTATAGGACTATAAGTGGAAGTGCCCTAGGCTCTGTTGCTTTGTTTTTTAGATGTTTCATGAAACACCATACACTTCTCCTGAGTGGCTGTTTGCAAATTTCATCCCGCCCATCAGCATAACAAGGCTCCCAGTTCTCCATGGCCTGTCCTGCCTTTCTGGATTTTACACTTTTTTCACATGGCCCTTTTGACTGGGGGGAAGTGAGACTTCATTGTAGTGCAGATTTCCTTTGCAAGCTTGCTTGGTTGGCCAAAAAGGGCGTATGCGTTTTTTCCTGAATATATGCAGGAAAAAACGCATACGCACTTTTCGGCCAAGTGCATCATTGTCGACGTTCTGCCTCTTTTCCTATGCTTAAATGCAATTCCAGTCTACCTCCTGAAATCGGATTCCTGCAATTCTGCCCCGCTTTCAAGTCCTCTTGGCAGCCTTACTTCAGTATATTTTTGGACGATAGCTGTCATTCATAACTCTGCACGTTTGTGATAACAGTGCCCCTGAGCTCCTTTCTTCAACTCGCTTTCTTGTGAGCTGGCCGCAACACCGCAGGATTGCTTCAGGCCCTAAACTGGTTCCAGTACGGCATGCTGAGCCTTTGCTTAATTCCTCTTCCTGGTGGGTAATGAGAGTTAAATTTTCCCGTCCAGACACCTCCAGCTAGTCTCTCATTGGTTCTCCCTATTCCTGTTCATCTTCCGCAGAATTTGCAAACTGGGCCAAACAGGAGGTTAAAGGCACTGACTCTCCAAGTCGGGAGAGTGTTAGTAAAGCATCTGGAATGTTGCACCCGAGTACCAGGGGATGAGAACTGAGACATATTTGAACACGTCTCCCGATCACATGGTTGATCATACTCTGGGTTTCACATGCATGTTTTAGCTGAAGGAAGAATCCATTAAACCTGGAGAGTTGAGACCCGTGGAATGGGTACCATGCAATATGACTTCAAAGGGTCTTCATTTGCTCACCGAACCTCTCCAATCCTATCACTGCTGCGTTTATGCCCCGGTACTCACGCTTGATTCTCTTTCAGAGACATAGCAAACCATAGGTTTTAAGATACTTACTAGTCAGGTACATTATTAGGCGTTTAATATGGGGTTTTGAGTCCATTTCGTTGAGCAAGGAGTAGCTCTTGTCTATTCCATATTTGGCTTAAGGAACTTTATCTGTGCTCATTTCAATCTCTGGTTTTATGCAGCACCCCAACTCACCTTTCCCCTTAAACAAGCATAAGTTGGTTTTCTAAATTTGAGACCCTCTTCTGTTTTGTAATCCAGTTCCTGTGTAGCCAAGTTTACATTCCGTGTATTAGTGATATCTTATGATGTTTCTTTTTCTGTGTGACTTATTTCAGTGAGAATCAACATACCTGAATCCACTCATTATGCTGCTATGGGCCAGATGACATAGATTTCATTGCTGAGTGATATTGCATTGTACGTGAGTACCACAACTTCTTTATCCATTTTTCAATTTCTGCGATATTGAACTTCTACTGTAAATGAGGTTCTTGTAAACAGAGAGGTCCCAAACTTTGGGGTGGCTGTGTCTTTTTGATTTTAATTTCCCTAAGCTATAGGACCATAAGTGCAAGTGCCCTAGGCTCTGTTGCTTTGTTTTTTAGATGTTTCAGGAAACACCATACACTTCTCCCGAGTGGCTGTTGGCAATTTACATCCCGCCCATCAGCATAACAAGGCTCCCAGTTCTCCATGGCCTGTCCTGCCTTTCTGGATTTTACACTTTTTTCAGATGGCCCTTTCGACCGGGGGATAGTGAGACTTCATTGTAGTGCAGATTTCCTTTGCAAGCTTGCTTGGTTGCCCAAAAAGGGCGTATGCGTTTTTTCCTGAATATATTCAGGAAAAAACGCATACGCCCTTTTTGGCCAAGTGCATCATTGTCGACCTTCTGCCTCTTTTCCTATGCTTTAAATGTAATTCCTGTCTACCTCCTGAAATCGGTTTCCTGCAATTCTGCCCCGCTTTCAAGTCCTCTTGGCAGCCTTACTTCAGTATATTTTTGGACGATAGCTGTCATTTATAAATCTGCAGGTTTGTGAATTACAGTGCCCCTGAGCTCCTTTCTTCAACTCGCTTTCTTGTGAGCTGGCCGCAACACAGCAGGATTGCTTCAGGCCCTAATCTGGTTCCGGCATGGCACGCTGAGCCTTTGGTTAATTCCTCTTCCTGGTGGGAAATGAGAGTTAAATTTGCCCGTCCAGACACCTCCAGCTAGTCTCTAATTTGTTCTCCCTAATCCTGTTCATCTTCCGCAGAAATTGCAAACTGGGCCAAACAGGAGGTTAAAGGCACTGACTCTCCAAGTCGGGAGAGTGTTAGTAAAGCGTCTGGAATGTTGCACCCGAGTACCAGGGGATGAGAACTGAGGCATATTGGAACACGTCTACCGATCACACGGTTGATCATACTCTGGGTTCCACATGCATGCTTTAGCTGAAGGAAGAATCCCTTAAACGTGGAGAGTTGAGACCCGTGGAATGGGTACCATGCAATATGACTTCAAAGGTCTTCATTTGCTCACCGAACCTCTCCAATCCTATCACTGCTGCGTTTATGCCCTTGTACACACGCTTGCTTCTCTTTTGGAGACATAGCAATCCATAGGATTTAAGATACTAACTAGTGAGGTACATTCTTAGGCGTTTCATCTGTGGTGTTGAGTCCATTTCGTTGAGCAAGGAGTAGCTCTTGTCTATTACATGTTTGGCTTAAGGAACCTTATCTGTGCTCATTTCAATCTCTGGTTTTATGCAGCACCCCAACTCACCTTTCCCCTTAAGAAAGCATAAGTTGGTTTTCTAAATTTGAGACCCTGTTCTCTTTTGTAATCCTGTTCCTGTGTAGCCAAGTTTACATTCCGTGTATTAGTGATATCTTATGATGTTTCTTTTTCTGTGTGACTTATTTCAGATAGAATCATCATACCTGAATGCACTCATTATGCTGCTATGGGCCTGATGACATAGATTTCATTGCTGAGTGATATTGCACTGTACGTAAGTACCACAACTGCTTTATCCATTTTTCACTTTCTGCGATATTGAACTTGTACCGTAAACGAGATTCTTGTAAACAGAGCCGTTCCAAACTTAGGGGTGGCTGTGTCTTTTTGATTTTAATTTCCCTAAGCTATAGGACCATATGTGGAAGTGCCCTAGGCTCGGTTGCTTTGTTTTTTAGATGTTTCAGGAAACACCATACACTTCTCCCCAGTGGCTGTTGGCAATTTACATTCCGCCCATCAGCATAACAAGGCTCCCAGTTCTCCATGGCCTGTCCTGCCTTTCTGGATTTTACACTTTTTTCAGATGGCCCTTTTGACGGGGGGGTGGGGGAAGTGAGACTTCATTGTAGTGCAGATTTCCTTTGCAAGCTTGCTTGGTTGGCCAAAAAGGGCGTATGCGTTTTTTCCTGAATATATTCAGGAAAAAACGCATACGCCCTTTTTGGCCCAGTGCATCATTGTCGAAGTTCTGCCTCTTTTCCTATGCTTTAAGTGCAATTCCAGTCTACCTCCTGAAATCGGTTTCCTGCAATTCTGCCCCGCTTTCAAGTCCTCTTGGCAGCCTTACTTCAGTATATTTTTGGACGATAGCTGTCATTTATAACTCTGCAGGTCTGTGAATTACAGTGCCCCTGAGGTCCTTTCTTCAACTCGCTTTGTTGTGAGCTGACCGCAACACCGCACGATTGCTTCAGGCCCTAATCTGGTTCCGGCACGGCACGCTGAGCCTTTGGTTAATTCCTCTTCCTGGTGGGAAATGAGAGTTAAATTTGCCCGTCCAGACACCTCCAGCTAGTCTCTCATTGGTTCTCCCTATTCCTGTACATCTTCCGCAGAAATTGCAAACTGGTCCAAACAGGAGGTTAAAGGCACTGACTCTCCAAGTCGGGAGAGTGTTAGTAAAGCGTCTGGAATGTTGCACCTGAGTACCAGGGGACGAGAACTGAGACATATTGGAACACGTCTCCCGATCACACGGTTGATCATACTCTGGGTTCCACATGCATGCTTTAGCTGAAGGAAGAATCCCTTAAACCTGGAGAGTTGAGACCCGTGGAATGGGTACTATGCAATATGACTTCAAAGGGTCTTCATTTGCTCACCGAACCTCTCCAATCCTATCACTGCTGCGTTTTTGCCCCTGTACACATGCTTGATTCTCTTTCGGAGACATAGCGATCCATAGCTTTTAAGATACTTACTAGTCATGTACATTCTTAGGCGTTTAATATGGGGTGTTGAGTCCATTTCGTTGAGCAAGGAGTAGCTCTTGTCTATTATATATTTGGCTTAAGGAACTTTATCTGTGCTCATTTCAATCTCTGGTTTTATGCAGCACCCCAACTCACCTTTCCCCTTAAGCAAGCATAAGTTGGCTTTCTAAATTTGAGACCCTGTTCTGTTTTGTAATCCAATTCCTGTGTAGCCAAGTTTACATTCCGTGTATTAGTGATATCTTATGATGTTTCTTTTTCTGTGTGACTTTTTTCAGTTAGAATCATCACACCTGAATCCACTCATTATGCTGCTATGGGCCTGATGACATAGATTTCATTGCTGAGTGATATTGCATTGTACGTAAGTACCAAAACTTCTTTATCCATTTTTCAATTTCTGCGATATTGAACTTCTACTGTAAATGAGGTTCTTGTAAACAGAGAGGTCCCAAACTTTGGGGTGGCTGTGTCTTTTTGATTTTAATTTCCCTAAGCTATAGGAGTATAAGTGGAAGTGCCCTAGGCTCTGTTGTTTGGTTTTTTAGATGTTTCAGGAAACACCATACACTTCTCCTGAGTGGCTGTTGGCAATTTTCATCCCGCCCATCAGCATAACAAGGCTCCCAGTTCTCCATGGCCTGTCCTGCCTTTCTGCATTTTACACTTTTTTCAGATGGCCCTTTTGACTGGGGGAATGTGAGACTTCATTGTAGTGAAGATTTCCTTTGCAAGCTTGCTTGGTTGGCCAAAAAGGGCGTATGCGTTGTTTCCTGAATATATTCAGGAAACAACGCATACGCCCTTTTTGGCCAAGTGCATCATTGTGGACGTTCTGCCTCTTTTCCTATGCTTTAAATGCAATTCCAGTCTACCTCCTGAAATCGGTTTCCTGCAATTCTGCCCCGCTTTCAAGTCCTCTTGGCAGCGTTACTTCAGTATATTTTTGGACGATAGCTGTCATTTATAACTCTACAGGTTTGTGAATTACAGTGCCCCTGAGCTGCTTTCTTCAACTCACTTTCTTGTGAGCTGGCCGCAACACCACACGATTGCTTCAGGCCCTAATCTGGTTCCGGCACGGTATGATGAGCCTTTGGTTAATTCCTCTTCCTGGTGGGAAGTGAGAGTTAAATTTGCCCGTCCAGACACCTCCAGCTAGTCTCTCATTGGTTCTCCCTATTCCTGTTCATATTCTGCAGAAATTGCAAACTGGGGAAAACAGGAGGTTAAAGGCATTGACTCTCCAAGTCGGGAGAGTGTTAGTAAAGCGTCTGGAATGTTGCACCCGAGTACCAGGGGATTAAAACTGAGACATATTTGAACACGTCTCCCGATCACATGGTTTATCATAACCTGGTTTCCACATGTATGTTTTAGCTGAAGGAAGAATCCCTTAAAGCTGGAGAGTTGAGACCCTTGGAATGAGTACCATGCAATATGACTTCAAAGGGTCTTCATTTGCTCACCGAACCTCTCCAATCCTATCACTGCTGCGTTTATGCCCTTGTACACACGCTTGATTCTCTTTTGGAGACATAGCAATCCATAGGTTTTAAGATACTTACTAGTCAGGTACATTCTTAGGCGTTTAATATGGGGTGTTGAGTCCATTTCATTGAGCAAGGAGTAGCTCTTGTCTATTCCATATTTGGCTTAAGGAAATTTATCTGTGCTCATTTCAATCTCTGGTTTTATGTAGCACCCCAACTCACCTTTCCCCTTAAGCAAGCATAAGTTGGGTTTCTAAATTTGAGACCCTCTTCTGTTTTGTAATCCAGTTCCTGTGTAGCCAAGTTTACATTCCGTGTATTAGTGATATCTTATGATGTTTCTTTTTCTGTGTGACTTATTTCAGTGAGAATCATCATACCTGAATCCAGTCTATGCTGCTACGGGCCTGATGACATAGATTTCATTGCTGAGTGATATTGCATTGTACGTAACTACCACAACTTCTTTATCCATTTTTCACTTTCTGCGATATTGAACTTCTACCGTAAATGAGGTTCTTGTAAACAGAGAGGTCCCAAACTTTGGGGTGGCTGTGTCTTTTTGATTTTAATTTCCCTAAGCTATAGGACTATAAGTGGAAGTGCCCTAGGCTCTGTTGCTTTGTTTTTTAGATGTTTCATGAAACACCATACACTTCTCCTGAGTGGCTGTTGGCAATTTTCATCCCGCCCATCAGCATAACAAGGCTCCCAGTTCTCCATGGCCTGTCCTGCCTTTCTGGATTTTACACTTTTGTCACATGGCCCTTTTGACTGGGGGGAAGTGAGACTTCATTGTAGTGCAGATTTCCTTTGCAAGCTTGCTTGGTTGGCCAAAAAGGGCGTATGCATTTTTTCCTGAATATATGCAGGAAAAAACGCATACGCACTTTTCGGCCAAGTGCATCATTGTCGACGTTCTGCCTCTTTTCCTATGCTTAAATGCAATTCCAGTCTACCTCCTGAAATTGGTTTCCTGCAATTCTGCCCCGCTTTCAAGTCCTCTTGGCAGCCTTACTTCAGTATATTTTTGGACGATAGCTGTCATTCATAACTCTGCAGGTTTGTGATAACAGTGCCCCTGAGCTCCTTTCTTCAACTCGCTTTCTTGTGAGCTGGCCGCAACACCGCAGGATTGCTTCAGGCCCTAATCTGGTTCCAGCACGGCATGCTGAGCCTTTGCTTAATTCCTCTTCCTGGTGGGAAATGAGAGTTAAATTTGCCCGTCCAGACACCTCCAGCTAGTCTCTCATTGGTTCTCCCTATTCCTGTTCATCTTCCGCAGAATTTGCAAACTGGGCCAAACAGGAGGTTAAAGGCAGTGACTCTCCAAGTCGGGAGAGTGTTAGTAAAGCATCTGGAATGTTGCACCCGAGTACCAGGGGATGAGAACTGAGACATATTTGAACACGTCTCCCGATCACATGGTTGATCATACTCTGGGTTCCACATGCATGTTTTAGCTGAAGGAAGAATCCCTTAAACCTGGAGAGTTGAGACCCGTGGAATGGGTACCATGCAATATGACTTCAAAGGGTCTTCATTTGCTCACCGAACCTCTCCAATCCTATCACTGCTGCGTTTATGCCCCGGTACTCACGCTTGATTCTCTTTCAGAGACATAGCAAACCATAGGTTTTAAGATACTTACTAGTCAGGTACATTATTAGGCGTTTAATATGGGGTTTTGAGTCCATTTGGTTGAGCAAGGAGTAGCTCTTCTCTGTTACATATTTGGCTTAAGGAACTTTATCTGTGCTCATTTCAATCTCTGGTTTTATGCAGCTCCCCAACTCACCTTTCCCCTTAAGCAAGCATAAGTTGGTTTTCTAAATTTGAGACCTTGTTCTGTTTTGTAATCCAGTTCCTGTGTAGCCAAGTTTACATTCCGTGTATTAGTGATATCTTATGATGTTTCTTTTTCTGTTTGACTTATTTCAGTTAGAATCATCATACCTGAACCCAGTCATTTTCTGCTACAGGCCTGATGACATAGATTTCATTGCTGAGTGATATTGCATTGTATGTAATTACCACAACTTCTTTATCCATTTTTCACTTTCTGTGATATTGAACTTGTACCATAAACGAGGTTCTTGTAAACAGAGCCGTCCCAAACTTTGGGGTGGCTGTGTGTTTTTGATTTTAATTTCCCTAAGCTATAGGACCATAAGTGTAAGTGCCCTAGGCTCTGTTGCTTTGTTTTTTAGATGTTTCAGGAAACACCATACACTTCTCCCTAGTGGCTGTTGGCAATTTACATCCCGCCCATCAGCATAGCAAGGCTCCCAGTTCTCCATTGCCTTTCCTGCCTTTCTGGATTTTACACTTTTTTCAGATGGTCCTTTTGACCAGGGGGGAATTGAGACTTTAATGTAGTGCAGATTTCCTTTGCAAGCTTGCTTGGTTGGCCAAAAAGGGCGTATGCGTTGTTTCCTGAATATATTCAGGAAACAACGCATACGCACTTTTTGGCCAAGTACATCATTGTCGACGTTCTGCCTCTTTTCCTATGCTTTAAATGCAATTCCAGTCTACCTTCTGAAATCGGTTTCCTGCAATTCTGCCCCGCTTTCAAGTCCTCTTGGCAGCGTTACTTCAGTATATTTTTGGACGATTGCTGTCATTTATAACTCTGCAGGTTTGTGAATTACAGTGCCACTGAGCTCCTATCTTCAACTCGCTTTCTTGTGAGCGGGCCGCAACACCGCAGGATTGCTTCGGGCCCTAATCTGGTTCCGGCACGGCATGCTGAGCCTTTGGTTAATTCCTCTTCCTGGTGGGAAATGAGAGTTAAATTTGCCCGTCCAGAGACCTCCAGCTAGTCTCTCATTGGTTCTCCCTATTCCTGTTCATCTTCCGCAGAAATTGCAAACTGGGCCAAACAGGAGATTAAAGGCACTGACTTTCCAATTCGGGAGGGTGTTAATAAAGCGTTTGGAATGTTGCACCCGAATAACAGGGTACGAGAACTGAGACATATTTGAACACGTCTCCCGATCACACGGTTGATCATACTCTGGGTTCCACATGCATGGTTTAGCTGAAGGAAGAATCCCTTAAACCTGGAGAGTTGAGACCCGTGGAATGGGTACCATGCAATGTGACTTCAAAGGGTCTTCATTTGCTCACCAAACCTCTCCAATCCTATCACTGCTGCGTTTATGCCCCTGTACACATGCTTGGTTCTCTTTCGGAGACATAGCAATCCATAGGTTTTAAGATACTTACTAGTCAGGTACATTCTTAGGCGTTTAATATGGGGTGTTGAGTCCATTTCGTTGAGCAAGGAGTAGCTCTTGTCTATTACATATTTGGCTTAAGGAACTTTATCTGTGCTCATTTCAATCTCTGGTTTTATGCAGCACCCCAACTCACCTTTCCCCTTAAGCAAGCATAAGTTTGTTTTCTAAATTTGAGACCTTCTTCTGTTTTGTAATTCAGTGCCTGTGTAGCCAAGTTTACATTCCGTGTATTAGTGATATCTTATGACGTTTCTTTTTCTGTGTGACTTATTTCAGTTAGAATCATCATACCTGAATCCACTCATTATGCTGCTACGGGAATGATGACATAGATTTCATTGCTGAGTGATATTGCATTGTACGTAAGTACCACAACTTCTTTATTCATTTTTCGCTTTCTGCGATATTGAACTTGTACCGTAAACGAGGTTCTTGTAAACAGAGCCATCCCAAACATTGTGGTGGCTGTGTCTTTTTGATTTTAATTTCCCTAAGCTATATGACAATAAGTGGAAGTGCCCTAGGCTCTGTTGCTTTGTTTTTTAGATGTTTCAGGAAACACCATACACTTCTCCCCAGTGACTGTTGGCAATTTACATCCCGCCCATCAGCATAACAAGGCTCCCAGTTCTCCATGGCCTGTCCTGCCTTTCTGGATTTTACACTTTTTTCAGATGATCCTTTTGACCGGGAGGGAAGTGAGACTTCAATGTAGTGCAGATTTCCTTTGCAAGCTTGCTTGGTTGGCCAAAAAGTGCGTATGCGTTTTTTCCTGAATATATTCAGGAAAAAACGCATACGCCCTTTTCGGCCAAGTGCATCATTGTGGACGTTCTGCCTCTTTTCCTATGCTTTAAATGCAATTCCAGTCTACCTCCTGAAATCGGTTTCCTGCAATTCTGCCCCGCTTTCAAGTCCTCTTGGCAGGCTTACTTCAGTATATTTTTGGACGATAGCTGTCATTTATAACTCTGCAGGTTTGTGAATTACAGTGCCCCTGAGCTCCTTTCTTCAACTCGCTTTCTTGTGAGCTGGCCGCAACACCGCAGGATTGCTTCAGGCCCTAATCTGGTTCCGGCACGGCACGCTGATCCTTTGGTTAATTCCTCTTCTTGGTGGGAAATGAGAGTTATATTTGCCCATCCAGACACCTCCAGCTAGTCTCTCATTGGTTCTCCTTATTCCTGTTCATCTTCCGCAGAAATTGCAAACTGGTCCAAACAGGAGGTTAAAGGCACTGACTCTCCAAGTCGGGAGAGTGTTAGTAAAGCGTCTGGAATGTTGCACCCGAGTACCAGGGGATGAAAACTGAGACATATTTGAACACGTCTCCCGATCACATGGTTTATCATAACCTGGTTTCCACATGTATATTTTAGCTGAAGGAAGAATCCCTTAAAGCTGGAGAGTTGAGACCCTTGGAATGAGTACCATGCAATATGACTTCAAAGGGTCTTCATTTGCTCACTGAACCTCTCCAATCCTATCACTGCTGCGTTTATGCCCTTGTACACACGCTTGATTCTCTTTTGGAGACATAGCAATCCATAGGTTTTAAGATACTTACTAGTCAGGTACATTCTTAGGCGTTTAATATGGGGTGTTGAGTCCATTTCATTGAGCAAGGAGTAGCTCTTGTCTATTCCATATTTGGCTTAAGGAAATTTATCTGTGCTCATTTCAATCTCTGGTTTTATGTAGCACCCCAACTCACCTTTCCCCTTAAGCAAGCATAAGTTGGGTTTCTAAATTTGAGACCCTCTTCTGTTTTGTAATCCAGTTCCTGTGTAGCCAAGTTTACATTCCGTGTATTAGTGATATCTTATGATGTTTCTTTTTCTGTGTGACTTATTTCAGTGAGAATCATCATACCTGAATCCAGTCTATGCTGCTACGGGCCTGATGACATAGATTTCATTGCTGAGTGATATTGCATTGTACGTAACTACCACAACTTCTTTATCCATTTTTCACTTTCTGCGATATTGAACTTCTACTGTAAATGAGGTTCTTGTAAACAGAGAGGTCCCAAACTTTGGGGTGGCTGTGTCTTTTTGATTTTAATTTCCCTAAGCTATAGGACTATAAGTGGAAGTGCCCTAGGCTCTGTTGCTTTGTTTTTTAGATGTTTCAGGAAACACCATACACTTCTCCTGAGTGGCTGTTGGCAATTTTCATCCCGCCCATCAGCATAACAAGGCTCCCAGTTCTCCATGGCCTGTCCTGCCTTTCTGGATTTTACACTTTTGTCACATGGCCCTTTTGACTGGGGGGAAGTGAGACTTCATTGTAGTGCAGATTTCCTTTGCAAGCTTGCTTGGTTGGCCAAAAAGGGCGTATGCGTTTTTTCCTGAATATATGCAGGAAAAAACGCATACGCACTTTTCGGCCAAGTGCATCATTGTCGACGTTCTGCCTCTTTTCCTATGCTTAAATGCAATTCCAGTCTACCTCCTGAAATCGGTTTCCTGCAATTCTGCCCCGCTTTCAAGTCCTCTTGGCAGCCTTACTTCAGTATATTTTTGGACGATAGCTGTCATTCATAACTCTGCAGGTTTGTGATAACAGTGCCCCTGAGCTCCTTTCTTCAACTCGCTTTGTTGTGAGCTGGCCGCAACACCACAGGATTGCTTCAGGCCCTAATCTGGTTCCAGCACGGCATGCTGAGCCTTTGCTTAATTCCTCTTCCTGGTGGGAAATGAGAGTTAAATTTGCCCGTCCAGACACCTCCAGCTAGTCTCTCATTGGTTCTCCCTATTCCTGTTCATCTTCCGCAGAATTTGCAAACTGGGCCAAACAGGAGGTTAAAGGCAGTGACTCTCCAAGTCGGGAGAGTGTTAGTAAAGCATCTGGAATGTTGCACCCGAGTACCAGGGGATGAGAACTGAGACATATTTGAACACGTCTCCCGATCACATGGTTGATCATACTCTGGGTTCCACATGCATGTTTTAGCTGAAGGAAGAATCCCTTAAACCTGGAGAGTTGAGACCCGTGGAATGGGTACCATGCAATATGACTTCAAAGGGTCTTCATTTGCTCACCGAACCTCTCCAATCCTATCACTGCTGCGTTTATGCCCCGGTACTCACGTTTGATTCTCTTTCAGAGACATAGCAAACCATAGGTTTTAAGATACTTACTAGTCAGGTACATTATTAGGCGTTTAATATGGGGTTTTGAGTCCATTTGGTTGAGCAAGGAGTAGCTCTTCTCTGTTACATATTTGGCTTAAGGAACTTTATCTGTGCTCATTTCAATCTCTGGTTTTATGCAGCTCCCCAACTCACCTTTCCCCTTAAGCAAGCATAAGTTGGTTTTCTAAATTTGAGACCTTGTTCTGTTTTGTAATCCAGTTCCTGTGTAGCCAAGTTTACATTCCGTGTATTAGTGATATCTTATGATGTTTCTTTTTCTGTTTGACTTATTTCAGTTAGAATCATCATACCTGAACCCAGTCATTTTCTGCTACAGGCCTGATGACATAGATTTCATTGCTGAGTGATATTGCATTGTATGTAATTACCACAACTTCTTTATCCATTTTTCACTTTCTGTGATATTGAACTTGTACCATAAACGAGGTTCTTGTAAACAGAGCCGTCCCAAACTTTGGGGTGGCTGTGTGTTTTTGATTTTAATTTCCCTAAGCTATAGGACCATAAGTGTAAGTGCCCTAGGCTCTGTTGCTTTGTTTTTTAGATGTTTCAGGAAACACCATACACTTCTCCCTAGTGGCTGTTGGCAATTTACATCCCGCCCATCAGCATAGCAAGGCTCCCAGTTCTCCATTGCCTTTCCTGCCTTTCTGGATTTTACACTTTTTTCAGATGGTCCTTTTGACCAGGGGGGAAGTGAGACTTTAATGTAGTGCAGATTTCCTTTGCAAGCTTGCTTGGTTGGCCAAAAAGGGCGTATGCGTTGTTTCCTGAATATATTCAGGAAACAACGCATACGCACTTTTTGGCCAAGTACATCATTGTCGACGTTCTGCCTCTTTTCCTATGCTTTAAATGCAATTCCAGTCTACCTTCTGAAATCGGTTTCCTGCAATTCTGCCCCGCTTTCAAGTCCTCTTGGCAGCGTTACTTCAGTATATTTTTGGACGATTGCTGTCATTTATAACTCTGCAGGTTTGTGAATTACAGTGCCACTGAGCTCCTATCTTCAACTCGCTTTCTTGTGAGCGGGCCGCAACACCGCAGGATTGCTTCGGGCCCTAATCTGGTTCCGGCACGGCATGCTGAGCCTTTGGTTAATTCCTCTTCCTGGTGGGAAATGAGAGTTAAATTTGCCCGTCCAGAGACCTCCAGCTAGTCTCTCATTGGTTCTCCCTATTCCTGTTCATCTTCCGCAGAAATTGCAAACTGGGCCAAACAGGAGATTAAAGGCACTGACTTTCCAATTCGGGAGGGTGTTAATAAAGCGTTTGGAATGTTGCACCCGAATAACAGGGTACGAGAACTGAGACATATTTGAACACGTCTCCCGATCACACGGTTGATCATACTCTGGGTTCCACATGCATGGTTTAGCTGAAGGAAGAATCCCTTAAACCTGGAGAGTTGAGACCCGTGGAATGGGTACCATGCAATGTGACTTCAAAGGGTCTTCATTTGCTCACCAAACCTCTCCAATCCTATCACTGCTGCGTTTATGCCCCTGTACACATGCTTGGTTCTCTTTCGGAGACATAGCAATCCATAGGTTTTAAGATACTTACTAGTCAGGTACATTCTTAGGCGTTTAATATGGGGTGTTGAGTCCATTTCATTGAGCAAGGAGTAGCTCTTGTCTATTACATATTTGGCTTAAGGAACTTTATCTGTGCTCATTTCAATCTCTGGTTTTATGCAGCACCCCAACTCACCTTTCCCCTTAAGCAAGCATAAGTTTGTTTTCTAAATTTGAGACCTTCTTCTGTTTTGTAATTCAGTGCCTGTGTAGCCAAGTTTACATTCCGTGTATTAGTGATATCTTATGACGTTTCTTTTTCTGTGTGACTTATTTCAGTTAGAATCATCATACCTGAATCCACTCATTATGCTGCTACGGGAATGATGACATAGATTTCATTGCTGAGTGATATTGCATTGTACGTAAGTACCACAACTTCTTTATTCATTTTTCGCTTTCTGCGATATTGAACTTGTACCGTAAACGAGGTTCTTGTAAACAGAGCCATCCCAAACATTGGGGTGGCTGTGTCTTTTTGATTTTAATTTCCCTAAGCTATATGACAATAAGTGGAAGTGCCCTAGGCTCTGTTGCTTTGTTTTTTAGATGTTTCAGGAAACACCATACACTTCTCCCCAGTGACTGTTGGCAATTTACATCCCGCCCATCAGCATAACAAGGCTCCCAGTTCTCCATGGCCTGTCCTGCCTTTCTGGATTTTACACTTTTTTCAGATGATCCTTTTGACCGGGAGGGAAGTGAGACTTCAATGTAGTGCAGATTTCCTTTGCAAGCTTGCTTGGTTGGCCAAAAAGTGCGTATGCGTTTTTTCCTGAATATATTCAGGAAAAAACGCATACGCCCTTTTCGGCCAAGTGCATCATTGTGGACGTTCTGCCTCTTTTCCTATGCTTTAAATGCAATTCCAGTCTACCTCCTGAAATCGGTTTCCTGCAATTCTGCCCCGCTTTCAAGTCCTCTTGGCAGGCTTACTTCAGTATATTTTTGGACGATAGCTGTCATTTATAACTCTGCAGGTTTGTGAATTACAGTGCCCCTGAGCTCCTTTCTTCAACTCGCTTTCTTGTGAGCTGGCCGCAACACCGCAGGATTGCTTCAGGCCCTAATCTGGTTCCGGCACGGCACGCTGATCCTTTGGTTAATTCCTCTTCTTGGTGGGAAATGAGAGTTATATTTGCCCATCCAGACACCTCCAGCTAGTCTCTCATTGGTTCTCCTTATTCCTGTTCATCTTCCGCAGAAATTGCAAACTGGTCCAAACAGGAGGTTAAAGGCACTGACTCTCCAAGTCGGGAGAGTGTTAGTAAAGCGTCTGGAATGTTGCACCCGAGTACCAGGGGATGAAAACTGAGACATATTTGAACACGTCTCCCGATCACATGGTTTATCATAACCTGGTTTCCACATGTATGTTTTAGCTGAAGGAAGAATCCCTTAAAGCTGGAGAGTTGAGACCCTTGGAATGAGTACCATGCAATATGACTTCAAAGGGTCTTCATTTGCTCACTGAACCTCTCCAATCCTATCACTGCTGCGTTTATGCCCTTGTACACACGCTTGATTCTCTTTTGGAGACATAGCAATCCATAGGTTTTAAGATACTTACTAGTCAGGTACATTCTTAGGCGTTTAATATGGGGTGTTGAGTCCATTTCATTGAGCAAGGAGTAGCTCTTGTCTATTCCATATTTGGCTTAAGGAAATTTATCTCTGCTCATTTCAATCTCTGGTTTTATGTAGCACCCCAACTCACCTTTCCCCTTAAGCAAGCATAAGTTGGGTTTCTAAATTTGAGACCCTCTTCTGTTTTGTAATCCAGTTCCTGTGTAGCCAAGTTTACATTCCGTGTATTAGTGATATCTTATGATGTTTCTTTTTCTGTGTGACTTATTTCAGTGAGAATCATCATACCTGAATCCAGTCTATGCTGCTACGGGCCTGATGACATAGATTTCATTGCTGAGTGATATTGCATTGTACGTAACTACCACAACTTCTTTATCCATTTTTCACTTTCTGCGATATTGAACTTCTACTGTAAATGAGGTTCTTGTAAACAGAGAGGTCCCAAACTTTGGGGTGGCTGTGTCTTTTTGATTTTAATTTCCCTAAGCTATAGGACTATAAGTGGAAGTGCCCTAGGCTCTGTTGCTTTGTTTTTTAGATGTTTCAGGAAACACCATACACTTCTCCTGAGTGGCTGTTGGCAATTTTCATCCCGCCCATCAGCATAACAAGGCTCCCAGTTCTCCATGGCCTGTCCTGCCTTTCTGGATTTTACACTTTTGTCACATGGCCCTTTTGACTGGGGGGAAGTGAGACTTCATTGTAGTGCAGATTTCCTTTGCAAGCTTGCTTGGTTGGCCAAAAAGGGCGTATGCGTTTTTTCCTGAATATATGCAGGAAAAAACGCATACGCACTTTTCGGCCAAGTGCATCATTGTCGACGTTCTGCCTCTTTTCCTATGCTTAAATGCAATTCCAGTCTACCTCCTGAAATCGGTTTCCTGCAATTCTGCCCCGCTTTCAAGTCCTCTTGGCAGCCTTACTTCAGTATATTTTTGGACGATAGCTGTCATTCATAACTCTGCAGGTTTGTGATAACAGTGCCCCTGAGCTCCTTTCTTCAACTCGCTTTGTTGTGAGCTGGCCGCAACACCACAGGATTGCTTCAGGCCCTAATCTGGTTCCAGCACGGCATGCTGAGCCTTTGCTTAATTCCTCTTCCTGGTGGGAAATGAGAGTTAAATTTGCCCGTCCAGACACCTCCAGCTAGTCTCTCATTGGTTCTCCCTATTCCTGTTCATCTTCCGCAGAATTTGCAAACTGGGCCAAACAGGAGGTTAAAGGCACTGACTCTCCAAGTCGGGAGAGTGTTAGTAAAGCATCTGGAATGTTGTACCCGAGTACCAGGGGACGACAACTGAGACATATTTGAACACGTCTCCCGATCACATGGTTGATCATACTCTGGGTTCCACATGCATGTTTTAGCTGAAGGAAGAATCCCTTAAACCTGGAGAGTTGAGACCCGTGGAATGGGTACCATGCAATGTGACTTCAAAGGGTCTTCATTTGCTCACCAAACCTCTCCAATCCTATCACTGCTGCGTTTATGCCCCTGTACACATGCTTGGTTCTCTTTCGGAGACATAGCAATCCATAGGTTTTAAGATACTTACTAGTCAGGTACATTCTTAGGCGTTTAATATGGGGTGTTGAGTCCATTTCGTTGAGCAAGGAGTAGCTCTTGTCTATTACATATTTGGCTTAAGGAACTTTATCTGTGCTCATTTCAATCTCTGGTTTTATGCAGCACCCCAACTCACCTTTCCCCTTAAGCAAGCATAAGTTTGTTTTCTAAATTTGAGACCTTCTTCTGTTTTGTAATTCAGTGCCTGTGTAGCCAAGTTTACATTCCGTGTATTAGTGATATCTTATGACGTTTCTTTTTCTGTGTGACTTATTTCAGTTAGAATCATCATACCTGAATCCACTCATTATGCTGCTACGGGAATGATGACATAGATTTCATTGCTGAGTGATATTGCATTGTACGTAAGTACCACAACTTCTTTATTCATTTTTCGCTTTCTGCGATATTGAACTTGTACCGTAAACGAGGTTCTTGTAAACAGAGCCATCCCAAACATTGGGGTGGCTGTGTCTTTTTGATTTTAATTTCCCTAAGCTATATGACAATAAGTGGAAGTGCCCTAGGCTCTGTTGCTTTGTTTTTTAGATGTTTCAGGAAACACCATACACTTCTCCCCAGTGACTGTTGGCAATTTACATCCCGCCCATCAGCATAACAAGGCTCCCAGTTCTCCATGGCCTGTCCTGCCTTTCTGGATTTTACACTTTTTTCAGATGATCCTTTTGACCGGGAGGGAAGTGAGACTTCAATGTAGTGCAGATTTCCTTTGCAAGCTTGCTTGGTTGGCCAAAAAGTGCGTATGCGTTTTTTCCTGAATATATTCAGGAAAAAACGCATACGCCCTTTTCGGCCAAGTGCATCATTGTGGACGTTCTGCCTCTTTTCCTATGCTTTAAATGCAATTCCAGTCTACCTCCTGAAATCGGTTTCCTGCAATTCTGCCCCGCTTTCAAGTCCTCTTGGCAGGCTTACTTCAGTATATTTTTGGACGATAGCTGTCATTTATAACTCTGCAGGTTTGTGAATTACAGTGCCCCTGAGCTCCTTTCTTCAACTCGCTTTCTTGTGAGCTGGCCGCAACACCGCAGGATTGCTTCAGGCCCTAATCTGGTTCCGGCACGGCACGCTGATCCTTTGGTTAATTCCTCTTCTTGGTGGGAAATGAGAGTTATATTTGCCCATCCAGACACCTCCAGCCTGTCTCTCATTGGTTCTCCTTATTCCTGTTCATCTTCCGCAGAAATTGCAAACTGGTCCAAACAGGAGGTTAAAGGCACTGACTCTCCAAGTCGGGAGAGTGTTAGTAAAGCGTCTGGAATGTTGCACCCGAGTACCAGGGGATGAAAACTGAGACATATTTGAACACGTCTCCCGATCACATGGTTTATCATAACCTGGTTTCCACATGTATGTTTTAGCTGAAGGAAGAATCCCTTAAAGCTGGAGAGTTGAGACCCTTGGAATGAGTACCATGCAATATGACTTCAAAGGGTCTTCATTTGCTCACTGAACCTCTCCAATCCTATCACTGCTGCGTTTATGCCCTTGTACACACGCTTGATTCTCTTTTGGAGACATAGCAATCCATAGGTTTTAAGATACTTACTAGTCAGGTACATTCTTAGGCGTTTAATATGGGGTGTTGAGTCCATTTCATTGAGCAAGGAGTAGCTCTTGTCTATTCCATATTTGGCTTAAGGAAATTTATCTGTGCTCATTTCAATCTCTGGTTTTATGTAGCACCCCAACTCACCTTTCCCCTTAAGCAAGCATAAGTTGGGTTTCTAAATTTGAGACCCTCTTCTGTTTTGTAATCCAGTTCCTGTGTAGCCAAGTTTACATTCCGTGTATTAGTGATATCTTATGATGTTTCTTTTTCTGTGTGACTTATTTCAGTGAGAATCATCATACCTGAATCCAGTCTATGCTGCTACGGGCCTGATGACATAGATTTCATTGCTGAGTGATATTGCATTGTACGTAACTACCACAACTTCTTTATCCATTTTTCACTTTCTGCGATATTGAACTTCTACCGTAAATGAGGTTCTTGTAAACAGAGAGGTCCCAAACTTTGGGGTGGCTGTGTCTTTTTGATTTTAATTTCCCTAAGCTATAGGACTATAAGTGGAAGTGCCCTAGGCTCTGTTGCTTTGTTTTTTAGATGTTTCAGGAAACACCATACACTTCTCCTGAGTGGCTGTTGGCAATTTTCATCCCGCCCATCAGCATAACAAGGCTCCCAGTTCTCCATGGCCTGTCCTGCCTTTCTGGATTTTACACTTTTGTCACATGGCCCTTTTGACTGGGGGGAAGTGAGACTTCATTGTAGTGCAGATTTCCTTTGCAAGCTTGCTTGGTTGGCCAAAAAGGGCGTATGCGTTTTTTCCTGAATATATGCAGGAAAAAACGCATACGCACTTTTCGGCCAAGTGCATCATTGTCGACGTTCTGCCTCTTTTCCTATGCTTAAATGCAATTCCAGTCTACCTCCTGAAATCGGTTTCCTGCAATTCTGCCCCGCTTTCAAGTCCTCTTGGCAGCCTTACTTCAGTATATTTTTGGACGATAGCTGTCATTCATAACTCTGCAGGTTTGTGATAACAGTGCCCCTGAGCTCCTTTCTTCAACTCGCTTTCTTGTGAGCTGGCCGCAACACCGCAGGATTGCTTCAGGCCCTAATCTGGTTCCAGCACGGCATGCTGAGCCTTTGCTTAATTCCTCTTCCTGGTGGGAAATGAGAGTTAAATTTGCCCGTCCAGACACCTCCAGCTAGTCTCTCATTGGTTCTCCCTATTCCTGTTCATCTTCCGCAGAATTTGCAAACTGGGCCAAACAGGAGGTTAAAGGCACTGACTCTCCAAGTCGGGAGAGTGTTAGTAAACCATCTGGAATGTTGTACCCGAGTACCAGGGGACGACAACTGAGACATATTTGAACACGTCTCCCGATCACATGGTTGATCATACTCTGGGTTCCACATGCATGTTTTAGCTGAAGGAAGAATCCCTTAAACCTGGAGAGTTGAGACCCGTGGAATGGGTACCATGCAATGTGACTTCAAAGGGTCTTCATTTGCTCACCAAACCTCTCCAATCCTATCACTGCTGCGTTTATGCCCCTGTACACATGCTTGGTTCTCTTTCGGAGACATAGCAATCCATAGGTTTTAAGATACTTACTAGTCAGGTACATTCTTAGGCGTTTAATATGGGGTGTTGAGTCCATTTCGTTGAGCAAGGAGTAGCTCTTGTCTATTACATATTTGGCTTAAGGAACTTTATCTGTGCTCATTTCAATCTCTGGTTTTATGCAGCACCCCAACTCACCTTTCCCCTTAAGCAAGCATAAGTTTGTTTTCTAAATTTGAGACCTTCTTCTGTTTTGTAATTCAGTGCCTGTGTAGCCAAGTTTACATTCCGTGTATTAGTGATATCTTATGACGTTTCTTTTTCTGTGTGACTTATTTCAGTTAGAATCATCATACCTGAATCCACTCATTATGCTGCTACGGGAATGATGACATAGATTTCATCGCTGAGTGATATTGCATTGTACGTAAGTACCACAACTTCTTTATTCATTTTTCGCTTTCTGCGATATTGAACTTGTACCATAAACGAGGTTCTTGTAAACAGAGCCATCCCAAACATTGGGGTGGCTGTGTCTTTTTGATTTTAATTTCCCTAAGCTATATGACAATAAGTGGAAGTGCCCTAGGCTCTGTTGCTTTGTTTTTTAGATGTTTCAGGAAACACCATACACTTCTCCCCAGTGACTGTTGGCAATTTACATCCCGCCCATCAGCATAACAAGGCTCCCAGTTCTCCATGGCCTGTCCTGCCTTTCTGGATTTTACACTTTTTTCAGATGATCCTTTTGACCGGGAGGGAAGTGAGACTTCAATGTAGTGCAGATTTCCTTTGCAAGCTTGCTTGGTTGGCCAAAAAGTGCGTATGCGTTTTTTCCTGAATATATTCAGGAAAAAACGCATACGCCCTTTTCGGCCAAGTGCATCATTGTGGACGTTCTGCCTCTTTTCCTATGCTTTAAATGCAATTCCAGTCTACCTCCTGAAATCGGTTTCCTGCAATTCTGCCCCGCTTTCAAGTCCTCTTGGCAGGCTTACTTCAGTATATTTTTGGACGATAGCTGTCATTTATAACTCTGCAGGTTTGTGAATTACAGTGCCCCTGAGCTCCTTTCTTCAACTCGCTTTCTTGTGAGCTGGCCGCAACACCGCAGGATTGCTTCAGGCCCTAATCTGGTTCCGGCACGGCACGCTGATCCTTTGGTTAATTCCTCTTCTTGGTGGGAAATGAGAGTTATATTTGCCCATCCAGACACCTCCAGCTAGTCTCTCATTGGTTCTCCTTATTCCTGTTCATCTTCCGCAGAAATTGCAAACTGGTCCAAACAGGAGGTTAAAGGCACTGACTCTCCAAGTCGGGAGAGTGTTAGTAAAGCGTCTGGAATGTTGCACCCGAGTACCAGGGGATGAAAACTGAGACATATTTGAACACGTCTCCCGATCACATGGTTTATCATAACCTGGTTTCCACATGTATGTTTTAGCTGAAGGAAGAATCCCTTAAAGCTGGAGAGTTGAGACTCTTGGAATGAGTACCATGCAATATGACTTCAAAGGGTCTTCATTTGCTCACTGAACCTCTCCAATCCTATCACTGCTGCGTTTATGCCCTTGTACACACGCTTGATTCTCTTTTGGAGACATAGCAATCCATAGGTTTTAAGATACTTACTAGTCAGGTACATTCTTAGGCGTTTAATATGGGGTGTTGAGTCCATTTCATTGAGCAAGGAGTAGCTCTTGTCTATTCCATATTTGGCTTAAGGAAATTTATCTGTGCTCATTTCAATCTCTGGTTTTATGTAGCACCCCAACTCACCTTTCCCCTTAAGCAAGCATAAGTTGGGTTTCTAAATTTGAGACCCTCTTCTGTTTTGTAATCCAGTTCCTGTGTAGCCAAGTTTACATTCCGTGTATTAGTGATATCTTATGATGTTTCTTTTTCTGTGTGACTTATTTCAGTGAGAATCATCATACCTGAATCCAGTCTATGCTGCTACGGGCCTGATGACATAGATTTCATTGCTGAGTGATATTGCATTGTACGTAACTACCACAACTTCTTTATCCATTTTTCACTTTCTGCGATATTGAACTTCTACCGTAAATGAGGTTCTTGTAAACAGAGAGGTCCCAAACTTTGGGGTGGCTGTGTCTTTTTGATTTTAATTTCCCTAAGCTATAGGACTATAAGTGGAAGTGCCCTAGGCTCTGTTGCTTTGTTTTTTAGATGTTTCAGGAAACACCATACACTTCTCCTGAGTGGCTGTTGGCAATTTTCATCCCGCCCATCAGCATAACAAGGCTCCCAGTTCTCCATGGCCTGTCCTGCCTTTCTGGATTTTACACTTTTGTCACATGGCCCTTTTGACTGGGGGGAAGTGAGACTTCATTGTAGTGCAGATTTCCTTTGCAAGCTTGCTTGGTTGGCCAAAAAGGGCGTATGCGTTTTTTCCTGAATATATGCAGGAAAAAACGCATACGCACTTTTCGGCCAAGTGCATCATTGTCGACGTTCTGCCTCTTTTCCTATGCTTAAATGCAATTCCAGTCTACCTCCTGAAATCGGTTTCCTGCAATTCTGCCCCGCTTTCAAGTCCTCTTGGCAGCCTTACTTCAGTATATTTTTGGACGATAGCTGTCATTCATAACTCTGCAGGTTTGTGATAACAGTGCCCCTGAGCTCCTTTCTTCAACTCGCTTTCTTGTGAGCTGGCCGCAACACCGCAGGATTGCTTCAGGCCCTAATCTGGTTCCAGCACGGCATGCTGAGCCTTTGCTTAATTCCTCTTCCTGGTGGGAAATGAGAGTTAAATTTGCCCGTCCAGACACCTCCAGCTAGTCTCTCATTGGTTCTCCCTATTCCTGTTCATCTTCCGCAGAATTTGCAAACTGGGCCAAACAGGAGGTTAAAGGCACTGACTCTCCAAGTCGGGAGAGTGTTAGTAAAGCATCTGGAATGTTGCACCCGAGTACCAGGGGATGAGAACTGAGACATATTTGAACACGTCTCCCGATCACATGGTTGATCATACTCTGGGTTCCACATGCATGTTTTAGCTGAAGGAAGAATCCCTTAAACCTGGAGAGTTGAGACCCGTGGAATGGGTACCATGCAATATGACTTCAAAGGGTCTTCATTTGCTCACCGAACCTCTCCAATCCTATCACTGCTGCGTTTATGCCCCGGTACTCACGCTTGATTCTCTTTCAGAGACATAGCAAACCATAGGTTTTAAGATACTTACTAGTCAGGTACATTATTAGGCGTTTAATATGGGGTTTTGAGTCCATTTGGTTGAGCAAGGAGTAGCTCTTCTCTGTTACATATTTGGCTTAAGGAACTTTATCTGTGCTCATTTCAATCTCTGGTTTTATGCAGCTCCCCAACTCACCTTTCCCCTTAAGCAAGCATAAGTTGGTTTTCTAAATTTGAGACCTTGTTCTGTTTTGTAATCCAGTTCCTGTGTAGCCAAGTTTACATTCCGTGTATTAGTGATATCTTATGATGTTTCTTTTTCTGTTTGACTTATTTCAGTTAGAATCATCATACCTGAACCCAGTCATTTTCTGCTACAGGCCTGATGACATAGATTTCATTGCTGAGTGATATTGCATTGTATGTAATTACCACAACTTCTTTATCCATTTTTCACTTTCTGTGATATTGAACTTGTACCATAAACGAGGTTCTTGTAAACAGAGCCGTCCCAAACTTTGGGGTGGCTGTGTGTTTTTGATTTTAATTTCCCTAAGCTATAGGACCATAAGTGTAAGTGCCCTAGGCTCTGTTGCTTTGTTTTTTAGATGTTTCAGGAAACACCATACACTTCTCCCTAGTGGCTGTTGGCAATTTACATCCCGCCCATCAGCATAGCAAGGCTCCCAGTTCTCCATTGCCTTTCCTGCCTTTCTGGATTTTACACTTTTTTCAGATGGTCCTTTTGACCAGGGGGGAAGTGAGACTTTAATGTAGTGCAGATTTCCTTTGCAAGCTTGCTTGGTTGGCCAAAAAGGGCGTATGCGTTTTTTCCTGAATATATTCAGGAAACAACGCATACGCACTTTTTGGCCAAGTACATCATTGTCGACGTTCTGCCTCTTTTCCTATGCTTTAAATGCAATTCCAGTCTACCTTCTGAAATCGGTTTCCTGCAATTCTGCCCCGCTTTCAAGTCCTCTTGGCAGCGTTACTTCAGTATATTTTTGGACGATTGCTGTCATTTATAACTCTGCAGGTTTGTGAATTACAGTGCCACTGAGCTCCTATCTTCAACTCGCTTTCTTGTGAGCGGGCCGCAACACCGCAGGATTGCTTCGGGCCCTAATCTAGTTCCGGCACGGCATGCTGAGCCTTTGGTTAATTCCTCTTCCTGGTGGGAAATGAGAGTTAAATTTGCCCGTCCAGAGAACTCCAGCTAGTCTCTCATTGGTTCTCCCTATTCCTGTTCATCTTCCGCAGAAATTGCAAACTGGGCCAAACAGGAGATTAAAGGCACTGACTTTCCAATTCGGGAGGGTGTTAATAAAGCGTTTGGAATGTTGCACCCGAATAACAGGGTACGAGAACTGAGACATATTTGAACACGTCTCCCGATCACACGGTTGATCATACTCTGGGTTCCACATGCATGGTTTAGCTGAAGGAAGAATCCCTTAAACCTGGAGAGTTGAGACCCGTGGAATGGGTACCATGCAATGTGACTTCAAAGGGTCTTCATTTGCTCACCAAACCTCTCCAATCCTATCACTGCTGCGTTTATGCCCCTGTACACATGCTTGGTTCTCTTTCGGAGACATAGCAATCCATAGGTTTTAAGATACTTACTAGTCAGGTACATTCTTAGGCGTTTAATATGGGGTGTTGAGTCCATTTCGTTGAGCAAGGAGTAGCTCTTCTCTGTTACATATTTGGCTTAAGGAACTTTATCTGTGCTCATTTCAATCTCTGGTTTTATGCAGCTCCCCAACTCACCTTTCCCCTTAAGCAAGCATAAGTTGGTTTTCTAAATTTGAGACCTTGTTCTGTTTTGTAATCCAGTTCCTGTGTAGCCAAGTTTACATTCCGTGTATTAGTGATATCTTATGATGTTTCTTTTTCTGTTTGACTTATTTCAGTTAGAATCATCATACCTGAACCCAGTCATTTTCTGCTACAGGCCTGATGACATAGATTTCATTGCTGAGTGATATTGCATTGTATGTAATTACCACAACTTCTTTATCCATTTTTCACTTTCTGTGATATTGAACTTGTACCATAAACGAGGTTCTTGTAAACAGAGCCGTCCCAAACTTTGGGGTGGCTGTGTGTTTTTGATTTTAATTTCCCTAAGCTATAGGACCATAAGTGTAAGTGCCCTAGGCTCTGTTGCTTTGTTTTTTAGATGTTTCAGGAAACACCATACACTTCTCCCTAGTGGCTGTTGGCAATTTACATCCCGCCCATCAGCATAGCAAGGCTCCCAGTTCTCCATTGCCTTTCCTGCCTTTCTGGATTTTACACTTTTTTCAGATGGTCCTTTTGACCAGGGGGGAAGTGAGACTTTAATGTAGTGCAGATTTCCTTTGCAAGCTTGCTTGGTTGGCCAAAAAGGGCGTATGCGTTGTTTCCTGAATATATTCAGGAAACAACGCATACGCACTTTTTGGCCAAGTACATCATTGTCGACGTTCTGCCTCTTTTCCTATGCTTTAAATGCAATTCCAGTCTACCTTCTGAAATCGGTTTCCTGCAATTCTGCCCCGCTTTCAAGTCCTCTTGGCAGCGTTACTTCAGTATATTTTTGGACGATTGCTGTCATTTATAACTCTGCAGGTTTGTGAATTACAGTGCCACTGAGCTCCTATCTTCAACTCGCTTT
The DNA here is from genome assembly GCF_937001465.1 of Orcinus orca. Taxonomy (NCBI): domain Eukaryota; kingdom Metazoa; phylum Chordata; class Mammalia; order Artiodactyla; family Delphinidae; genus Orcinus; species Orcinus orca. Next base: position 509,997 of record NW_026043964.1, on the reverse strand, counting down.
CTTGTGAGCGGGCCGCAACACCGCAGGATTGCTTCGGGCCCTAATCTGGTTCCGGCACGGCATGCTGAGCCTTTGGTTAATTCCTCTTCCTGGTGGGAAATGAGAGTTAAATTTGCCCGTCCAGAGACCTCCAGCTAGTCTCTCATTGGTTCTCCCTATTCCTGTTCATCTTCCGCAGAAATTGCAAACTGGGCCAAACAGGAGATTAAAGGCACTGACTTTCCAATTCGGGAGGGTGTTAATAAAGCGTTTGGAATGTTGCACCCGAATAACAGGGTACGAGAACTGAGACATATTTGAACACGTCTCCCGATCACACGGTTGATCATACTCTGGGTTCCACATGCATGGTTTAGCTGAAGGAAGAATCCCTTAAACCTGGAGAGTTGAGACCCGTGGAATGGGTACCATGCAATGTGACTTCAAAGGGTCTTCATTTGCTCACCAAACCTCTCCAATCCTATCACTGCTGCGTTTATGCCCCTGTACACATGCTTGGTTCTCTTTCGGAGACATAGCAATCCATAGGTTTTAAGATACTTACTAGTCAGGTACATTCTTAGGCGTTTAATATGGGGTGTTGAGTCCATTTCATTGAGCAAGGAGTAGCTCTTGTCTATTACATATTTGGCTTAAGGAACTTTATCTGTGCTCATTTCAATCTCTGGTTTTATGCAGCACCCCAACTCACCTTTCCCCTTAAGCAAGCATAAGTTTGTTTTCTAAATTTGAGACCTTCTTCTGTTTTGTAATTCAGTGCCTGTGTAGCCAAGTTTACATTCCGTGTATTAGTGATATCTTATGACGTTTCTTTTTCTGTGTGACTTATTTCAGTTAGAATCATCATACCTGAATCCACTCATTATGCTGCTACGGGAATGATGACATAGATTTCATTGCTGAGTGATATTGCATTGTACGTAAGTACCACAACTTCTTTATTCATTTTTCGCTTTCTGCGATATTGAACTTGTACCGTAAACGAGGTTCTTGTAAACAGAGCCATCCCAAACATTGGGGTGGCTGTGTCTTTTTGATTTTAATTTCCCTAAGCTATATGACAATAAGTGGAAGTGCCCTAGGCTCTGTTGCTTTGTTTTTTAGATGTTTCAGGAAACACCATACACTTCTCCCCAGTGACTGTTGGCAATTTACATCCCGCCCATCAGCATAACAAGGCTCCCAGTTCTCCATGGCCTGTCCTGCCTTTCTGGATTTTACACTTTTTTCAGATGATCCTTTTGACCGGGAGGGAAGTGAGACTTCAATGTAGTGCAGATTTCCTTTGCAAGCTTGCTTGGTTGGCCAAAAAGTGCGTATGCGTTTTTTCCTGAATATATTCAGGAAAAAACGCATACGCCCTTTTCGGCCAAGTGCATCATTGTGGACGTTCTGCCTCTTTTCCTATGCTTTAAATGCAATTCCAGTCTACCTCCTGAAATCGGTTTCCTGCAATTCTGCCCCGCTTTCAAGTCCTCTTGGCAGGCTTACTTCAGTATATTTTTGGACGATAGCTGTCATTTATAACTCTGCAGGTTTGTGAATTACAGTGCCCCTGAGCTCCTTTCTTCAACTCGCTTTCTTGTGAGCTGGCCGCAACACCGCAGGATTGCTTCAGGCCCTAATCTGGTTCCGGCACGGCACGCTGATCCTTTGGTTAATTCCTCTTCTTGGTGGGAAATGAGAGTTATATTTGCCCATCCAGACACCTCCAGCTAGTCTCTCATTGGTTCTCCTTATTCCTGTTCATCTTCCGCAGAAATTGCAAACTGGTCCAAACAGGAGGTTAAAGGCACTGACTCTCCAAGTCGGGAGAGTGTTAGTAAAGCGTCTGGAATGTTGCACCCGAGTACCAGGGGATGAAAACTGAGACATATTTGAACACGTCTCCCGATCACATGGTTTATCATAACCTGGTTTCCACATGTATGTTTTAGCTGAAGGAAGAATCCCTTAAAGCTGGAGAGTTGAGACCCTTGGAATGAGTACCATGCAATATGACTTCAAAGGGTCTTCATTTGCTCACTGAACCTCTCCAATCCTATCACTGCTGCGTTTATGCCCTTGTACACACGCTTGATTCTCTTTTGGAGACATAGCAATCCATAGGTTTTAAGATACTTACTAGTCAGGTACATTCTTAGGCGTTTAATATGGGGTGTTGAGTCCATTTCATTGAGCAAGGAGTAGCTCTTGTCTATTCCATATTTGGCTTAAGGAAATTTATCTCTGCTCATTTCAATCTCTGGTTTTATGTAGCACCCCAACTCACCTTTCCCCTTAAGCAAGCATAAGTTGGGTTTCTAAATTTGAGACCCTCTTCTGTTTTGTAATCCAGTTCCTGTGTAGCCAAGTTTACATTCCGTGTATTAGTGATATCTTATGATGTTTCTTTTTCTGTGTGACTTATTTCAGTGAGAATCATCATACCTGAATCCAGTCTATGCTGCTACGGGCCTGATGACATAGATTTCATTGCTGAGTGATATTGCATTGTACGTAACTACCACAACTTCTTTATCCATTTTTCACTTTCTGCGATATTGAACTTCTACTGTAAATGAGGTTCTTGTAAACAGAGAGGTCCCAAACTTTGGGGTGGCTGTGTCTTTTTGATTTTAATTTCCCTAAGCTATAGGACTATAAGTGGAAGTGCCCTAGGCTCTGTTGCTTTGTTTTTTAGATGTTTCAGGAAACACCATACACTTCTCCTGAGTGGCTGTTGGCAATTTTCATCCCGCCCATCAGCATAACAAGGCTCCCAGTTCTCCATGGCCTGTCCTGCCTTTCTGGATTTTACACTTTTGTCACATGGCCCTTTTGACTGGGGGGAAGTGAGACTTCATTGTAGTGCAGATTTCCTTTGCAAGCTTGCTTGGTTGGCCAAAAAGGGCGTATGCGTTTTTTCCTGAATATATGCAGGAAAAAACGCATACGCACTTTTCGGCCAAGTGCATCATTGTCGACGTTCTGCCTCTTTTCCTATGCTTAAATGCAATTCCAGTCTACCTCCTGAAATCGGTTTCCTGCAATTCTGCCCCGCTTTCAAGTCCTCTTGGCAGCCTTACTTCAGTATATTTTTGGACGATAGCTGTCATTCATAACTCTGCAGGTTTGTGATAACAGTGCCCCTGAGCTCCTTTCTTCAACTCGCTTTGTTGTGAGCTGGCCGCAACACCACAGGATTGCTTCAGGCCCTAATCTGGTTCCAGCACGGCATGCTGAGCCTTTGCTTAATTCCTCTTCCTGGTGGGAAATGAGAGTTAAATTTGCCCGTCCAGACACCTCCAGCTAGTCTCTCATTGGTTCTCCCTATTCCTGTTCATCTTCCGCAGAATTTGCAAACTGGGCCAAACAGGAGGTTAAAGGCACTGACTCTCCAAGTCGGGAGAGTGTTAGTAAAGCATCTGGAATGTTGTACCCGAGTACCAGGGGACGACAACTGAGACATATTTGAACACGTCTCCCGATCACATGGTTGATCATACTCTGGGTTCCACATGCATGTTTTAGCTGAAGGAAGAATCCCTTAAACCTGGAGAGTTGAGACCCGTGGAATGGGTACCATGCAATGTGACTTCAAAGGGTCTTCATTTGCTCACCAAACCTCTCCAATCCTATCACTGCTGCGTTTATGCCCCTGTACACATGCTTGGTTCTCTTTCGGAGACATAGCAATCCATAGGTTTTAAGATACTTACTAGTCAGGTACATTCTTAGGCGTTTAATATGGGGTGTTGAGTCCATTTCGTTGAGCAAGGAGTAGCTCTTGTCTATTACATATTTGGCTTAAGGAACTTTATCTGTGCTCATTTCAATCTCTGGTTTTATGCAGCACCCCAACTCACCTTTCCCCTTAAGCAAGCATAAGTTTGTTTTCTAAATTTGAGACCTTCTTCTGTTTTGTAATTCAGTGCCTGTGTAGCCAAGTTTACATTCCGTGTATTAGTGATATCTTATGACGTTTCTTTTTCTGTGTGACTTATTTCAGTTAGAATCATCATACCTGAATCCACTCATTATGCTGCTACGGGAATGATGACATAGATTTCATTGCTGAGTGATATTGCATTGTACGTAAGTACCACAACTTCTTTATTCATTTTTCGCTTTCTGCGATATTGAACTTGTACCGTAAACGAGGTTCTTGTAAACAGAGCCATCCCAAACATTGGGGTGGCTGTGTCTTTTTGATTTTAATTTCCCTAAGCTATATGACAATAAGTGGAAGTGCCCTAGGCTCTGTTGCTTTGTTTTTTAGATGTTTCAGGAAACACCATACACTTCTCCCCAGTGACTGTTGGCAATTTACATCCCGCCCATCAGCATAACAAGGCTCCCAGTTCTCCATGGCCTGTCCTGCCTTTCTGGATTTTACACTTTTTTCAGATGATCCTTTTGACCGGGAGGGAAGTGAGACTTCAATGTAGTGCAGATTTCCTTTGCAAGCTTGCTTGGTTGGCCAAAAAGTGCGTATGCGTTTTTTCCTGAATATATTCAGGAAAAAACGCATACGCCCTTTTCGGCCAAGTGCATCATTGTGGACGTTCTGCCTCTTTTCCTATGCTTTAAATGCAATTCCAGTCTACCTCCTGAAATCGGTTTCCTGCAATTCTGCCCCGCTTTCAAGTCCTCTTGGCAGGCTTACTTCAGTATATTTTTGGACGATAGCTGTCATTTATAACTCTGCAGGTTTGTGAATTACAGTGCCCCTGAGCTCCTTTCTTCAACTCGCTTTCTTGTGAGCTGGCCGCAACACCGCAGGATTGCTTCAGGCCCTAATCTGGTTCCGGCACGGCACGCTGATCCTTTGGTTAATTCCTCTTCTTGGTGGGAAATGAGAGTTATATTTGCCCATCCAGACACCTCCAGCCTGTCTCTCATTGGTTCTCCTTATTCCTGTTCATCTTCCGCAGAAATTGCAAACTGGTCCAAACAGGAGGTTAAAGGCACTGACTCTCCAAGTCGGGAGAGTGTTAGTAAAGCGTCTGGAATGTTGCACCCGAGTACCAGGGGATGAAAACTGAGACATATTTGAACACGTCTCCCGATCACATGGTTTATCATAACCTGGTTTCCACATGTATGTTTTAGCTGAAGGAAGAATCCCTTAAAGCTGGAGAGTTGAGACCCTTGGAATGAGTACCATGCAATATGACTTCAAAGGGTCTTCATTTGCTCACTGAACCTCTCCAATCCTATCACTGCTGCGTTTATGCCCTTGTACACACGCTTGATTCTCTTTTGGAGACATAGCAATCCATAGGTTTTAAGATACTTACTAGTCAGGTACATTCTTAGGCGTTTAATATGGGGTGTTGAGTCCATTTCATTGAGCAAGGAGTAGCTCTTGTCTATTCCATATTTGGCTTAAGGAAATTTATCTGTGCTCATTTCAATCTCTGGTTTTATGTAGCACCCCAACTCACCTTTCCCCTTAAGCAAGCATAAGTTGGGTTTCTAAATTTGAGACCCTCTTCTGTTTTGTAATCCAGTTCCTGTGTAGCCAAGTTTACATTCCGTGTATTAGTGATATCTTATGATGTTTCTTTTTCTGTGTGACTTATTTCAGTGAGAATCATCATACCTGAATCCAGTCTATGCTGCTACGGGCCTGATGACATAGATTTCATTGCTGAGTGATATTGCATTGTACGTAACTACCACAACTTCTTTATCCATTTTTCACTTTCTGCGATATTGAACTTCTACCGTAAATGAGGTTCTTGTAAACAGAGAGGTCCCAAACTTTGGGGTGGCTGTGTCTTTTTGATTTTAATTTCCCTAAGCTATAGGACTATAAGTGGAAGTGCCCTAGGCTCTGTTGCTTTGTTTTTTAGATGTTTCAGGAAACACCATACACTTCTCCTGAGTGGCTGTTGGCAATTTTCATCCCGCCCATCAGCATAACAAGGCTCCCAGTTCTCCATGGCCTGTCCTGCCTTTCTGGATTTTACACTTTTGTCACATGGCCCTTTTGACTGGGGGGAAGTGAGACTTCATTGTAGTGCAGATTTCCTTTGCAAGCTTGCTTGGTTGGCCAAAAAGGGCGTATGCGTTTTTTCCTGAATATATGCAGGAAAAAACGCATACGCACTTTTCGGCCAAGTGCATCATTGTCGACGTTCTGCCTCTTTTCCTATGCTTAAATGCAATTCCAGTCTACCTCCTGAAATCGGTTTCCTGCAATTCTGCCCCGCTTTCAAGTCCTCTTGGCAGCCTTACTTCAGTATATTTTTGGACGATAGCTGTCATTCATAACTCTGCAGGTTTGTGATAACAGTGCCCCTGAGCTCCTTTCTTCAACTCGCTTTGTTGTGAGCTGGCCGCAACACCGCAGGATTGCTTCAGGCCCTAATCTGGTTCCAGCACGGCATGCTGAGCCTTTGCTTAATTCCTCTTCCTGGTGGGAAATGAGAGTTAAATTTGCCCGTCCAGACACCTCCAGCTAGTCTCTCATTGGTTCTCCCTATTCCTGTTCATCTTCCGCAGAATTTGCAAACTGGGCCAAACAGGAGGTTAAAGGCACTGACTCTCCAAGTCGGGAGAGTGTTAGTAAACCATCTGGAATGTTGTACCCGAGTACCAGGGGACGACAACTGAGACATATTTGAACACGTCTCCCGATCACATGGTTGATCATACTCTGGGTTCCACATGCATGTTTTAGCTGAAGGAAGAATCCCTTAAACCTGGAGAGTTGAGACCCGTGGAATGGGTACCATGCAATGTGACTTCAAAGGGTCTTCATTTGCTCACCAAACCTCTCCAATCCTATCACTGCTGCGTTTATGCCCCTGTACACATGCTTGGTTCTCTTTCGGAGACATAGCAATCCATAGGTTTTAAGATACTTACTAGTCAGGTACATTCTTAGGCGTTTAATATGGGGTGTTGAGTCCATTTCGTTGAGCAAGGAGTAGCTCTTGTCTATTACATATTTGGCTTAAGGAACTTTATCTGTGCTCATTTCAATCTCTGGTTTTATGCAGCACCCCAACTCACCTTTCCCCTTAAGCAAGCATAAGTTTGTTTTCTAAATTTGAGACCTTCTTCTGTTTTGTAATTCAGTGCCTGTGTAGCCAAGTTTACATTCCGTGTATTAGTGATATCTTATGACGTTTCTTTTTCTGTGTGACTTATTTCAGTTAGAATCATCATACCTGAATCCACTCATTATGCTGCTACGGGAATGATGACATAGATTTCATCGCTGAGTGATATTGCATTGTACGTAAGTACCACAACTTCTTTATTCATTTTTCGCTTTCTGCGATATTGAACTTGTACCATAAACGAGGTTCTTGTAAACAGAGCCATCCCAAACATTGGGGTGGCTGTGTCTTTTTGATTTTAATTTCCCTAAGCTATATGACAATAAGTGGAAGTGCCCTAGGCTCTGTTGCTTTGTTTTTTAGATGTTTCAGGAAACACCATACACTTCTCCCCAGTGACTGTTGGCAATTTACATCCCGCCCATCAGCATAACAAGGCTCCCAGTTCTCCATGGCCTGTCCTGCCTTTCTGGATTTTACACTTTTTTCAGATGATCCTTTTGACCGGGAGGGAAGTGAGACTTCAATGTAGTGCAGATTTCCTTTGCAAGCTTGCTTGGTTGGCCAAAAAGTGCGTATGCGTTTTTTCCTGAATATATTCAGGAAAAAACGCATACGCCCTTTTCGGCCAAGTGCATCATTGTGGACGTTCTGCCTCTTTTCCTATGCTTTAAATGCAATTCCAGTCTACCTCCTGAAATCGGTTTCCTGCAATTCTGCCCCGCTTTCAAGTCCTCTTGGCAGGCTTACTTCAGTATATTTTTGGACGATAGCTGTCATTTATAACTCTGCAGGTTTGTGAATTACAGTGCCCCTGAGCTCCTTTCTTCAACTCGCTTTCTTGTGAGCTGGCCGCAACACCGCAGGATTGCTTCAGGCCCTAATCTGGTTCCGGCACGGCACGCTGATCCTTTGGTTAATTCCTCTTCTTGGTGGGAAATGAGAGTTATATTTGCCCATCCAGACACCTCCAGCTAGTCTCTCATTGGTTCTCCTTATTCCTGTTCATCTTCCGCAGAAATTGCAAACTGGTCCAAACAGGAGGTTAAAGGCACTGACTCTCCAAGTCGGGAGAGTGTTAGTAAAGCGTCTGGAATGTTGCACCCGAGTACCAGGGGATGAAAACTGAGACATATTTGAACACGTCTCCCGATCACATGGTTTATCATAACCTGGTTTCCACATGTATGTTTTAGCTGAAGGAAGAATCCCTTAAAGCTGGAGAGTTGAGACTCTTGGAATGAGTACCATGCAATATGACTTCAAAGGGTCTTCATTTGCTCACTGAACCTCTCCAATCCTATCACTGCTGCGTTTATGCCCTTGTACACACGCTTGATTCTCTTTTGGAGACATAGCAATCCATAGGTTTTAAGATACTTACTAGTCAGGTACATTCTTAGGCGTTTAATATGGGGTGTTGAGTCCATTTCATTGAGCAAGGAGTAGCTCTTGTCTATTCCATATTTGGCTTAAGGAAATTTATCTGTGCTCATTTCAATCTCTGGTTTTATGTAGCACCCCAACTCACCTTTCCCCTTAAGCAAGCATAAGTTGGGTTTCTAAATTTGAGACCCTCTTCTGTTTTGTAATCCAGTTCCTGTGTAGCCAAGTTTACATTCCGTGTATTAGTGATATCTTATGATGTTTCTTTTTCTGTGTGACTTATTTCAGTGAGAATCATCATACCTGAATCCAGTCTATGCTGCTACGGGCCTGATGACATAGATTTCATTGCTGAGTGATATTGCATTGTACGTAACTACCACAACTTCTTTATCCATTTTTCACTTTCTGCGATATTGAACTTCTACCGTAAATGAGGTTCTTGTAAACAGAGAGGTCCCAAACTTTGGGGTGGCTGTGTCTTTTTGATTTTAATTTCCCTAAGCTATAGGACTATAAGTGGAAGTGCCCTAGGCTCTGTTGCTTTGTTTTTTAGATGTTTCAGGAAACACCATACACTTCTCCTGAGTGGCTGTTGGCAATTTTCATCCCGCCCATCAGCATAACAAGGCTCCCAGTTCTCCATGGCCTGTCCTGCCTTTCTGGATTTTACACTTTTGTCACATGGCCCTTTTGACTGGGGGGAAGTGAGACTTCATTGTAGTGCAGATTTCCTTTGCAAGCTTGCTTGGTTGGCCAAAAAGGGCGTATGCGTTTTTTCCTGAATATATGCAGGAAAAAACGCATACGCACTTTTCGGCCAAGTGCATCATTGTCGACGTTCTGCCTCTTTTCCTATGCTTAAATGCAATTCCAGTCTACCTCCTGAAATCGGTTTCCTGCAATTCTGCCCCGCTTTCAAGTCCTCTTGGCAGCCTTACTTCAGTATATTTTTGGACGATAGCTGTCATTCATAACTCTGCAGGTTTGTGATAACAGTGCCCCTGAGCTCCTTTCTTCAACTCGCTTTCTTGTGAGCTGGCCGCAACACCGCAGGATTGCTTCAGGCCCTAATCTGGTTCCAGCACGGCATGCTGAGCCTTTGCTTAATTCCTCTTCCTGGTGGGAAATGAGAGTTAAATTTGCCCGTCCAGACACCTCCAGCTAGTCTCTCATTGGTTCTCCCTATTCCTGTTCATCTTCCGCAGAATTTGCAAACTGGGCCAAACAGGAGGTTAAAGGCACTGACTCTCCAAGTCGGGAGAGTGTTAGTAAAGCATCTGGAATGTTGCACCCGAGTACCAGGGGATGAGAACTGAGACATATTTGAACACGTCTCCCGATCACATGGTTGATCATACTCTGGGTTCCACATGCATGTTTTAGCTGAAGGAAGAATCCCTTAAACCTGGAGAGTTGAGACCCGTGGAATGGGTACCATGCAATATGACTTCAAAGGGTCTTCATTTGCTCACCGAACCTCTCCAATCCTATCACTGCTGCGTTTATGCCCCGGTACTCACGCTTGATTCTCTTTCAGAGACATAGCAAACCATAGGTTTTAAGATACTTACTAGTCAGGTACATTATTAGGCGTTTAATATGGGGTTTTGAGTCCATTTGGTTGAGCAAGGAGTAGCTCTTCTCTGTTACATATTTGGCTTAAGGAACTTTATCTGTGCTCATTTCAATCTCTGGTTTTATGCAGCTCCCCAACTCACCTTTCCCCTTAAGCAAGCATAAGTTGGTTTTCTAAATTTGAGACCTTGTTCTGTTTTGTAATCCAGTTCCTGTGTAGCCAAGTTTACATTCCGTGTATTAGTGATATCTTATGATGTTTCTTTTTCTGTTTGACTTATTTCAGTTAGAATCATCATACCTGAACCCAGTCATTTTCTGCTACAGGCCTGATGACATAGATTTCATTGCTGAGTGATATTGCATTGTATGTAATTACCACAACTTCTTTATCCATTTTTCACTTTCTGTGATATTGAACTTGTACCATAAACGAGGTTCTTGTAAACAGAGCCGTCCCAAACTTTGGGGTGGCTGTGTGTTTTTGATTTTAATTTCCCTAAGCTATAGGACCATAAGTGTAAGTGCCCTAGGCTCTGTTGCTTTGTTTTTTAGATGTTTCAGGAAACACCATACACTTCTCCCTAGTGGCTGTTGGCAATTTACATCCCGCCCATCAGCATAGCAAGGCTCCCAGTTCTCCATTGCCTTTCCTGCCTTTCTGGATTTTACACTTTTTTCAGATGGTCCTTTTGACCAGGGGGGAAGTGAGACTTTAATGTAGTGCAGATTTCCTTTGCAAGCTTGCTTGGTTGGCCAAAAAGGGCGTATGCGTTTTTTCCTGAATATATTCAGGAAACAACGCATACGCACTTTTTGGCCAAGTACATCATTGTCGACGTTCTGCCTCTTTTCCTATGCTTTAAATGCAATTCCAGTCTACCTTCTGAAATCGGTTTCCTGCAATTCTGCCCCGCTTTCAAGTCCTCTTGGCAGCGTTACTTCAGTATATTTTTGGACGATTGCTGTCATTTATAACTCTGCAGGTTTGTGAATTACAGTGCCACTGAGCTCCTATCTTCAACTCGCTTTCTTGTGAGCGGGCCGCAACACCGCAGGATTGCTTCGGGCCCTAATCTAGTTCCGGCACGGCATGCTGAGCCTTTGGTTAATTCCTCTTCCTGGTGGGAAATGAGAGTTAAATTTGCCCGTCCAGAGAACTCCAGCTAGTCTCTCATTGGTTCTCCCTATTCCTGTTCATCTTCCGCAGAAATTGCAAACTGGGCCAAACAGGAGATTAAAGGCACTGACTTTCCAATTCGGGAGGGTGTTAATAAAGCGTTTGGAATGTTGCACCCGAATAACAGGGTACGAGAACTGAGACATATTTGAACACGTCTCCCGATCACACGGTTGATCATACTCTGGGTTCCACATGCATGGTTTAGCTGAAGGAAGAATCCCTTAAACCTGGAGAGTTGAGACCCGTGGAATGGGTACCATGCAATGTGACTTCAAAGGGTCTTCATTTGCTCACCAAACCTCTCCAATCCTATCACTGCTGCGTTTATGCCCCTGTACACATGCTTGGTTCTCTTTCGGAGACATAGCAATCCATAGGTTTTAAGATACTTACTAGTCAGGTACATTCTTAGGCGTTTAATATGGGGTGTTGAGTCCATTTCGTTGAGCAAGGAGTAGCTCTTGTCTATTACATATTTGGCTTAAGGAACTTTATCTGTGCTCATTTCAATCTCTGGTTTTATGCAGCACCCCAACTCACCTTTCCCCTTAAGCAAGCATAAGTTTGTTTTCTAAATTTGAGACCTTCTTCTGTTTTGTAATTCAGTGCCTGTGTAGCCAAGTTTACATTCCGTGTATTACTGATATCTTATGACGTTTCTTTTTCTGTGTGACTTATTTCAGTTAGAATCATCATACCTGAATCCACTCATTATGCTGCTACGGGAATGATGACATAGATTTCATTGCTGAGTGATATTGCATTGTACGTAAGTACCACAACTTCTTTATTCATTTTTCGCTTTCTGCGATATTGAACTTGTACCGTAAACGAGGTTCTTGTAAACAGAGCCATCCCAAACATTGGGGTGGCTGTGTCTTTTTGATTTTAATTTCCCTAAGCTATATGACAATAAGTGGAAGTGCCCTAGGCTCTGTTGCTTTGTTTTTTAGATGTTTCAGGAAACACCATACACTTCTCCCCAGTGACTGTTGGCAATTTACATCCCGCCCATCAGCATAACAAGGCTCCCAGTTCTCCATGGCCTGTCCTGCCTTTCTGGATTTTACACTTTTTTCAGATGATCCTTTTGACCGGGAGGGAAGTGAGACTTCAATGTAGTGCAGATTTCCTTTGCAAGCTTGCTTGGTTGGCCAAAAAGGGCGTATGCGTTTTTTCCTGAATATATTCAGGAAAAAACGCATACGCCCTTTTCGGCCAAGTGCATCATTGTGGACGTTCTGCCTCTTTTCCTATGCTTTAAATGCAATTCCAGTCTACCTCCTGAAATCGGTTTCCTGCAATTCTGCCCCGCTTTCAAGTCCTCTTGGCAGGCTTACTTCAGTATATTTTTGGACGATAGCTGTCATTTATAACTCTGCAGGTTTGTGAATTACAGTGCCCCTGAGCTCCTTTCTTCAACTCGCTTTCTTGTGAGCTGGCCGCAACACCGCAGGATTGCTTCAGGCCCTAATCTGGTTCTGGCACGGCACGCTGATCCTTTGGTTAATTCCTCTTCTTGGTGGGAAATGAGAGTTATATTTGCCCATCCAGACACCTCCAGCTAGTCTCTCATTGGTTCTCCTTATTCCTGTTCATCTTCCGCAGAAATTGCAAACTGGTCCAAACAGGAGGTTAAAGGCACTGACTCTCCAAGTCGGGAGAGTGTTAGTAAAGCGTCTGGAATGTTGCACCCGAGTACCAGGGGATGAAAACTGAGACATATTTGAACACGTCTCCCGATCACATGGTTTATCATAACCTGGTTTCCACATGTATGTTTTAGCTGAAGGAAGAATCCCTTAAAGCTGGAGAGTTGAGACCCTTGGAATGAGTACCATGCAATATGACTTCAAAGGGTCTTCATTTGCTCACTGAACCTCTCCAATCCTATCACTGCTGCGTTTATGCCCTTGTACACACGCTTGATTCTCTTTTGGAGACATAGCAATCCATAGGTTTTAAGATACTTACTAGTCAGGTACATTCTTAGGCGTTTAATATGGGGTGTTGAGTCCATTTCATTGAGCAAGGAGTAGCTCTTGTCTATTCCATATTTGGCTTAAGGAAATTTATCTGTGCTCATTTCAATCTCTGGTTTTATGTAGCACCCCAACTCACCTTTCCCCTTAAGCAAGCATAAGTTGGGTTTCTAAATTTGAGACCCTCTTCTGTTTTGTAATCCAGTTCCTGTGTAGCCAAGTTTACATTCCGTGTATTAGTGATATCTTATGATGTTTCTTTTTCTGTGTGACTTATTTCAGTGAGAATCATCATACCTGAATCCAGTCTATGCTGCTACGGGCCTGATGACATAGATTTCATTGCTGAGTGATATTGCATTGTACGTAACTACCACAACTTCTTTATCCATTTTTCACTTTCTGCGATATTGAACTTCTACCGTAAATGAGGTTCTTGTAAACAGAGAGGTCCCAAACTTTGGGGTGGCTGTGTCTTTTTGATTTTAATTTCCCTAAGCTATAGGACTATAAGTGGAAGTGCCCTAGGCTCTGTTGCTTTGTTTTTTAGATGTTTCAGGAAACACCATACACTTCTCCTGAGTGGCTGTTGGCAATTTTCATCCCGCCCATCAGCATAACAAGGCTCCCAGTTCTCCATGGCCTGTCCTGCCTTTCTGGATTTTACACTTTTGTCACATGGCCCTTTTGACTGGGGGGAAGTGAGACTTCATTGTAGTGCAGATTTCCTTTGCAAGCTTGCTTGGTTGGCCAAAAAGGGCGTATGCGTTTTTTCCTGAATATATGCAGGAAAAAACGCATACGCACTTTTCGGCCAAGTGCATCATTGTCGACGTTCTGCCTCTTTTCCTATGCTTAAATGCAATTCCAGTCTACCTCCTGAAATCGGTTTCCTGCAATTCTGCCCCGCTTTCAAGTCCTCTTGGCAGCCTTACTTCAGTATATTTTTGGACGATAGCTGTCATTCATAACTCTGCAGGTTTGTGATAACAGTGCCCCTGAGCTCCTTTCTTCAACTCGCTTTCTTGTGAGCTGGCCGCAACACCGCAGGATTGCTTCAGGCCCTAATCTGGTTCCAGCACGGCATGCTGAGCCTTTGCTTAATTCCTCTTCCTGGTGGGAAATGAGAGTTAAATTTGCCCGTCCAGACACCTCCAGCTAGTCTCTCATTGGTTCTCCCTATTCCTGTTCATCTTCCGCAGAATTTGCAAACTGGGCCAAACAGGAGGTTAAAGGCACTGACTCTCCAAGTCGGGAGAGTGTTAGTAAAGCATCTGGAATGTTGTACCCGAGTACCAGGGGACGACAACTGAGACATATTTGAACACGTCTCCCGATCACATGGTTGATCATACTCTGGGTTCCACATGCATGTTTTAGCTGAAGGAAGAATCCCTTAAACCTGGAGAGTTGAGACCCGTGGAATGGGTACCATGCAATGTGACTTCAAAGGGTCTTCATTTGCTCACCAAACCTCTCCAATCCTATCACTGCTGCGTTTATGCCCCTGTACACATGCTTGGTTCTCTTTCGGAGACATAGCAATCCATAGGTTTTAAGATACTTACTAGTCAGGTACATTCTTAGGCATTTAATATGGGGTGTTGAGTCCATTTCGTTGAGCAAGGAGTAGCTCTTGTCTATTACATATTTGGCTTAAGGAACTTTATCTGTGCTCATTTCAATCTCTGGTTTTATGCAGCACCCCAACTCACCTTTCCCCTTAAGCAAGCATAAGTTTGTTTTCTAAATTTGAGACCCTCTTCTGTTTTGTAATTCAGTGCCTGTGTAGCCAAGTTTACATTCCGTGTATTAGTGATATCTTATGACGTTTCTTTTTCTGTGTGACTTATTTCAGTTAGAATCATCATACCTGAATCCACTCATTATGCTGCTACGGGCCTGATGACATAGATTTCATTGCTGAGTGATATTGCATTGTACGTAAGTACCACAACTTCTTTATTCATTTTTCGCTTTCTGCGATATTGAACTTGTACCGTAAACGAGGTTCTTGTAAACAGAGCCATCCCAAACATTGGGGTGGCTGTGTCTTTTTGATTTTAATTTCCCTAAGCTATATGACAATAAGTGGAAGTGCCCTAGGCTCTGTTGCTTTGTTTTTTAGATGTTTCAGGAAACACCATACACATCTCCCCAGTGACTGTTGGCAATTTACATCCCGCCCATCAGCATAACAAGGCTCCCAGTTCTCCATGGCCTGTCCTGCCTTTCTGGATTTTACACTTTTTTCAGATGATCCTTTTGACCGGGAGGGAAGTGAGACTTCAATGTAGTGCAGATTTCCTTTGCAAGCTTGCTTGGTTGGCCAAAAAGTGCGTATGCGTTTTTTCCTGAATATATTCAGGAAAAAACGCATACGCCCTTTTCGGCCAAGTGCATCATTGTGGACGTTCTGCCTCTTTTCCTATGCTTTAAATGCAATTCCAGTCTACCTCCTGAAATCGGTTTCCTGCAATTCTGCCCCGCTTTCAAGTCCTCTTGGCAGGCTTACTTCAGTATATTTTTGGACGATAGCTGTCATTTATAACTCTGCAGGTTTGTGAATTACAGTGCCCCTGAGCTCCTTTCTTCAACTCGCTTTCTTGTGAGCTGGCCGCAACACCGCAGGATTGCTTCAGGCCCTAATCTGGTTCTGGCACGGCACGCTGATCCTTTGGTTAATTCCTCTTCTTGGTGGGAAATGAGAGTTATATTTGCCCATCCAGACACCTCCAGCTAGTCTCTCATTGGTTCTCCTTATTCCTGTTCATCTTCCGCAGAAATTGCAAACTGGTCCAAACAGGAGGTTAAAGGCACTGACTCTCCAAGTCGGGAGAGTGTTAGTAAAGCGTCTGGAATGTTGCACCCGAGTACCAGGGGATGAAAACTGAGACATATTTGAACACGTCTCCCGATCACATGGTTTATCATAACCTGGTTTCCACATGTATGTTTTAGCTGAAGGAAGAATCCCTTAAAGCTGGAGAGTTGAGACCCTTGGAATGAGTACCATGCAATATGACTTCAAAGGGTCTTCATTTGCTCACTGAACCTCTCCAATCCTATCACTGCTGCGTTTATGCCCTTGTACACACGCTTGATTCTCTTTTGGAGACATAGCAATCCATAGGTTTTAAGATACTTACTAGTCAGGTACATTCTTAGGCGTTTAATATGGGGTGTTGAGTCCATTTCATTGAGCAAGGAGTAGCTCTTGTCTATTCCATATTTGGCTTAAGGAAATTTATCTGTGCTCATTTCAATCTCTGGTTTTATGTAGCACCCCAACTCACCTTTCCCCTTAAGCAAGCATAAGTTGGGTTTCTAAATTTGAGACCCTCTTCTGTTTTGTAATCCAGTTCCTGTGTAGCCAAGTTTACATTCCGTGTATTAGTGATATCTTATGATGTTTCTTTTTCTGTGTGACTTATTTCAGTGAGAATCATCATACCTGAATCCAGTCTATGCTGCTACGGGCCTGATGACATAGATTTCATTGCTGAGTGATATTGCATTGTACGTAACTACCACAACTTCTTTATCCATTTTTCACTTTCTGCGATATTGAACTTCTACCGTAAATGAGGTTCTTGTAAACAGAGAGGTCCCAAACTTTGGGGTGGCTGTGTCTTTTTGATTTTAATTTCCCTAAGCTATAGGACTATAAGTGGAAGTGCCCTAGGCTCTGTTGCTTTGTTTTTTAGATGTTTCAGGAAACACCATACACTTCTCCTGAGTGGCTGTTGGCAATTTTCATCCCGCCCATCAGCATAACAAGGCTCCCAGTTCTCCATGGCCTGTCCTGCCTTTCTGGATTTTACACTTTTGTCACATGGCCCTTTTGACTGGGGGGAAGTGAGACTTCATTGTAGTGCAGATTTCCTTTGCAAGCTTGCTTGGTTGGCCAAAAAGGGCGTATGCGTTTTTTCCTGAATATATGCAGGAAAAAACGCATACGCACTTTTCGGCCAAGTGCATCATTGTCGACGTTCTGCCTCTTTTCCTATGCTTAAATGCAATTCCAGTCTACCTCCTGAAATCGGTTTCCTGCAATTCTGCCCCGCTTTCAAGTCCTCTTGGCAGCCTTACTTCAGTATATTTTTGGACGATAGCTGTCATTCATAACTCTGCAGGTTTGTGATAACAGTGCCCCTGAGCTCCTTTCTTCAACTCGCTTTCTTGTGAGCTGGCCGCAACACCGCAGGATTGCTTCAGGCCCTAATCTGGTTCCAGCACGGCATGCTGAGCCTTTGCTTAATTCCTCTTCCTGGTGGGAAATGAGAGTTAAATTTGCCCGTCCAGACACCTCCAGCTAGTCTCTCATTGGTTCTCCCTATTCCTGTTCATCTTCCGCAGAATTTGCAAACTGGGCCAAACAGGAGGTTAAAGGCACTGACTCTCCAAGTCGGGAGAGTGTTAGTAAAGCATCTGGAATGTTGTACCCGAGTACCAGGGGACGACAACTGAGACATATTTGAACACGTCTCCCGATCACATGGTTGATCATACTCTGGGTTCCACATGCATGTTTTAGCTGAAGGAAGAATCCCTTAAACCTGGAGAGTTGAGACCCGTGGAATGGGTACCATGCAATGTGACTTCAAAGGGTCTTCATTTGCTCACCAAACCTCTCCAATCCTATCACTGCTGCGTTTATGCCCCTGTACACATGCTTGGTTCTCTTTCGGAGACATAGCAATCCATAGGTTTTAAGATACTTACTAGTCAGGTACATTCTTAGGCATTTAATATGGGGTGTTGAGTCCATTTCGTTGAGCAAGGAGTAGCTCTTGTCTATTACATATTTGGCTTAAGGAACTTTATCTGTGCTCATTTCAATCTCTGGTTTTATGCAGCACCCCAACTCACCTTTCCCCTTAAGCAAGCATAAGTTTGTTTTCTAAATTTGAGACCTTCTTCTGTTTTGTAATTCAGTGCCTGTGTAGCCAAGTTTACATTCCGTGTATTAGTGATATCTTATGACGTTTCTTTTTCTGTGTGACTTATTTCAGTTAGAATCATCATACCTGAATCCACTCATTATGCTGCTACGGGCCTGATGACATAGATTTCATTGCTGAGTGATATTGCATTGTACGTAAGTACCACAACTTCTTTATCCATTTTTCACTTTCTGTGATATTGAACTTGTACCGTAAACGAGGTTCTTGTAAACAGAGCCATCCCAAACATTGGGGTGGCTGTGTCTTTTTGATTTTAATTTCCCTAAGCTATAGGACCATAAGTGGAAGTGCCCTAGGCTCTGTTGCTTTGTTTTTTAGATGTTTCAGGAAACACCATACACTTCTCCCTAGTGGCTGTTGGCAGTTTACATCCCGCCCATCAGCATAACAAGGCTCCCAGTTCTCCATGGCCTGTCCTGCCTTTCTGGATTTTACACTTTTTTCAGATGGCCCTTTTGACCAGGGGGAAGTGAGACTTCATTGTAGTGCAGATTTCCTTTGCAAGCTTGCTTGGTTGGCCAAAAAGGGCGTATGCGTTTTTTCCTGAATATATTCAGGAAAAAACGCATACGCCCTTTTTGGCCAAGTGCATCATTGTCGACGTTCTGCCTCTTTTCCTATGCTTTAAATGCAATTCCAGTCTACCTCCTGAAATCGGTTTCCTGCAATTCTGCCCCGCTTTCAAGTCCTCTTGGCAGGCTTACTTCAGTATATTTTTGGACGATAGCTGTCATTTATAACTCTGCAGGGTTGTGAATTACAGTTCCACTGAGCTCCTATCTTCAACTCGCTTTCTTGTGAGCTGGCCGCAACACCGCAGGATTGCTTCAGGCCCTAATCTGGTTCCGGCACGGCATGCTGAGCCTTTGGTTAATTCCTCTTCCTGGTGGGAAATGAGAGTTAAATTTGCCCGTCCAGACACCTCCAGCTAGTCTCTCATTGGTTCTCCCTATTCCTGTTCATCTTCTGCTGAAATTGCAAACTGGGCCAAACAGGAGATTAAAGGCACTGACTTTCCAATTCGGGAGAGTGTTAATAAAGCGTTTGGAATGTTGCACCCGAGTAACAGGGTACGAGAACTGAGACATATTTGAACACGTCTCCCGATCACACAGTTGATCATACTCTGGGTTCCACATGCCTGTTTTAGCTGAAGGAAGAATCCCTTAAACCTGGAGAGTTGAGACCCGTGGAATGGGTACCATGCAATGTGACTTCAAAGGGTCTTCATTTGCTCACCGAACCTCTCCAATCCTATCACTGCTGCGTTTATGCTCCTGTACACACGCTTGGTTCTCTTTCGGAGACATAGCAATCCATAGGTTTTAAGATACTTACTAGTCAGGTACATTCTTAGGCGTTTAATATGGGGTGTTGAGTCCATTTCGTTGAGCAAGGAGTAGCTCTTGTCTATTCCATATTTGGCTTAAGGAACTTTATCTGTGCTCATTTCAATCTCTGGTTTTATGCAGCTCCCCAACTCACCTTTCCCCTTAAGCAAGCATAAGTTGGTTTTCTAAATTTGAGACCTTGTTCTGTTTTGTAATCCAGTTCCTGTGTAGCCAAGTTTACATTCCGTGTATTAGAGATATCTTATGATGTTTCTTTTTCTGTTTGACTTATTTCAGTTAGAATCATCATACCTGAACCCAGTCATTTTCTGCTACAGGCCTGATGACATAGATTTCATTGCTGAGTGATATTGCATTGTATGTAAGTACCACAACTTCTTTATCCATTTTTCGCTTTCTGCGATATTGAACTTGTACCGTAAACGAGGTTCTTGTAAACAGAGCCGTCCCAAACTTTGGGGTGGCTGTGTCTTTTTGATTTTAATTTCCGTAAGCTATATGACAATAAGTGGAAGTGCCCTAGGCTCTGTTGCTTTGTTTTTTAGATGTTTCAGGAAACACCATACACTTCTCCCCAGTGACTGTTGGCAATTTACATCCCGCCCATCAGCATAACAAGGCTCCCAGTTCTCCATGGCCTGTCCTGCCTTTCTGGATTTTACACTTTTTTCAGATGATCCTTTTGACCGGGAGGGAAGTGAGACTTCAATGTAGTGCAGATTTCCTTTGCAAGCTTGCTTGGTTGGCCAAAAAGTGCGTATGCGTTTTTTCCTGAATATATTCAGGAAAAAACGCATACGCCCTTTTCGGCCAAGTGCATCATTGTGGACGTTCTGCCTCTTTTCCTATGCTTTAAATGCAATTCCAGTCTACCTCCTGAAATCGGTTTCCTGCAATTCTGCCCCGCTTTCAAGTCCTCTTGGCAGGCTTACTTCAGTATATTTTTGGACGATAGCTGTCATTTATAACTCTGCAGGTTTGTGAATTACAGTGCCCCTGAGCTCCTTTCTTCAACTCGCTTTCTTGTGAGCTGGCCGCAACACCGCAGGATTGCTTCAGGCCCTAATCTGGTTCTGGCACGGCACGC
This sequence comes from Orcinus orca, assembly GCF_937001465.1. Taxonomy (NCBI): domain Eukaryota; kingdom Metazoa; phylum Chordata; class Mammalia; order Artiodactyla; family Delphinidae; genus Orcinus; species Orcinus orca. Next base: position 489,407 of record NW_026043964.1, on the reverse strand, counting down.
TGATCCTTTGGTTAATTCCTCTTCTTGGTGGGAAATGAGAGTTATATTTGCCCATCCAGACACCTCCAGCTAGTCTCTCATTGGTTCTCCTTATTCCTGTTCATCTTCCGCAGAAATTGCAAACTGGTCCAAACAGGAGGTTAAAGGCACTGACTCTCCAAGTCGGGAGAGTGTTAGTAAAGCGTCTGGAATGTTGCACCCGAGTACCAGGGGATGAAAACTGAGACATATTTGAACACGTCTCCCGATCACATGGTTTATCATAACCTGGTTTCCACATGTATGTTTTAGCTGAAGGAAGAATCCCTTAAAGCTGGAGAGTTGAGACCCTTGGAATGAGTACCATGCAATATGACTTCAAAGGGTCTTCATTTGCTCACTGAACCTCTCCAATCCTATCACTGCTGCGTTTATGCCCTTGTACACACGCTTGATTCTCTTTTGGAGACATAGCAATCCATAGGTTTTAAGATACTTACTAGTCAGGTACATTCTTAGGCGTTTAATATGGGGTGTTGAGTCCATTTCATTGAGCAAGGAGTAGCTCTTGTCTATTCCATATTTGGCTTAAGGAAATTTATCTGTGCTCATTTCAATCTCTGGTTTTATGTAGCACCCCAACTCACCTTTCCCCTTAAGCAAGCATAAGTTGGGTTTCTAAATTTGAGACCCTCTTCTGTTTTGTAATCCAGTTCCTGTGTAGCCAAGTTTACATTCCGTGTATTAGTGATATCTTATGATGTTTCTTTTTCTGTGTGACTTATTTCAGTGAGAATCATCATACCTGAATCCAGTCTATGCTGCTACGGGCCTGATGACATAGATTTCATTGCTGAGTGATATTGCATTGTACGTAACTACCACAACTTCTTTATCCATTTTTCACTTTCTGCGATATTGAACTTCTACCGTAAATGAGGTTCTTGTAAACAGAGAGGTCCCAAACTTTGGGGTGGCTGTGTCTTTTTGATTTTAATTTCCCTAAGCTATAGGACTATAAGTGGAAGTGCCCTAGGCTCTGTTGCTTTGTTTTTTAGATGTTTCAGGAAACACCATACACTTCTCCTGAGTGGCTGTTGGCAATTTTCATCCCGCCCATCAGCATAACAAGGCTCCCAGTTCTCCATGGCCTGTCCTGCCTTTCTGGATTTTACACTTTTGTCACATGGCCCTTTTGACTGGGGGGAAGTGAGACTTCATTGTAGTGCAGATTTCCTTTGCAAGCTTGCTTGGTTGGCCAAAAAGGGCGTATGCGTTTTTTCCTGAATATATGCAGGAAAAAACGCATACGCACTTTTCGGCCAAGTGCATCATTGTCGACGTTCTGCCTCTTTTCCTATGCTTAAATGCAATTCCAGTCTACCTCCTGAAATCGGTTTCCTGCAATTCTGCCCCGCTTTCAAGTCCTCTTGGCAGCCTTACTTCAGTATATTTTTGGACGATAGCTGTCATTCATAACTCTGCAGGTTTGTGATAACAGTGCCCCTGAGCTCCTTTCTTCAACTCGCTTTCTTGTGAGCTGGCCGCAACACCGCAGGATTGCTTCAGGCCCTAATCTGGTTCCAGCACGGCATGCTGAGCCTTTGCTTAATTCCTCTTCCTGGTGGGAAATGAGAGTTAAATTTGCCCGTCCAGACACCTCCAGCTAGTCTCTCATTGGTTCTCCCTATTCCTGTTCATCTTCCGCAGAATTTGCAAACTGGGCCAAACAGGAGGTTAAAGGCACTGACTCTCCAAGTCGGGAGAGTGTTAGTAAAGCATCTGGAATGTTGCACCCGAGTACCAGGGGATGAGAACTGAGACATATTTGAACACGTCTCCCGATCACATGGTTGATCATACTCTGGGTTCCACATGCATGTTTTAGCTGAAGGAAGAATCCCTTAAACCTGGAGAGTTGAGACCCGTGGAATGGGTACCATGCAATATGACTTCAAAGGGTCTTCATTTGCTCACCGAACCTCTCCAATCCTATCACTGCTGCGTTTATGCCCCGGTACTCACGCTTGATTCTCTTTCAGAGACATAGCAAACCATAGGTTTTAAGATACTTACTAGTCAGGTACATTATTAGGCGTTTAATATGGGGTTTTGAGTCCATTTGGTTGAGCAAGGAGTAGCTCTTCTCTGTTACATATTTGGCTTAAGGAACTTTATCTGTGCTCATTTCAATCTCTGGTTTTATGCAGCTCCCCAACTCACCTTTCCCCTTAAGCAAGCATAAGTTGGTTTTCTAAATTTGAGACCTTGTTCTGTTTTGTAATCCAGTTCCTGTGTAGCCAAGTTTACATTCCGTGTATTAGTGATATCTTATGATGTTTCTTTTTCTGTTTGACTTATTTCAGTTAGAATCATCATACCTGAACCCAGTCATTTTCTGCTACAGGCCTGATGACATAGATTTCATTGCTGAGTGATATTGCATTGTATGTAATTACCACAACTTCTTTATCCATTTTTCACTTTCTGTGATATTGAACTTGTACCATAAACGAGGTTCTTGTAAACAGAGCCATCCCAAACTTTGGGGTGGCTGTGTGTTTTTGATTTTAATTTCCCTAAGCTATAGGACCATAAGTGTAAGTGCCCTAGGCTCTGTTGCTTTGTTTTTTAGATGTTTCAGGAAACACCATACACTTCTCCCTAGTGGCTGTTGGCAATTTACATCCCGCCCATCAGCATAGCAAGGCTCCCAGTTCTCCATTGCCTTTCCTGCCTTTCTGGATTTTACACTTTTTTCAGATGGTCCTTTTGACCAGGGGGGAAGTGAGACTTTAATGTAGTGCAGATTTCCTTTGCAAGCTTGCTTGGTTGGCCAAAAAGGGCGTATGCGTTTTTTCCTGAATATATTCAGGAAACAACGCATACGCACTTTTTGGCCAAATACATCATTGTCGACGTTCTGCCTCTTTTCCTATGCTTTAAATGCAATTCCAGTCTACCTTCTGAAATCGGTTTCCTGCAATTCTGCCCCGCTTTCAAGTCCTCTTGGCAGCGTTACTTCAGTATATTTTTGGACGATTGCTGTCATTTATAACTCTGCAGGTTTGTGAATTACAGTGCCACTGAGCTCCTATCTTCAACTCGCTTTCTTGTGAGCGGGCCGCAACACCGCAGGATTGCTTCGGGCCCTAATCTGGTTCCGGCACGGCATGCTGAGCCTTTGGTTAATTCCTCTTCCTGGTGGGAAATGAGAGTTAAATTTGCCCGTCCAGAGACCTCCAGCTAGTCTCTCATTGGTTCTCCCTATTCCTGTTCATCTTCCGCAGAAATTGCAAACTGGGCCAAACAGGAGATTAAAGGCACTGACTTTCCAATTCGGGAGGGTGTTAATAAAGCGTTTGGAATGTTGCACCCGAATAACAGGGTACGAGAACTGAGACATATTTGAACACGTCTCCCGATCACACGGTTGATCATACTCTGGGTTCCACATGCATGGTTTAGCTGAAGGAAGAATCCCTTAAACCTGGAGAGTTGAGACCCGTGGAATGGGTACCATGCAATGTGACTTCAAAGGGTCTTCATTTGCTCACCGAACCTCTCCAATCCTATCACTGCTGCGTTTATGCCCCTGTACACATGCTTGGTTCTCTTTCGGAGACATAGCAATCCATAGGTTTTAAGATACTTACTAGTCAGGTACATTCTTAGGCGTTTAATATGGGGTGTTGAGTCCATTTCGTTGAGCAAGGAGTAGCTCTTGTCTATTACATATTTGGCTTAAGGAACTTTATCTGTGCTCATTTCAATCTCTGGTTTTATGCAGCACCCCAACTCACCTTTCCCCTTAAGCAAGCATAAGTTGGTTTTCTAAATTTGAGACCCTCTTCTGTTTTGTAATTCAGTGCCTGTGTAGCCAAGTTTACATTCCGTGTATTAGTGATATCTTATGACGTTTCTTTTTCTGTGTGACTTATTTCAGTTAGAATCATCATACCTGAATCCACTCATTATGCTGCTACGGGAATGATGACATAGATTTCATTGCTGAGTGATATTGCATTGTACGTAAGTACCACAACTTCTTTATCCATTTTTCGCTTTCTGCGATATTGAACTTGTACCGTAAACGAGGTTCTTGTAAACAGAGCCGTCCCAAACTTTGGGGTGGCTGTGTCTTTTTGATTTTAATTTCCCTAAGCTATATGACAATAAGTGGAAGTGCCCTAGGCTCTGTTGCTTTGTTTTTTAGATGTTTCAGGAAACACCATACACTTCTCCCCAGTGACTGTTGGCAATTTACATCCCGCCCATCAGCATAACAAGGCTCCCAGTTCTCCATGGCCTGTCCTGCCTTTCTGGATTTTACACTTTTTTCAGATGATCCTTTTGACCGGGAGGGAAGTGAGACTTCAATGTAGTGCAGATTTCCTTTGCAAGCTTGCTTGGTTGGCCAAAAAGTGCGTATGCGTTTTTTCCTGAATATATTCAGGAAAAAACGCATACGCCCTTTTTGGCCAAGTGCATCACTGTGGACGTTCTGCCTCTTTTCCTATGCTTTAAATGCAATTCCAGTCTACATCCTGAAATCGGTTTCCTGCAATTCTGCCCCGCTTTCAAGTCCTCTTGGCAGGCTTACTTCAGTATATTTTTGGACGATAGCTGTCATTTATAACTCTGCAGGTTTGTGAATTACAGTGCCCCTGAGCTCCTTTCTTCAACTCGCTTTCTTGTGAGCTGGCCGCAACACCGCAGGATTGCTTCAGGCTCTAATCTGGTTCCGGCACGGCACGCTGATCCTTTGGTTAATTCCTCTTCTTGGTGGGAAATGAGAGTTATATTTGCCCATCCAGACACCTCCAGCTAGTCTCTCATTGGTTCTCCCTATTCCTGTTCATCTTCCGCAGAAATTGCAAACTGGGCCAAACAGGAGGTTAAAGGTACTGACTCTCCAAGTCGGGAGAGTGTTAGTAAAGCATCTGCAATGTTGCACCCGAGTACCATGGGACGAGAACTGAGACATATTGGAACACGTCTCCCGATCACATGATTGATCATACTCTGGGTTCCACATGCATGCTTTAGCTGAAGGAAAAATCCCTTAAAGCTGGAGAGTTGAGACCCGTGGAATGGGTACCATGCAATATGACTGCAAAGGGTCTTCGTTTGCTCATCGAACCTCTCCAATCCTATCACTGCTGCGTTTATGCCCCTGTACACACGCTTGATTCTCTTTTGGAGACATAGCAATCCATAGGTTTTAAGATACTTACTAGTCAGCTACATTCTTAGGCGTTTAATATGGGGTGTTGAGTCCATTTCGTTGAGCAAGGAGTAGCTCTTGTCTATAACATGTTTGGCTTAAGGAACTTTATTTGTGCTCATTTCAATCTCTGGTTTTATGCAGCACCCCAACTCACCTTTCCCCTTAAGCAAGCATAAGTTGGTTTTCTAAATTTGAGACCCTCTTCTGTTTTGTAATCCAGTTCGTGTGTAGCCAAGTTTACATTCCATGTATTAGTGATATCTTATGATGTTTCTTTTTCTGTGTGACTTATTTCAGTTAGAATCATCATACCTGAATCCACTCATTATGCTGCTACGGGCCTGATGACATAGATTTCATTGCTGAGTGATATTGCATTGTACGTAAGTACCACAACTGCTTTATCCATTTTTCACTTTCTGTGATATTGAACTTGTACCATAAACGAGGTTCTTGTAAACAGAGCCATCCCAAACATTGGGGTGGCTGTGTCTTTTTGATTTTAATTTCCCTAAGCTATAGGACCATAAGTGGAAGTGCCCTAGGCTCTGTTGCTTTGTTTTTTAGATGTTTCAGGAAACACCATACACTTCTCCCTAGTGGCTGTTGGCAGTTTACATCCCGCCCATCAGCATAACAAGGCTCCCAGTTCTCCATGGCCTGTCCTGCCTTTCTGGATTTTACACTTTTTTCAGATGGCCCTTTTGACCAGGGGGAAGTGAGACTTCATTGTAGTGCAGATTTCCTTTGCAAGCTTGCTTGGTTGGCCAAAAAGGGCGTATGCGTTTTTTCCTGAATATATTCAGGAAAAAACGCATACGCCCTTTTTGGCCAAGTGCATCATTGTCGACGTTCTGCCTCTTTTCCTATGCTTTAAATGCAATTCCAGTCTACCTCCTGAAATCGGTTTCCTGCAATTCTGCCCCGCTTTCAAGTCCTCTTGGCAGGCTTACTTCAGTATATTTTTGGACGATAGCTGTCATTTATAACTCTGCAGGGTTGTGAATTACAGTTCCACTGAGCTCCTATCTTCAACTCGCTTTCTTGTGAGCTGGCCGCAACACCGCAGGATTGCTTCAGGCCCTAATCTGGTTCCGGCACGGCATGCTGAGCCTTTGGTTAATTCCTCTTCCTGGTGGGAAATGAGAGTTAAATTTGCCCGTCCAGACACCTCCAGCTAGTCTCTCATTGGTTCTCCCTATTCCTGTTCATCTTCTGCAGAAATTGCAAACTGGGCCAAACAGGAGATTAAAGGCACTGACTTTCCAATTCGGGAGAGTGTTAATAAAGCATTTGGAATGTTGCACCCGAGTAACAGGGTACGAGAACTGAGACATATTTGAACACGTCTCCCGATCACACGGTTGATCATACTCTGGGTTCCACATGCCTGTTTTAGCTGAAGGAAGAATCCCTTAAACCTGGAGAGTTGAGACCCGTGGAATGGGTACCATGCAATGTGACTTCAAAGGGTCTTCATTTGCTCACCGAACCTCTCCAATCCTATCACTGCTGCGTTTATGCCCCTGTACACACGCTTGGTTCTCTTTCGGAGACATAGCAATCCATAGGTTTTAAGATACTTACTAGTCAGGTACATTCTTAGGCGTTTAATATGGGGTGTTGAGTCCATTTCGTTGAGCAAGGAGTAGCTCTTGTCTATTCCATATTTGGCTTAAGGAACTTTATCTGTGCTCATTTCAATCTCTGGTTTTATGCAGCTCCCCAACTCACCTTTCCCCTTAAGCAAGCATAAGTTGGTTTTCTAAATTTGAGACCTTGTTCTGTTTTGTAATCCAGTTCCTGTGTAGCCAAGTTTACATTCCGTGTATTAGTGATATCTTATGATGTTTCTTTTTCTGTTTGACTTATTTCAGTTAGAATCATCATACCTGAACCCAGTCATTTTCTGCTACAGGCCTGATGACATAGATTTCATTGCTGAGTGATATTGCATTGTATGTAAGTACCACAACTTCTTTATCCATTTTTCACTTTCTGTGATATTGAACTTGTACCATAAACGAGGTTCTTGTAAACAGAGCCGTCCCAAACTTTGGGGTGGCTGTGTGTTTTTGATTTTAATTTCCCTAAGCTATAGGACCATAAGTATAAGTGCCCTAGGCTCTGTTGCTTTGTTTTTTAGATGTTTCAGGAAACACCATACACTTCTCCCTAGTGGCTGTTGGCAATTTACATCCCGCCCATCAGCATAGCAAGGCTCCCAGTTCTCCATTGCCTTTCCTGCCTTTCTGGATTTTACACTTTTTTCAGATGGTCCTTTTGACCAGGGAGGAAGTGAGACTTTAATGTAGTGCAGATTTCCTTTGCAAGCTTGCTTGGTTGGCCAAAAAGGGCGTATGCGTTTTTTCCTGAATATATTCAGGAAACAACGCATACGCACTTTTTGGCCAAGTACATCATTGTCGACGTTCTGCCTCTTTTCCTATGCTTTAAATGCAATTCCAGTCTACCTTCTGAAATCGGTTTCCTGCAATTCTGCCCCGCTTTCAAGTCCTCTTGGCAGCGTTACTTCAGTATATTTTTGGACGATTGCTGTCATTTATAACTCTGCAGGTTTGTGAATTACAGTGCCCCTGAGCTCCTTTCTTCAACTCGCTTTCTTGTGAGCTGGCCGCAACACCGCAGGATTGCTTCAGGCCCTAATCTGGTTCCGGCACGGCACGCTGATCCTTTGGTTAATTCCTCTTCTTGGTGGGAAATGAGAGTTATATTTGCCCATCCAGACACCTCCAGCTAGTCTCTCATTGGTTCTCCTTATTCCTGTTCATCTTCCGCAGAAATTGCAAACTGGTCCAAACAGGAGGTTAAAGGCACTGACTCTCCAAGTCGGGAGAGTGTTAGTAAAGCGTCTGGAATGTTGCACCCGATTACCAGGGGATGAAAACTGAGACATATTTGAACACGTCTCCCGATCACATGGTTTATCATAACCTGGTTTCCACATGTATGTTTTAGCTGAAGGAAGAATCCCTTAAAGCTGGAGAGTTGAGAACCTTGAAATGAGTACCATGCAATATGACTTCAAAGGGTCTTCATTTGCTCACTGAACCTCTCCAATCCTATCACTGCTGCGTTTATGCCCTTGTACACACGCTTGATTCTCTTTTGGAGACATAGCAATCCATAGGTTTTAAGATACTTACTAGTCAGGTACATTCTTAGGCGTTTAATATGGGGTGTTGAGTCCATTTCATTGAGCAAGGAGTAGCTCTTGTCTATTCCATATTTGGCTTAAGGAAATTTATCTGTGCTCATTTCAATCTCTGGTTTTATGCAGCACCCCAACTCACCTTTCCCCTTAAGCAAGCATAAGTTGATTTTCTAAATTTGGGACCATGTTCTGTTTTGAAATCCAGTTCCGGTGTAGCCAGGTTTACATTCCGTGTATTAGTGATATCTTATGATGTTTCTTTTTCTGTGTGACTTATTTCAGTGAGAATCATCATACCTGAATCCAGTCTATGCTGCTACGGGCCTGATGACATAGATTTCATTGCTGAGTGATATTGCATTGTACGTAACTACCACAACTTCTTTATCCATTTTTCACTTTCTGCGATATTGAACTTCTACCGTAAATGAGGTTCTTGTAAACAGAGAGGTCCCAAACTTTGGGGTGGCTGTGTCTTTTTGATTTTAATTTCCCTAAGCTATAGGACTATAAGTGGAAATGCCCTAGGCTCTGTTGCTTTGTTTTTTAGATGTTTCAGGAAACACCATACACTTCTCCTGAGTGGCTGTTGGCAATTTTCATCCCGCCCATCAGCATAACAAGGCTCCCAGTTCTCCATGGCCTGTCCTGCCTTTCTGGATTTTACACTTTTGTCACATGGCCCTTTTGACTGGGGGGAAGTGAGACTTCATTGTAGTGCAGATTTCCTTTGCAAGCTTGCTTGGTTGGCCAAAAAGGGCGTATGCGTTTTTTCCTGAATATATGCAGGAAAAAACGCATACGCACTTTTCGGCCAAGTGCATCATTGTCGACGTTCTGCCTCTTTTCCTATGCTTAAATGCAATTCCAGTCTACCTCCTGAAATCGGTTTCCTGCAATTCTGCCCCACTTTCAAGTCCTCTTGGCAGCCTTACTTCAGTATATTTTTGGACGATAGCTGTCATTCATAACTCTGCAGGTTTGTGATAACAGTGCCCCTGAGCTCCTTTCTTCAACTCGCTTTGTTGTGAGCTGGCCGCAACACCGCAGGATTGCTTCAGGCCCTAATCTGGTTCCAGCACGGCATGCTGAGCCTTTGCTTAATTCCTCTTCCTGGTGGGAAATGAGAGTTAAATTTGCCCGTCCAGACACCTCCAGCTAGTCTCTCATTGGTTCTCCCTATTCCTGTTCATCTTCCGCAGAATTTGCAAACTGGGCCAAACAGGAGGTTAAAGGCACTGACTCTCCAAGTCGGGAGAGTGTTAGTAAAGCATCTGGAATGTTGCACCCGAGTACCAGGGGATGAGAACTGAGACATATTTGAACACGTCTCCCGATCACATGGTTGATCATACTCTGGGTTCCACATGCATGTTTTAGCTGAAGGAAGAATCCCTTAAACCTGGAGAGTTGAGACCCGTGGAATGGGTACCATGCAATATGACTTCAAAGGGTCTTCATTTGCTCACTGAACCTCTCCAATCCTATCACTGCTGCGTTTATGCCCCGGTACTCACGCTTGATTCTCTTTCAGAGACATAGCAAACCATAGGTTTTAAGATACTTACTAGTCAGGTACATTATTAGGCGTTTAATATGGGGTTTTGAGTCCATTTGGTTGAGCAAGGAGTAGCTCTTCTCTGTTACATATTTGGCTTAAGGAACTTTATCTGTGCTCATTTCAATCTCTGGTTTTATGCAGCTCCCCAACTCACCTTTCCCCTTAAGCAAGCATAAGTTGGTTTTCTAAATTTGAGACCTTGTTCTGTTTTGTAATCCAGTTCCTGTGTAGCCAAGTTTACATTCCGTGTATTAGTGATATCTTATGATGTTTCTTTTTCTGTTTGACTTATTTCAGTTAGAATCATCATACCTGAATCCACTCATTATGCTGCTACAGGCCTGATGACATAGATTTCATTGCTGAGTGACATTGCATTGTACGTAAGTACCACAACTGCTTTATCCATTTTTCACTTTCTGTGATATTGAACTTGTACCGTAAATGAGGTTCTTGTAAACAGAGCCATCCCAAACATTGGGGTGGCTGTGTCTTTTTGATTTTAATTTCCCTAAGCTATAGGACCATAAGTGGAAGTGCCATAGGCTCTGTTGCTTTGTTTTTTAGATGTTTCAGGAAACACCATACACTTCTCCCTAGTGGCTGTTGGCAGTTTACATCCCGCCCATCAGCATAACAAGGCTCCCAGTTCTCTATGGCCTGTCCTGCCTTTCTGGATTTTACACTTTTTTCAGATGGCCCTTTTGACCAGGGGGAAGTGAGACTTCATTGTAGTGCAGATTTCCTTTGCAAGCTTGCTTGGTTGGCCAAAAAGGGCGTATGCGTTTTTTCCTGAATATATTCAGGAAAAAACGCATACGCCCTTTTTGGCCAAGTGCATCATTGTCGACGTTCTGCCTCTTTTCCTATGCTTTAAATGCAATTCCAGTCTACCTCCTGAAATCGGTTTCCTGCAATTCTGCCCCGCTTTCAAGTCCTCTTGGCAGCCTTACTTCAGTATATTTTTGGACGATAGCTGTCATTTATAACTCTGCAGGGTTGTGAATTACAGTTCCACTGAGCTCCTATCTTCAACTCGCTTTCATGTGAGCTGGCCGCAACACTGCAGGATTGCTTCGGGCCCTAATCTGGTTCCGGCACGGCATGCTGAGCCTTTGGTTAATTCCTCTTCTTATTGGGAAATGAGAGTTAAATTTGCCCGTCCAGACACCTCCAGCTAGTCTCTCATTGGTTCTCCCTATTCCTGTTCATCTTCTGCAGAAATTGCAAACTGGGCCAAACAGGAGATTAAAGGCACTGACTTTCCAATTCGGGAGAGTGTTAATAAAGCTTTTGGAATGTTGCACCCGAGTAACAGGGTACGAGAACTGAGACATATTTGAACACGTCTCCCGATCACATGGTTGATCATACTCTGGGTTCCACATGCCTGTTTTAGCTGAAGGAAGAATCCCTTAAACCTGGAGAGTTGAGACCCGTGGAATGGGTACCATGCAATGTGACTTCAAAGGGTCTTCATTTGCACACCGAACCTCTCCAATCCTATCACTGCTGCGTTTATGCCCCTGTACACACGCTTGGTTCTCTTTTGGAGACATAGCAATCCATAGGTTTTAAGATACTTACTAGTCAGGTACATTCTTAGGCGTTTAATATGGGGTGTTGAGTCCATTTCGTTGAGCAAGGAGTAGCTCTTGTCTATTACATATTTGGCTTAAGGAACTTTATCTGTGCTCATTTCAATCTCTGGTTTTATGCAGCACCCCAACTCACCTTTCCCCTTAAGCAAGCATAAGTTGGTTTTCTAAATTTGAGACCCTCTTCTGTTTTGTAATTCAGTGCCTGTGTAGCCAAGTTTACATTCCGTGTATTAGTGATATCTTATGACGTTTCTTTTTCTGTGTGACTTATTTCAGTTAGAATCATCATACCTGAATCCACTCATTATGCTGCTACGGGAATGATGACATAGATTTCATTGCTGAGTGATATTGCATTGTACGTAAGTACCACAACTTCTTTATCCTTTTTTCGCTTTCTGCGATATTGAACTTGTACCGTAAACGAGGTTCTTGTAAACAGAGCCGTCCCAAACTTTGGGGTGGCTGTGTCTTTTTGATTTTAATTTCCCTAAGCTATATGACAATAAGTGGAAGTGCCCTAGGCTCTGTTGCTTTGTTTTTTAGATGTTTCAGGAAACACCATACACTTCTCCCCAGTGACTGTTGGCAATTTACATCCCGCCCATCAGCATAACAAGGCTCCCAGTTCTCCATGGCCTGTCCTGCCTTTCTGGATTTTACACTTTTTTCAGATGATCCTTTTGACCGGGAGGGAAGTGAGACTTCAATGTAGTGCAGATTTCCTTTGCAAGCTTGCTTGGTTGGCCAAAAAGTGCGTATCCTTTTTTTCCTGAATATATTCAGGAAAAAACGCATACGCCCTTTTTGGCCAAGTGCATCATTGTGGACGTTCTGCCTCTTTTCCTATGCTTTAAATGCAATTCCAGTCTACCTCCTGAAATCGGTTTCCTGCAATTCTGCCCCGCTTTCAAGTCCTCTTGGCAGGCTTACTTCAGTATATTTTTGGACGATAGCTGTCATTTATAACTCTGCAGGTTTGTGAATTACAGTGCCCCTGAGCTCCTTTCTTCAACTCGCTTTCTTGTGAGCTGGCCGCAACACCGCAGGATTGCTTCAGGCTCTAATCTGGTTCCGGCACGGCACGCTGATCCTTTGGTTAATTCCTCTTCTTGGTGGGAAATGAGAGTTAAATTTGCCCATCCAGACACCTCCAGCTAGTCTCTCATTGGTTCTCCCTATTCCTGTTTATCTTCCGCAGAAATTGCAAACTGGGCCAAACAGGAGGTTAAAGGTACTGACTCTCCAAGTCGGGAGAGTGTTAGTAAAGCATCTGCAATGTTGCACCCGAGTACCATGGGACGAGAACTGAGACATATTGGAACACGTCTCCCGATCACATGATTGATCATACTCTGGGTTCCACATGCATGCTTTAGCTGAAGGAAGAATCCCTTAAAGCTGGAGAGTTGAGACCCGTGGAATGGGTACCATGCAATATGACTTCAAAGGGTATTCGTTTGCTCACCGAACCTCTCCAATCCTATCACTGCTGCGTTTATGCCCCTGTACACACGCTTGATTCTCTTTTGGAGACATAGCAATCCATAGGTTTTAAGATACTTACTAGTCAGCTACATTCTTAGGCGTTTAATATGGCGTGTTGAGTCCATTTCGTTGAGCAAGGAGTAGCTCTTGTCTATTACATGTTTGGCTTAAGGAACTTTATTTGTGCTCATTTCAATCTCTGGTTTTATGCAGCACCCCAACTCACCTTTCCCCTTAAGCAAGCATAAGTTGGTTTTCTAAATTTGAGACCCTGTTCTGTTTTGTAATCCAGTTCCTGTGTAGCCAAGTTTACATTCCATGTATTAGTGATATCTTATGAGGTTTCTTTTTCTGTGTGACTTATTTCAGTTAGAATCATCATACCTGAATCCACTCATTATGCTGCTACGGGCCTGATGACATAGATTTCATTGCTGAGTGATATTGCATTGTACGTAAGTACCACAACTGCTTTATCCATTTTTCACTTTCTGTGATATTGAACTTGTACCGTAAACGAGGTTCTTGTAAACAGAGCCATCCCAAACTTTGGGGTGGCTGTGTCTTTTTGATTTTAATTTCCCTAAGCTATAGGACCATAAGTGGAAGTGCCCTAGGCTCTGTTGCTTTGTTTTTTAGATGGTTCAGGAAACACCATACACTTCTCCCGAGTGGCTGTTGGCAATTTACATCCCGCCCATCAGCATAACAAGGCTCCCAGTTCTCCATGGCCTGTCCTGCCTTTCTGGATTTTACACTTTTTTCAGATGGCCCTTTTGACCAGGGGGAAGTGAGACTTCATTGTAGTGCAGATTTCCTTTGCAAGCTTGCTTGGTTGGCCAAAAAGGGCGTATGCGTTTTTTCCTGAATATATTCAGGAAAAAAACGCATACGCCCTTTTTGGCCAAGTGCATCATTGTCGACGTTCTGCCTCTTTTCCTATGCTTTAAATGCAATTCCAGTCTACCTCCTGAAATCAGTTTCCTGCAATTCTGCCCCGCTTTCAAGTCCTCTTGGCAGCCTTACTTCAGTATATTTTTGGATGATAGCTGTCATTTATAACTCTGCAGGTTTGTGAATTACAGTGCCCCTGAGCTCCTTTCTTCAACTCGCTTTCTTGTGAGCTGGCCACAACACCTCAGGATTGCTTCAGGTCCTAGTCTGGTTCCGGCACGGCACGCTGACCCTTTGCTTAATTGCTGTTCCTGGTGGGAAATGAGAGTTAAATTTGCCCGTCCAGACACCTCCAGCTAGTCTCTCATTGGTCCTCCCTATCCCTGTTCATCTTCCGCAGAAATTGCAAACTGGGCCAAGCAGGAGGTTAAAGGCACTGACTCTCCAAGTCGGGAGAGTGTTAGTAAAGCGTCTGGAATGTTGCACCTGAGTACCAGCAGACGAAAACTGAGACATATTTGAACACGTCTCCCAATCACACGGTTGATCATACTCTGGGTTCCACATGCATGTTTCAGCTGAAGGAAGAATCCCTTAAAGCTGGAGAGTTGAGACCCGTGGAATGGGTACCATGCAATATGACTTCAAAGGGTCTTCATTTGCTCACCGAAACTCTCCAATCCTATCACTGCTGCGTTTATGCCCCTGTACACACGCTTGATTCTCTTTCGGAGACATAGCAATCCATAGGTTTTAAGATACTTACTAGTCAGGTACATTCTTAGGCGTTTAATATGGGGTGTTGAGTCCATTTCGTTGAGCAAGGAGTAGCTCTTGTCTATTCCATATTTGGCTTAAGGAACTTTATCTGTGCTCATTTCAATCTCTGGTTTTATGCAGCACCCCAACTCACCTTTCCCCTTAAGCAAGCATAAGTTGGTTTTCTAAATTTGAGACCCTCTTCTGTTTTGTAATCCAATTCCTGTGTAGCCAAGTTTACATTCCATGTATTAGTGATATCTTATGATGTTTCTTTTTCTGTGTGACTTATTTCAGTTAGAATCATCATACCTGAATCCACTCATTATGCTGCTACGGGCCTGATGACATAGATTTCATTGCTGAATGATATTGCATTGTACGTAAGTACCACAACTGCTTTATCCATTTTTCACTTTCTGTGATATTGAACTTGTACCGTAAACGAGGTTCTTGTAAACAGAGTCATCCTAAACTTTGGGGTGGCTGTGTCTTTTTGATTTTAATTTCCCTAAACTATAGGACCATAAGTGGAATTGCCCTAGGCTCTGTTGCTTTGTTTTTTAGATGTTTCAGGAAACACCATACACTTCTCCCGAGTGGCTGTTGGCAATTTTCATCCCGCCCATCAGCATAACAAGGCTCCCAGTTCTCCATGGCCTGTCCTGCCTTTCTGGATTTTACACTTTTTTCAGATGGTCCTTTTGACCGGGAGGGAAGTGAGACTTCAATGTAGTGCAGATTTCCTTTGCAAGCTTGCTTGGTTGGCCAAAAAGTGCGCATGCGTTTTTCCCTGAATATATTCAGGAAAAAACGCATACGCCCTTTTTGGCCAAGTGCATCATTGTGGACGTTCTGCCTCTTTTCCTATGCTTTAAATGCAGTTCCAGTCTACCTCCTGAAATCGGTTTCCTGCAATTCTGCCCCGCTTTCAAGTCCTCTTGGCAGCCTTACTTCAGTATATTTTTGGACGATAGCTGTCATTTATAACTCTGCTGGTTTGTGAATTACAGTGCCCCTGAGCTCCTTTCTTCAACTCGCTTTCTTGTGAGCTGGCCGCAACACCGCAGGATTGCTTCAGGCCCTAATCTGGTTCCGGCACGGCACGCTGAGGCTTTGGTTAATTCCTCTTCCTGGTGGGAAATGAGAGTTAAATTTGCCCGTCCAGACACCTCCAGCTAGTCTCTCATTGGTTCTCCCTATTCCTGTTCATCATCCGCGGAATTTGCAAACTGGGCCAAACAGGAGGTTAAAGGCACTGACTCTCCAAGTCGGGAGATTGTTAGTAAAGTGTCTAGAATGTTGCACCCGAGTACCAGGGGATGAGAACTGAGACATATTGGAACATGACTCATGATCACACGGTTGATCATAGTCTGGGTTCCAAATGCATGTTTAGCTGAAGGAAGAATCCCTTAATCCTGGAG
The DNA here is from genome assembly GCF_937001465.1 of Orcinus orca. Lineage (NCBI taxonomy): Eukaryota > Metazoa > Chordata > Mammalia > Artiodactyla > Delphinidae > Orcinus > Orcinus orca. Next base: position 473,293 of record NW_026043964.1, on the reverse strand, counting down.
AGTTGAGACCCGTGGAATGGGTACCATGCAATATGACTTCAAAGGGTCTTCATTTGCTCACCGAACCTCTCCAATCCTATCACTGCTGCCTTTATGCCCCTGTTCTCACGCTTGATTCTCTTTCAGAGACATAGCAAACCATAGGTTTTAAGATACTTACTAGTCAGCTACATTATTAGGCGTTTAATATGGGGTTTTGAGTCCATTTCGTTGAGCAAGGAGTAGCTCTTGTCTATTACATATTTGACTTAAGGAACCTTATCTGTGCTCATTTCAATCTCTGGTTTTTTGCAGCACCCCAACTCACCTTTAACCTTAAGCAAGCATAAGTTGGTTTTCTACATTTGTGACCCTGTTCTGTTTTGTAATCCAGTTCCTGTGTAGCCAAGTTTACATTCCATGTATTAGTGATATCTTATGATGTTTCATTTTCTGTGTGACTTATTTCAGTTAGAATCATCATACCTGAATCCACTCATTATGCTGCTACGGGCCTGATGACATAGATTTCATTGCTGAGTGATATTGCATTGTACGTAAGTACCACAACTTCTTTATCCATTTTTCACTTTCTGCGATATTGAACTTGTACTGTAAACGAGGTTCTTATAAACAGAGCCGTCCCAAACTTTTGGGTGGCTGTGTCTTTTTGATTTTAATTTCCCTAAGCTGTAGGACCATAAGTGGAAGTGCTCTAGGCTCTGTTGCTTTGTTTTTTAGATGTTTCAGGAAACACCATACAATTATCCCGAGTGGCTGTTGGAAATTTACATCCCAAACATCAGCATAACAAGGCTCCCAGTTCTCCATGGCCTGTCCTGCCTTTCTGGATTTTACACTTTTTTCAGATGGCCCTTTTGACGCGGGGGAAGTGAGACTTCATTGTAGTGCAGATTTCCTTTGTAAGCTTGCTTGGTTGGCCAAAAAGTGCGTATGCTGTTTTTCCTGAATATATTCAGGAAAAAACGCATATGCCCTTTTTGGCCTAGTGCATCATTGTCGACGTTCTTCCTGTTTTCCTATGCTTTAAATGCAATTCCAGTCTACCTCCTGAAATCGGTTTCCTGCAATTTTGCCCCGCTTTCCAGTCCTCTTGGCAGCCTTACTTCAATATATTTTTGGACGAGAGCTGTCATTTATAACTCTGCAGTTTTGTGAATTACAGTGCCCCTGAGCTCCTTTCTTCAACTCGCTTTCTTGTGAGCTGGCCACAACACCGCAGGATTGCTTCAGGCCCTAATCTGGTTCCGGCACGGAATGCTGAGCCTTTGCTTAATTCCTCTTCCTGGTGGGAAATGAGAGTTAAATTTGCCCGTCCAGACATCTCCAGCTAGTCTCTCATTGGTTCTCCCTATTCCTGTTCATCATCCACGGAATTTGCAAACTGGGTCAAACAGGAGGTTAAAGGCACTGACTCTCCAAGTCGGGAGAGTGTTAGTAAAGTGTCTAGAATGTTGCACCCGAGTACCAGGGGATGAGAACTGAGACATATGTGAACATGGCTCACGATCACATGGTTGATCATAGTCTGGGTTCCAAATGCATGTTTAGCTGAAGGAAGAATCTCTTAAACCTGGAGAGTTGAGACCCGTGGAATGGGTACCATGCAATATGACTTCAAAGGGTCTTCATTTGCTCACCGAACCTCTCCAATCCTATCACTGCTGCGTTTATGGTGCTGTACTCACGCTTGATTCTCTTTCAGAGACATAGCAATCCATAGGTTTTAAGATACTTACTGTCAGGTACATTATTAAGTGTTTAATATGGGGTTTTGAGTCCATTTCGTTGAGCAAGGAGTAGCTCTTGTCTATTACATATTTGGCTTAAGGAACCTTATCTGTGCTCATTTCAATCTCTGGTTTTATGCAGCACCCCAACTCACCTTTCCCCTTAAGCAAGCATAAGTTGCTTTTCTACATTTGAGACCCTGTTCTGTTTTGTAATTCAGTTCCTGTGTAGTCAAGTTTACATTCCGTGTATTAGTGATATCTTATGATGTTTCTTTTTCTGTGTGACTTATTTCAGTTAGAATCATCATACCTGAATCCACTCATTATGCTGCTATGGGCCTGATGACATAGATTTCATTGCTGAGTGATATTGCATTATACGTAAGTACTACAATTTCTTTATCCATTTTTCACTTTCTGCGATATTGAACTTGTTCCGTAAACGAGGTTGTTGTAAAGAGAGCCGTCCCAAACATTGTGGTGGCTGTGTCTTTTTTATTTTAATTTCCCTAAGCTATAGGACCATAAGTGGAACTGCCCTAGGCTCTGTTGCCTTGTTTTTTACATAGTTCAGGAAACACCATACACTTCTCCCCAGTGGCTGTTGGCAATTTACATCCCGCCCCTCAGCATAACAAGGCTCCCAGTTCTCCATGGCCTTTCCTGCCTTTCTGGATTTTACACTTTTTACAGATGGCCCTTTTGACCCGGGGGAAGTGAGAATTCATTGTAGTGCAGATTTCCTTTGCAAGCTTGTTTGGTTGGCCAAAAAGTGCGTATGCTTTTTTTCCTGAATATATTCAGGAAAAAACGCATATGCCCTTTTTGGCCTAGTGCATCATTGTCGACGTTCTGCCTCTTTTCTTATGCTTTAAATGCAATTCCAGTCTAACTCCTGAAATCGGTTTCCTGCAATTCTGCCCTGCTTTCAAGTCCTCTTGGCAGCCTTACTTCAGTATATTTTTGGACAATAGCTGTCATTTATAACTCTGCAGGTTTGTGAATTACAGTGCCCCTGAGCTCCTTTCTTCAACTCGCTTTCTTGTGAGCTGGCCGCAACACCACACGATTGCTTCAGGCCCTAATCTGGTTCCGGCATGGCACGCTGAGCCTTTGCTTAATTGCTCTTCCTGGTGGGAAATGAGAGTTAAATTTTCCCGTCCCGACACCTCCAGCTAGTCTCTCATTGGTCCTCCCTATCCCTGTTCATCTTCCGCAGAAATTGCAAACTGGGCCAAGCAGGAGGTTAAAGGCACTGACTCTCCAAGTTGGGAGAGTGTTAGTAAAGCATCTGGAATGTTGCACCTGAGTACCAGCGGTCGAAAACTGAGACATATTTGAACACGTCTCCCAATCACACGGTTGATCATACACTGGGTTCCACATGCATATTTCAGCTGAAGGAAGAATCCCTTAAAGCTGGAGAGTTGAGACCCGTGGAATGGGTACCATGCAATATGACTTCAAAGGGTCTTCATTTGCTCACCGAACCTCTCCAATCCTATCACTGCTGCGTTTATGCCCCTGTACACACGCTTGATTCTCTTTCGGAGACATAGCAATCCATAGGTTTTAAGATACTTACTAGTCAGGTACATTCTTTGGCGTTTAATATGGGGTGTTGAGTCCATTTCGTTGAGCAAGGAGTAGCTCTTGTCTATTCCATAATTGGCTTAAGGAAATTTATCTGTGCTCATTTCAATCTCTGGTTTTATGCAGCACCCCAACTCACCTTTCCCCTTAAGCAAGCATAAGTTGGTTTTCTAAGTTTGAGACCCTTCTCTGTTTTGTAATCCAGTTCCTGTGTAGCCAGGTTTACATTCCGTGTATTAGTGATATCTTATGATGTTTCTTTTTCTGTGTGACTTATTTCAGTGAGAATCATCATACCTGAATCCAGTCGATGCTGCTACGGGCCTGATGACATAGATTTCATTGCTGAGTGATATTGCATTGTACGTAACTACCACAACTTCGTTATCCATTTTTCACTTTCTGCGATATTGAACTTCTACCGTAAATGGGGTTCTTGTAAACAGAGAGGTCCCAAACTTTGGGGTGGCTGTGTCTTTTTGATTTTAATTTCCCTAAGCTATAGGACTATAAGTGGAAGTGCCCTAGGCTCTGTTGCTTTGTTTTTTAGATGTTTCAGGAAACACCATACACTTCTCCCCAGTGGCTGTTGGCAATTTTCATCCCGCCCATCAGCATAACAAGGCTCCCAGTTGTCCATGGCCTGTCCTGCCTTTCTGGATTTTACACTTTTTTCACGTGGCCTTTTTGACTGGGGGGAAGTGAGACTTCATTGTAGTGCAGATTTCCTTTGCAAGCTTGCTTGGTTGGCCAAAAAGGGCGTATGCGTTTTTTCCTGAATATATGCAGGAAAAAACGCATACGCCCTTTTTGGCCAAGTGCATCATTGTCGACGTTCTGCCTCTTTTCCTATGCTTAAATGCAATTCCAGTCTACCTCCTGAAATCGGATTCCTGTAATTCTGCCCCGCTTTCAAGTCCTCTTGGCAGCCTTACTTCAGTATATTTTTGGACGATAGCTGTCATTCATAACTCTGCAGGTTTGTGATAACAGTGCCCCTGAGCTCCTTTCTTCAACTCGCTTTCTTGTGAGCTGGCCGCAACACCGCAGGATTGCTTCAGGCCCTAATCTGGTTCCAGCACGGCACGCTGAGGCTTTGGTTAATTCCTCTTCCTGGTGGGAAATGAGAGTTAAATTTGCCCGTCCAGACACCTCCAGCTAGTCTCTCATTGGTTCTCCCTATTCCTGTTCATCTTCTGCGGAATTTGCAAACTGGGCCAAACAGGAGGTTAAAGGCACTGACTCTCCAAATTGGGAGAGTGTTAGTAAAGCATCTGGAATGTTGCACCCGAGTACCAGGGGATGAGAACTGAGACATATTTGAACACGTCTCCCGATCACATGGTTGATCATACTCTGGGTTCCACATGCATGTTTTAGCTGAAGGAAGAATCCCTTAAACCTGGAGAGTTGAGACCCTTGGAATGGGTACCATGCAATATGACTTCAAAGGGTCTTCATTTACTCACCGAACCTCTCCAATCCTATCACTGCTGCGTTTATGTCCCTGTACTCACGCTTGATTCTCTTTCAGAGACATAGCAATCCATAGGTTTTAAGATACTTACTAGTCAGGTACATTATTAGGCATTTAATATGGTGTTTTGAGTCCATTTCGTTGAGCAAGGAGTAGCTCTTGTGTATTCCATATTTGGCTTAAGGATCTTTATCTGTGCTCATTTCAATCTCTGGTTTTATGCAGCACCCCAACTCACCTTTCCCCTTAAGCAAGCATACGTTGCTTTTCTACATTTGAGACCCTGTTCTGTTTTGTAATCCAGTTCCTGTGTAGCCAAGTTTACATTCCGTGTATTAGTGATATCTTATGATGTTTCTTTTTCTGTGTGACTTATTTCAGTTAGAATCATCATACCTGAATCCACTCTATGCTGCTACGGGCCTGATGACATAGATTTCATTGCTGAGTGATATTGCATTGTACGTAAGTATCACAACTTCTTTATCCATTTTTCACTTTCTGCGATATTGAACTTGTACCGTAAACGAGGTTCTTGTAAACAGAGCCATCCCAAACTTTGGGGTGGCTGTGTCTTTTTGATTTTAATTTCCCTAAGCTATAGGACTATAAGTGGAAGTGCCCTAGGCTCTGTTGCTTTGTTTTTTAGATGTTTCAGGAAACACCATACACTTCTCCCCAGTGGCTGTTGGCAATTTACATCCCGCCCATCAGCATAACAAGGCTCCCAGTTCTCCATGGCCTGTCCTGCCTTTCTGGATTTTACACTTTTTTCAGATGGCCCTTTTGACCGGGGGGAAGTGAGACTTCATTGTAGTGCAGATTTCCTTTGCAAGCTTGCTTGGTTGGCCAAAAAGGGCGTATGCGTTTTTTCCTGAATATATTCAGGAAAAAACGCATACGCCCTTTTTGGCCAAGTGCGTCATTGTCTAAGTTCTACCTCTCTTCCTATGCTTTAAATGCAATTCCAGTCTACCTCCTGAAATCGGTTTCCTGCAATTCTGCCCTGCTTTCAAGTCCTCTTGGCAGCCTTACTTCAGTATATTTTTGGACGATAACTGTCATTTATAACTCTGCAGGTCTGTGAATTACAGTGCCCCTGAGATCCTTTCTTCAACTCGCTTTCTTGTGAGCTGGCCGCAACACCGCAAGATTGCTTCAGGCCCTAATCTGGTTCCGGCACGGCACGCTGAGCCTTTGGTTAATTCCTCTTCCTGGTGGGAAATGAGAGTTAAATTTGCCCGTCCAGACACCTCCAGCTAGTCTCTCATTGGTTCTCCCTATTCCTGTTCATCTTCCGCAGAAATTGCAAACTGGGCCAAACAGGAGGTTAAAGGCATTGACTCTCCAAGTCGGGAGAGTGTTAGTAAAGCGTCTGGAATGTTGCACCCGAATACCAGGGGATGAAAACTGAGACATATTTGAACACGTCTCCCGATCACATGGTTGATCATACCCTGGTTTCCACATGCATGTTTTAGCTGAAGGAAGAATCCCTTAAACCTGGAGAGTTGAGACCCGTGGAATGGGTACCATGCAATATGACTTCAAAGGGTCTTTATTTGCTCACCGAACCTCTCCAATCCTATCACAGCTGCGTTTATGCCCCTGTACACACGCTTGATTCTCTTTCGGAGACATAGCAATCCATAGGTTTTAAGATACTTACTAGTCAGGTACATTCTTAGGCGTTTAATATGGGGTGTTGAGTCCATTTCGTTGAGCAAGGAGTAGCTCTTGTCTATTCCATATTTGGCTTAAGGAAATTTATCTGTGCTCATTTCAATCTCTGGTTTTATGCAGCACCCCAACTCACCTTTCCCCTTAAGCAAGCGTAAGTTGGTTTTCTTAATTTGAGAACCTCTTCTGTTTTGTAATCCAGTTCCTGTGTAGCCAAGTTTACATTCCGTGTATTAGTGATATCTTATGATGTTTCTTTTTCTGTGTGACTTATTTCAGTGAGAATCATCATACCTGAATCCAGTCTATGCTGCTACGGGCCTGATGACATAGATTTCATTGCTGAGTGATATTGCATTGTACGTAACTACCACAACCTCTTTATCCATTTTTCACTTTCTGTGATATTGAACTTGTACCGTAAACGAGTTTCTTGTAAACAGAGCCGTCCCAAACGTTGGGGTGGCGGTGTCTTTTTGATTTTAATTTCCCTAAGCTATAGGACCATAAGTGGAAGTGCCCTAGGCTCTGTTGCTTTGTTTCTTAGATGTTTCAGGAAACACCATACACTTGTCCCGAGTGGCTGTTGGCAATTTACATCCCGCCCATCAGCATAACAAGGCTCCCAGTTCTCCATGGCCTGTCCTGCCTTTCTGGATTTTACACTTTTTTCAGATGGCCCTTTTGACCTGGGAGAAGTGAGACTTCATTGTAGTGCAGATTTCCTTTGCAAGCTTGCTTGGTTGGCCAAAAAGGACCTATGCCTTTTTTCTGAATATATACAGGAAAAAACGCATATGCCCTTTTTGGCCAAGTGCATCATTGTCGACTTTCTGCCTCTTTTCCTATGCTTTAAATGCAATTCCAGTCTACCTCCTGAAATCGGCTTCCTGCAATTCTGCCCCGCTTTCAAGTCCTCTTGGCAGCCTTACTTCAGTATATTTTTGGACGATAGCTGTCATTTATAACTCTGCAGGTTTGTGAATTACAGTGCCCCTGAGCTCCTTTCTTCAACTCGCTTTCTTGTGAGCTGGCCGCAACACCGCTGGATTGCTTCATGCCCTAATCTTTTTCTGGCATGGCCCGCTGAGCCTTTGGTTAATTCCTCTTCCTGGTGGCAAATGAGAGTTAAATTTGCCCGTACAGACACCTCCAGCTAGTCTCTCATTGGTTCTCCCTATTCCTGTTCATCTTCCGCAGAAATTGCAAACTGGGCCAAACAGGAGGTTAAAGGCACTGACTCTCCAAGTCGGGAGAGTGTTAGTAAAGCGTCTGGAATGTTGCACCCGAGTACCAGGGGACGAAAACTGAGACATATTGGAACACGTCTCCCGATCACATGGTTGATCATACTCTGGGTTCCACATGCATGCTTTAGCTGAAGGAAGAATCCCTTAAACCTGGAGAGTTGAGACCCGTGGAATGGGTACCATGCAAAATGATTTCAAATGGTCTTCATTTGCTCACCGAACCTCTCCAATCCTATCACTGCTACGTTTATGCCCCTGTACACACGCTTGATTCTCTTTTGGAGACATAGCAATCCATAGGTTTTAAGATACTTACTAGTCAGGTACATTCTTAGGCGTTTAATATGGGGTGTTGAGTCCATTTCGTTGAGGAAGCCGTAGCTCTTGTGTATTACATATTTGGCTTAAGTAACTTTATCTGTCCTCATTTCAATCTCTGGTTTTATGCAGCACCCCAACTCACCTTTCCCCTTAAGCAAGCATATGTTGGTTTTCTAAATTTGAGACCCTGTTCTGTTTTGTAATCCAGTTCCTGTGTAGCCAAGTTTACATTCCATGTATTAGTGATATCTTATGATGTTTCTTTTTCTTGTGACTTATTTCAGTTAGAATCATCATACCTGAATCCACTCATTATGCTGCTACGGGCCTGATGACATAGATTTCATTGCTGAGTGATATTGCATTGTACGTAAGTACCACAACTTCTTTATCCATTTTTCACTTTCTGCGATATTGAACTTGTACAGTAAACAAGGTTCTTGTAAACAGAGCCATCCCAAACTTTGGGGTGGCTGTGTCTTTTTGATTTTAATTTCCCTAAGCTATAGGACCATAAGTGGAAGGGCCCTAGGCTCTGTTGCTTTGTTTCTTAGATGTTTCAGGAAACACCATACACTTGTCCCGAGTGGCTGTTGGCAATTTACATCCCGCCCATCAGCATAACAAGGCTCCCAGTTCTCCATGGCCTGTCCTGCCTTTCTGGATTTTACACTTTTTTCAGATGGCCCTTTTGACCTGGGAGAAGTGAGACTTCATTGTAGTGCAGATTTCCTTTGCAAGCTTGCTTGGTTGGCCAAAAAGGACCTATGCCTTTTTTCCTGAATATATTCAGGAAAAAACGCATATGCCCTTTTTGGCCAAGTGCATCATTGTCGACTTTCTGCCTCTTTTCCTATGCTTTAAATGCAAATCCAGTCTACCTCCTGAAATCGGCTTCCTGCAATTCTGCCCCGCTTTCAAGTCCTCTTGGCAGCCTTACTTCAGTATATTTTTGGACGATAGCTGTCATTTATAAATCTGCAGGTTTGTGAATTACAGTGCCCCTGAGCTCCTTTCTTCAACTCACTTTCTTGTGAGCTGGCCGCAACACCGCAGGATTGCTTCATGCCCTAATCTTTTTCTGGCATGGCCCACTGAGCCTTTGGATAATTCCTCTTCCTGGTGGCAAATGAGAGTTAAATTTGCCCGTCCAGACACCTCCAGCTAGTCTCTCATTGGTTCTCCCTATTCCTGTTCATCTTCCGCAGAAATTGCAATCTGGGCCAAACAGGAGGTTAAAGGCACTGACTCTCCAAGTCGGGAGAGTGTTAGTAAAGCGTCTGGAATGTTGCACCCGAGTACCAGGGGACGAAAACTGAGACATATTTGAACACGTCTCCCGATCACATGGTTGATCATACTCTGGGTTCCACATGCATGCTTTAGCTGAAGGAAGAATCCCTTAAACCTGGAGAGTTGAGACCCGTGGAATGGGTACCATGCAAAATGATTTCAAATGGTCTTCGTTTGCTCACCTAACCTCTCCAATTCTATCACTGCTGCGTTTATGCCCCTGTACACATGCTTGATTCTCTTTCGGAGACATAGCAATCCATAGGTTTTAAGGTACTTACTAGTCAGGTACATTCTTAGGCGTTTAATATGGGGTGTTGAGTCCATTTCGTTGAGCAAGGAGTAGCTCTTGTCTATTCCATATTTGGCTTAAGGAACTTTATCTGTGCTCATTTCAATCTCTGGTTTTATGCAACACCCCAACTCACCTTTCCCCTTAAGCAAGCATAAGTTGGTTTTCTAAATTTGAGACCCTGTTCTGTTTTGTAATTCAGTTCCTGTGTAGCCAAGTTTACATTCCATGTATTAGTGATATCTTATGATGTTTCTCTTTCTGTGTGACTTATTTCAGTTAGAATCATTATACCTGAATCCACTCATTAGGCTGCTACGGGCCTGATGACATAGATATCATGGCTGAGTGAAATTGTATTGTACGTAAGTACCACAACTTCTTTATCCATTTTTCACTTTCTGCGATATTGAACTTGTCCCGTAAACAAGATTCTTGTAAACAGAGCCATCCCAAACTTTGGGGTGGCTGTGTCTTTTTGATTTTAATTTCCCTAAGCTATAGGACAATAAGTGGAAGTGCCCTAGGCTCTGTTGCTTTGTTTCCTAGATGTTTCAGGAAACACCATACACTTCTCCCAAGTGGCTGTTGGCAATTTACATCCCGCCCTTCAGCATAACAAGGCTCCCAGTTCTCCATGGCCTGTCCTGCCTTTCTGGATTTTACACTTTTTTCAGATGGCCCTTTTGACGGGGGGAAGTGAGACTTCATTGTAGTGCAGATTTCCTTTGCAAGCTTGCTTGGTTGGCCAAAAAGGGCGTATGCGTTTTTTCCTGAATATATACAGGAAAAAACGCATACGCCCTTTTTGGCCAAGGGCATCATTGTCGACGTTCTGCCTCTTTTCCTATGCTTTAAATGCAATTCCAATCTACCTCCTGATATCGGTTTCCTGCAATTCTGCCCCGCTTTCAAGTCCTCTTGGGAGGCTTACTTCAGTATATTTTTGGACGATAGCTGTCATTTATAACTCTGCAGGTTTGTGAATTACAGTGCCCCTGAGCTCCTTTCTTCAACTCGCTTTCTTGTGAGCTGGCCGCAACACCGCAGGATTGCTAAAGGCCCTAATCATGTTCTGGCATGGCACGCTGAGCCTTTGGTTAATTCCTCTTCCTGGTGGGAAATGAGAGTTAAATTTGCCCATCCACACACCTCCAGCTAGTCTCTCATTTGTTCTCCCTATTCCTGTTCATCTTCCGCAGAAATTGCAAACTGGGCCAAACAGGAGGTTAAAGGCACTGACTCTCCAAGTCGGGAGAGTGTTAGTAAAGCGTCTGGAATGTTGCACCCGAGTACCAGGGGACGAGAACTGAGACAGATTGGAACACGTCTCCCGATCACACGGTTGTTCATACTCCGGGTTCCACATGCATGATTTAGCTGAAGGAAGAATTCCTTAAACCTGGAGAGTTGAGACCCGTGCAATGGGTACCATGCAATATGACTTCAAAGGGTCTTCATTTGCTCACCGAACCTCTCCAATCCTATCACTGCTGCGTTTATGCCCCTGTACACACGCTTGATTCTCTTTCCGAGACATAGCGATCCATTGGTTTAAGATACTTACTAGTCAGGTACATTCTTAGGCGTTTAATATGGGGTGTTGAGTCCATTTCATTGAGCAACGAGTAGCTCTTGTCTGTTACATATTTGGCTTAAGGAACTTTATCTGTGCTCATTTCTATCTCTGGTTTTATGCAGCACCCCAACTCACCTTTCCCCTTAAGCAAGCATAAGTTGGTTTTCTAAATTTGAGACGCTCTTCTGTTTTGTAATCCAGTTCCTGTGTAGCCAAGTTTACATTCGGTGTATTAGTGATATCTTATGATGTTTCTTTTTCTGTGTGACTTATTTCAGTTAGAATCATCATACCTGAATCCACTCATTATGCTGCTATGGGCCTGATGACATAGATTTCATTGCTGAGTGATATTGCATTGTACGTAAGTACCACAACTTCTTTATCCATTTTTAACTTTCTGCGAAATTGAACTTGTGCCGTATAGGAGTTCTTGTAAACAGAGCCGTCCCAAACTTTGGGGTGGCTGTGTCTTTTTCATTTTAATTTCCCTAAGCTATAGGACCATAAGTGGAAGTGCCCTAGGCTCTGTTGCTTTGTTTTTTAGATGTTTCAGGAAACACCATACATTTCTCCCCCATGACTGTTGGCGATTTACATGCCGCCCATCAGCATAACAAGGCTCCCAGTTCTCCATGACCTGTCCTGCCTTTCTGGATTTTACACTTCTTGCAGATGGTCCTTTTGACCGGGGGGGAAGTGAGACTTCAATGTAGTGGAGATTTCCTTTGCAAGCTTGCTTGGTTGGCCAAAAAGTGCGTATGTGTTTTCTCCTGAATATATTCAGGAGAAAACGCATACACCCTTTTTGGCCAAGTGCATCATTGTGGACGTTCTGCCTCTTTTCCTATGCTTTAAATGCAATTCCAGTCTACCTCCTGAAATCGGATTCCTGCAATTCTGCCCCGCTTTCAAGTGCTCTTGGCAGCCTTACTTCAGTATATTTTTGGATGATAGCTGTCATTCATAACTCTGCAGGTTTGTGATAACAGTGCCCCTGAGCTCCTTTCTTCAACTCGCTTTCTTGTGAGCTGGCCGCAACACCGCAGGATTGCTTCAGGCCCTAATCTGGTTCCGGCACGGCACACTGAGCCTTTGCTTAATTGCTCTTCCTGGTGGGAAATGAGAGTTAAATTTGCCCGACCAGACACCTCCAGCTTGTCTCTCATTGGTCCTCCTTATCCCTGTTCATCTTCCGCAGAAATTGCAAAATGGGCCAAGCAGGAGGTTAAAGGCATGGACTCTCCAAATCGGGAGAGTGTTAGTAAAGCGTCTGGAATGTTGCACCCGAGTACCAGGGGACAAGAACTGAGACATATTTGAACCCGTCTCCCGATCACATGGTTGATCATACTCAGGGTTCCACATGAATGTTTTAGCTGAAAGAAGAATCCCTTAAACCTGGAGAGTTGAGACCCGTGGAATGGGTACCATGCAATATGACTTCAAAGGGTCTTCATTTGCTCACCGAACCTCTCCAATCCTATCACTGCTGCGTTTATGCCCCGGTACTCACGCTTGTTTCTCTTTCAGAGACATAGCAATCCATAGGTTTTAAGATACTTACTAGTCAGGTACATTATTAGGCGTTTAATATGGGGTTTTGTGTCCATTTCGTTGAGCAAGGAGTAGCTCTTGTCTATTCCATATTTGGCTTAAGGAACTTTATCTGTGCTCATTTCAATCTCTGGTTTTATGCAGCACCCCAACTCACCTTTCCCCTTAAACAAGCATAAGTTGGTTTTCTAAATTTGACACCCTGTGCTGTTTTGTAATTTAGTTCTGTGTAGCCAAGTTTACATTCCGTGTATTAGTGATATCTTATGATGTTTCTTTTTCTGTGTGACTTATTTCAGTTAGAATCATCATACCTGATTCCACTCATTATGCTGCTACGGGCCTGATGACATAGATTTCATTGCTGAGTGATATTGCATTGTACGTCAGTACCACAACTGCTTTATCCATTTTTCGCTCTCTGCGATATTGAACTTGTACCGTAAACGAGGTTCTTGTAAACAGAGCCGTCCCAAACTTTGGGGTGGCTGTGTGTTTTTGATTTTAATTTCCCTAAGATATAGGACCATAAGTGGAAGTGCCCTAGGCTCTGTTGCTTTGTTTTTTAGAAGTTTCAGGAAACACCATACACTTCTCCCCAGTGGCTGTTGTCAATTTACATCCCGCCCATCAGCATAACAAGGCTCCCAGTTCTCCATGGCCTGTCCTGCCTTTCTGGATTTTACACTTTTTTCAGATGGCCCTTTTGACCGGGGGGAAGTGAGACTTCATTGTAGTGCAGATTTCCTTTGCAAGCCTGCTTGGTTGGCCAAAAAGTGCGTATGCGTTTTTTCCTGAATATATTCAGGAAAAAACGCATACGCCCTTTTTGGCCAAGTGCATCATTGTCGACGTTCTGCCTCTTTTCCTATGCTTTAAATGCAATTCCTGTCTACCTCCTGAAATCGGTTTCCTGCAATTCTGCCCCGCTTTCAAGTCCTCTTGGCAGCCTTACTTCAGTATATTTTTGGACGATAGCTGTCATTTATAACTCTGCAGGTTTGTGAATTACAGTGCCCCTGAGCTCCTTTCTTCAACTCGCTTTCTTGTGAGCTGGCCGCAACACCGCACGATTGCTTCAGGCCCTAATCTGGTTCCGGCACGCCACGCTGAGCCTTTGCTTCATTGCTATTCCTGGTGGGAAATGAGAGTTAAATTTGCCCGTCCAGACACCTCCAGCTAGTCTCTCATTGGTCCTCCCTATCCCTGTTCATCTTCTGCAGAAATTGCAAACTGGGCCAAGCAGGAGGTTAAAGGCACTGACTCTCCAAGTCGGGAGAGTGTTAGTAAAGCGCCTGAAATGTTGCACCTGAGTACCAGCGGACGAAAACAGAGACATATTGGAACACGTCTCCCAATCACACGGTTGATCATACTCTGGGTTCCACATGCATGTTTCAGCTGAAGGAAGAATCCCTTAAAGCTGGAGAGTTGAGACCCGTGGAATGGGTACCATGCAATATGACTTCAAAGGGTCTTCATTTGCTCACCGAACCTCTCCAATCCTATCACTGCTGCGTTTATGCCCCTGTTCTCACGTTTGATTCTCTTTCGGAGACATAGCAATACATAGGTTTTAAGATACTTAATGTCAGGTACATTATTAGGCGTTTAATATGGGGTTTTGAGTCCATTTCGTTGAGCAAGGAGTAGCTCTGGTCTATTACATATTTGGCTTAAGGAACCTTATCTGTGCTCATTTCAATCTCTGGTTTTATGCAGCACCCCAACTCACCTTTCCCCTTAAGCAAGCATAAGTTGCTTTTCTACATTTGAGACCCTGTTCTGTTTTGTAATCCAGTTCCTGTGTAGCCAAGTTTACATTCCGTGTATTAGTGATATCTTATGATGTTTCATTTTCTGTGTGACTTATTTCAGTTAGAATCATCATACCTGAATCCACTCATTATGCTGCTACGGGCCTGATGACATAGATTTCATTGCTGAGTGATATTGCATTGTACGTAAGTACCACAACTTCTTTATGCATTTTTCACTTTCTGCAATATTGAACTTGTACTGTAAACGAGGTTCTTATAAACAGAGCCGTCCCAAACTTTTGGGTGGCTGTGTCTTTTTGATTTTAATTACCCTAAGCTGTAGGACCATAAGTGGAAGTGCCCTAGGCTCTGTTGCTTTGTTTTTTAGATGTTTCAGGAAACACCATACAATTATCCTGAGTGGCTGTTGGAAATTTACATCCCGAACATCAGCATAACAAGGCTCCCAGTTCTCCATGGCCTGTCCTGCCTTTCTGGATTTTACACTTTTTACAGATGGCCCTTTTGACCCGGGGGAAGTGAGACTTCATTGTAGTGCAGATTTCCTTTGCAAGCTTGTTTGGTTGGCCAAAAAGGGCGTATGCGTTTTTTCCTGAATATATTCAGGAAAAAACGCATACGCCCTTTTTGGCCTAGTGTATCATTGTCGACGTTCTGCCTCTTTTCCTATGCTTTAAATGCAATTCCAGTCTACCTCCTGAAATCGGCTTCCTGCAATTCTGCCCCGCTTTCAAGTCCTCTTGGCAGCCTTACTTCAGTATATTTTTGGACGATAGCTGTCATTTATAACTCTGCAGGTTTGTGAATTACAGTGCCCCTGAGCTCCTTTCTTCAACTCGCTTTCTTGTGAGCTGGCCGCAACACCGCAGGATTGCTTCAGGCCCTAATCTGGTTCTGGCACGGAACGCTGAGCCTTTGCTTAATTCCTCTTCCTGGTGGGAAATGAGAGTTAAATTTGCCCGTCCAGACATCTCCAGCTAGTCTCTCATTGGTTCTCCCTATTCCTGTTCATCTTCCGCGGAATTTGCAAACTGGGCCAAACAGGAGGTTAAAAGCACTGACTCTCCAAGTCGGCAGAGTGTTAGTAAAGCGTGTGGAATGTTGCACCCGAGTACCAGGGGATGAGAACTGAGACATATTTGAACATGACTCACGATCACACGGTTGATCATAGTCTGGGTTCCAAATGCATGTTTAGCTGAAGGAAGAATCCGTTAAACCTGGAGAGTTGACACCCGTGGAATGGGTACCATGCAATATGACTTCAAAGGGTCTTCATTTGCTCACCGAACCTCTCCAATCCTATCACTGCTGCGTTTATGCCCCTGTTCTCACGCTTGATTCTCTTTCAGAGACATAGCAATCCATAGGTTTTAAGATACTTACTGTCAGGTACATTATTAGGTGTTTAATATGGGGTTTTGAGTCCATTTCGTTGAGCAAGGAGTAGCTCTTGTCTATTACATATTTGGCTTAAGGAACCTTATCTGTGCTCACTTCAATCTCTGGTTTTATGCAGCACCCCAACTCACCTTTCCCCTTAAGCAAGCATAAGTTGCTTTTCTACATTTGAGACCCTGTTCTGTTTTGTAATTCAGTTCCTGTGTAGTCAAGTTTACATTCCGTGTATTAGTGATATCTTATGATGTTTCTTTTTCTGTGTGACTTATTTCAGTTAGAATCATCATACCTGAATCCACTCTATGCTGCTACGGGCCTGATGACATAGATTTCATTGCTGAGTGATATTGCATTGTACGTAAGTACCACAACTTCTTTGTCCATTTTTCACGTTCTGCGATATTGAACTTGTACCGTAAACGAGGTTCTTGTAAACAGAGCCGTCCCAAACTTTGGGGTGGCTGTGTCTTTTTGATTTTAATTTCCCTAAGCTATAGGACCATAAGTGGAACTGCCCTAGGCTCTGTTGCTTTGTTTTTTAGATGTTTCAGGAAACACCATACACTTCTCCTGAGTGGCTGTTGGCAGTTTTCATCCCGCCCATCAGCATAACAAGGCTCCCAGTTCTCCATGGCGTGTCCTGCCTTTCTGGATTTTACACTTTTTTCACATGGCCCTTTTGACCGGGGGGAAGTGAGACTTCATTGTAGTGCAGATTTCCTTTGCAAGCTTGCTTGGTTGGCCAAAAAGTGCGTATGCGTTTTTTCCTGAATATATTCAGGAAAAAACGCATACGCCCTTTTTGGCCAAGTGCATCACTGTGGACGTTCTGCCTCTTTTCCTATGCTTTAAATGCAATTCCAGTCTAACTCCTGAAATCGGTTTCCTTCAATTCTGCCCTGCTTTCAAGTCCTCTTGGCAGCCTTACTTCAGTATATTTTTGGACGATTGCTGTCATTTATAACTCTGCAGGTTTGTGAATTACAGTGCCCCTGAGCTCCTTTCTTCCACTCGCTTTCTTGTGCTCTGGCCGCAACACCGCACGATTGCTTCAGGCCCTAATCTGCTTCCGGCACGGCACGCTGAGCCTTTGCTTAATTGCTATTCCTGGTGGGAAATGAGAGTTAAATTTGCCCGTCCAGACACCTCCAGCTAGTCTCTCATTGGTCCTCCCTATCCCTGTTCATCTTCCGCAGAAATTGCAAACTGGGCCAAGCAGGAGGTTAAAGGCACTGACTCTCCAAGTCGGGAGAGTGTTAGTAAAGCGTCTGAAATGTTGCAACTGAGTACCAGCGGACGAAAACTGAGACATATTTGAACACGTCTCGCAGTCACACAGTTGATCATACTCTGGGTTCCACATGCATGTTTCAGCTGAAGGAAGAATCCCTTTAAGCTGGAGAGTTGAGACCCGTGGAATGGGTACCATGCAATATGACTTCAAAGGGTCTTCATTTGCTCACCGAACCTCTGCAATCCTATCACTGCTGCGTTTATGCCCCTGTACACACGCTTGATTCTCTTTTGGAGACATAGCAATCCATAGGTTTTAAGATACTTACTAGTCAGGTACATTCTTAGGCGTTTAATATGGGGTGTTGAGTCCATTTCGTTGAGCAAGGAGTAGCTCTTGCCTATTCCATATTTGGCTTAAGGAAATTTATCTGTGCTCATTTCAATCTCTGGTTTTATGTAGCACCCCAACTCACCTTTCCCCTTAAGCAAGCATAAGTTGGGTTTCTAAATTTGAGACCCTCTTCTGTTTTGTAATCCAGTTCCTGTGTAGCCAGGTTTACATTCCGTGTATTAGTGATATCTTATGATGTTTCTTTTTCTGTGTGACTTATTTCGGTGAGAATCATCATACCTGAATCCACTCATTATGCTGCTACGGGCCTGATGACATAGATTTCATTGCTGAGTGATATTGCATTGTACGTAAGTACCACAACTGCTTTATCCATTTTTCACTTTCTGCGATATTGAACTTGTCCCGTAAACGAGATTCTTGTAAACAGAGCCGTCCCAAACTTTGGGGTGGTTGTGTCTTTTTGATTTTAATTTCCCTAAGCTATAGGACCATAAGTGGAAGTGCCCTAGGCTCTGTTGCTTTGTTTTTTAGATGTTTCAGGAAACACCATACACTTGTCCCGAGTGGCTGTTGGCAATTTACATCCCGCCCATCAGCATAACAAGGCTCCCAGTTCTCCATGGCCTGTCCTGCCTTTCTGGATTTTACACTTTTTTCAGATGCCCCTTTTGACCAGGGGGAAGTGAGACTTCATTGTAGTGCAGATTTCCTTTGCAAGCTTGCTTGGTTGGCCAAAAAGGGCGTATGCGGTTTTTCCTGAATATATTCAGGAAAAAACGCATACGCCCTTTTTGGCCAAGTGCATCATTGTCGACGTTCTGCCTCTTTTCCTATGCTTTAAATGCAATTCCAGTCTACCTCCTGAAATCGGTTTCCTGCAATTCTGCCCCGCTTTCAAGTCCTCGTGGCAGCCTTACTTCAGTATATTTTTGGACGATAGCTGTCATTTATAACTCTGCAGGTTTGTGAATTACAGTGCCCCTGAGCTCCTTTCTTCAACTCGCTTTCTTGTGAGCTGGCCGCAACACGGCACGATTGCTTCAGGCCCTAATCTGGTTCCGGCACGGCACGCTGAGCCTTTGCTTAATTGCTGTTCCTGGTGGGAAATGAGAGTTAAATTTGCCCGTCCAGACACCTCCAGCTAGTCTCTCATTGGTCCTCCCGATCCCTGTTCATCTTCCGCAGAAATTGCAAACTGGGCCAAGCAGGAGTTTAAAGGCACTGACTCTCCAAGTCTGGAGAGTGTTAGTAAAGCATCTGGAATGTTGCACCTGAGTACCAGCGGTCGAAAACTGAGACATATTTGAACACGTCTCCCAATCACACGGTTGATCATACTCTGGGTTCCACATGCATGTTTCAGCTGAAGGAAGAATCCCTTAAAGCTGGAGAGTTGAGACCCGTGGAATGAGTACCATGCAATATGACTTCAAAGGGTCTTCATTTGCTCACCGAACCTCTCCAATCGTATCACTGCTGCGTTTATGCCCCTGTACACACGCTTGATTCTCTTTTGGAGACATAGCAATCCATAGGTTTTAAGATACTTACTAGTCAGGTACATTATTAGGCGTTTAATATGGGGTGTTGAGTCCATTTCGTTGAGCAAGGAGTAGCTCTTGCCTATTCCATATTTGGCTTAAGGAACTTTATCTGTGCTCATTTCAATCTCTGGTTTTATGTAGCACCCCAACTCACCTTTCCCCTTAAGCAAGCATAAGTTGGTTTTCTAAATTTGAGACCCTCTTCTGTTTTGTAATCCAGTTCCGGTGTAGCCAGGTTTACATTCCGTGTATTAGTGATATCTTATGATGATTCTTTTTCTGTGTGACTTATTTCAGTGAGAATCATCATACCTGAATCCAGTCTATGCTGCTAAGGGCCTGATGACATAGATTTCATTGCTGAGTGATATTGCATTGTACGTAACTACCACAACTTCTTTATCCATTTTTCACTTTCTGCGATATTGAACTTCTACCGTAAATGGGGTTCTTGTAAACAGAGAGGTCCCAAACTTTGGGGTGGCTGTGTCTTTTTGATTTTAATTTCCCTAAGCTATAGGACTATAAGTGGAAGTGCCCTAGGCTCTGTTGCTTTGTTTTTTAGATGTTTCATGAAACACCATACACTTCTCCTGAGTGGCTGTTTGCAATTTTCATCCCGCCCATCAGCATAACAAGGCTCCCAGTTCTCCATGGCCTGTCCTGCCTTTCTGGATTTTACAATTTTTCACATGGCCCTTTTGACTGGGGGGAAGGGAGACTTCATTGTAGTGCAGATTTCCTTTGCAAGCTTGCTTGGTTGGCCAAAAAGGGCGTATGCGTTTTTTCCTGAATATATGCAGGAAAAAACGCATACGCCCTTTTTGGCCAAGTGCATCATTGTCGACGTTCTGCCTCTTTTCCTATGCTTTAAATGCAATTCAAGTCTACCTCCTGAAATTGGTTTCCTGCAATTCTGCCCCGCTTTCAAGTCCTCTTCGCAGCCTTACTTCAGTATATTTTTGGACGATAGCTGTCATTCATAACTCTGCAGGTTTGTGAATTACAGTGCCCCTGAGCTCCTTTCTTCAACTCGCTTTCTTGTGAGCTGGCCGCAACACCGCAGGATTGCTTCAGGCCCTAATCTGGTTCCGGCACGGCACGCTGAGGCTTTGGTTAATTCCTCTTCCTGGTGGGAAATGAGAGTTAAATTTGCCCGTCCAGACACCTCCAGCTAGTCTCTCATTGGTTCTCCCTATTCCTGTTCATCTTCTGCGGAATTTGCAAACTGGGCCAAGCAGGAGGTTAAAGGCACTGACTCTCCAAGTCGGGAGAGTGTTAGTAAAGCATCTGGAATGTTGCACCCGAGTACCAGGGGATGAGAACTGAGACATATTTGAACACGTCTCCCGATCACATGGTTGATCATACTCTGGGTTCCACATGCATGTTTTAGCTGAAGGAAGAATCCCTTAAAGCTGGAGAGTTGAGACCCGTGGAATGGGTACCATGCAATATGACTTCAAAGGGTCTTCGTTAGCTCACCGAACCTCTCCAATCCTATCACTGCTGCGTTTATGTCCCTGTACTCACGCTTGATTCTCTTTCAGAGA
Organism: Orcinus orca; assembly: GCF_937001465.1. Lineage (NCBI taxonomy): Eukaryota > Metazoa > Chordata > Mammalia > Artiodactyla > Delphinidae > Orcinus > Orcinus orca. The sequence goes on along the minus strand of NW_026043964.1, from coordinate 452,648 downwards.
CATAGCAATCCATAGGTTTTAAGATACTTACTAGTCAGGTACATTATTAGGCATTTAATATGGTGTTTTGAGTCCATTTCGTTGAGCAAGGAGTAGCTCTTGTCTATTCCATTTTTGGCTTAAGGAACTTTATCTGTGCTCATTTCAATCTCTGGTTTTATGCAGCACCCCAACTCACCTTTCCCCTTAAGCAAGCATAAGTTGGTTTTCTAAATTTGAGACCCTGTTCTCTTTTGTAATCCTGTTCCTGTGTAGCCAAGTTTACATTCCGTGTATTAGTGATATCTTATGATGTTTCTTTTTCTGTGTGACTTATTTCAGACAGAATCATCATACCTGAATCCACTCATTATGCTGCTACGGGCCTGATGACATAGATTTCATTGCTGAGTGATATTGCATTGTACGTAAGTACCACAACTGCTTTATCCATTTTTCGCTTTCTGCGATATTGAACTTGTCCCGTAAACGAGATTCTTGTAAACAGAGCCGTCCCAAACTTTGGGGTGGTTGTGTCTTTTTGATTTTAATTTCCCTAAGCTATAGGACCATAAGTGGAAGTGCCCTAGGCTCTGTTGCTTTGTTTTTTAGATGTTTCAGGAAACACCATACACTTGTCCCGAGTGGCTGTTGGCAATTTACATCCCGCTCATCAGCATAACAAGGCTCCCAGTTCTCCATGGCCTGTCCTGCCTTTCTGGATTTTACACTTTTTTCAGATGCCCCTTTTGACCAGGGGGAAGTGAGACTTCATTGTAGTGCAGATTTCCTTTGCAAGCTTGCTTGGTTGGCCAAAAAGGGCGTATGCGGTTTTTCCTGAATATATTCAGGAAAAAACGCATACGCCCTTTTTGGCCAAGTGCATCATTGTCGACGTTCTGCCTCTTTTCCTATGCTTTAAATGCAATTCCAGTCTACCTCCTGAAATCGGTTTCCTGCAATTCTGCCCCGCTTTCAAGTCCTCGTGGCAGCCTTACTTCAGTATATTTTTGGACGATAGCTGTCATTTATAACTCTGCAGGTTTGTGAATTACAGTGCCCCTGAGCTCCTTTCTTCAACTCGCTTTCTTGTGAGCTGGCCGCAACACGGCACGATTGCTTCAGGCCCTAATCTGGTTCCGGCACGGCACGCTGAGCCTTTGCTTAATTGCTGTTCCTGGTGGGAAATGAGAGTTAAATTTGCCCGTCCAGACACCTCCAGCTAGTCTCTCATTGGTCCTCCCGATCCCTGTTCATCTTCCGCAGAAATTGCAAACTGGGCCAAGCAGGAGTTTAAAGGCACTGACTCTCCAAGTCTGGAGAGTGTTAGTAAAGCATCTGGAATGTTGCACCTGAGTACCAGCGGTCGAAAACTGAGACATATTTGAACACGTCTCCCAATCACACGGTTGATCATACTCTGGGTTCCACATGCATGTTTCAGCTGAAGGAAGAATCCCTTAAAGCTGGAGAGTTGAGACCCGTGGAATGAGTACCATGCAATATGACTTCAAAGGGTCTTCATTTGCTCACCGAACCTCTCCAATCGTATCACTGCTGCGTTTATGCCCCTGTACACACGCTTGATTCTCTTTTGGAGACATAGCAATCCATAGGTTTTAAGATACTTACTAGTCAGGTACATTATTAGGCGTTTAATATGGGGTGTTGAGTCCATTTCGTTGAGCAAGGAGTAGCTCTTGCCTATTCCATATTTGGCTTAAGGAAATTTATCTGTGCTCATTTCAATCTCTGGTTTTATGTAGCACCCCAACTCACCTTTCCCCTTAAGCAAGCATAAGTTGGTTTTCTAAATTTGAGACCCTCTTCTGTTTTGTAATCCAGGTCCTGTGTAGCCAGGTTTACATTCCGTGTATTAGTGATATCTTATGATGTTTCTTTTTCTGTGTGACTTTTTTCAGTGAGAATCATCATACCTGAATCCAGTCTATGCTGCTACGGGCCTGATGACATAGATTTCATTGCTGAGTGATATTGCATTGTACGTAAGTACCACAACTGCTTTATCCATTTTTCACTTTCTGCGATATTGAACTTGTCCCGTAAACGAGATTCTTGTAAACAGAGCCGTCCCAAACTTTGGGGTGGCTGTGTCTTTTTGATTTTAATTTCCCTAAGCTATAGGACCATAAGTGGAAGTGCCCTAGGATCTGTTGCTTTGTTTTTTAGATGTTTCAGGAAACACCATACACTTCTCCCGAGTGGCTGTTGGCAATTTACATCCCGCCCATCAGCATAACAAGGCTCCCAGTTCTCCATGGCCTGTCCTGCCTTTCTGGATTTTACACTTTTTTCAGATGGCCCTTTTGACGGGGGGGAAGTGAGACTTCATTGTAGTGCAGATTTCCTTTGCAAGCTTGCTTGGTTGGCCAAAAAGGGCGTATGCGGTTTTTCCTGAATATATTCAGGAAAAAACGCATACGCCCTTTTTGGCCAAGTGCATCATTGTCGACCTTCTGCCTCTTTTCCTATGCTTTAAATGCAATTCCAGTCTACCTCCTTAAATTGGTTTCCTGCAATTCTGCCCCGCTTTCAAGTCCTCGTGGCAGCCTTACTTCAGTATATTTTTGGACGATAGCTGTCATTTATAACTCTGCAGGTTTGTGAATTACAGTGCCCCTGAGCTCCTTTCTTCAACTCGCTTTGTTGTGAGCTGGCCGCAACACCGCACGATTGCTTCAGGCAATAATCTGGTTCCGGCACGGCACGCTGAGCCTTTGCTTAATTGCTCTTCCTGGTGGGAAATGAGAGTTAAATTTGCCCGTCCAGACACCTCCAGCTAGCCTCTCATTGGTCCTCCCTATCCCTGTTCATCTTCCGCAGAAATTGCAAACTGGGCCAAGCAGGAGGTTTAAGGCACTGACTCTCCAAGTCGGGAGAGTGTTAGTAAAGCATCTGGAATGTTGCACCTGAGTACCAGCGGTCGAAAACTGAGACATATTTGAACACGTCTCCCAATCACATGGTTGATCATACTCTGGGTTCCACATGCATGTTTCAGCTGAAGGAAGAATCCCTTAAAGCTGGAGAGTTGAGACCCGTGGAATGGGTACCATGCAATATGACTTCAAAGGGTCTTCATTTGCTCACCGAACCTCTCCAATCCTATCACTGCTGCGTTTATGCCCCGGTACTCACGCTTGATTCTCTTTCAGAGACATAGCAATCCATAGGTTTTAAGATACTTACTAGTCAGGTACATTATTAGGCGTTTAATATGGGGTTTTGAGTCCATTTCGTTGAGCAAGGAGTAGCTCTTGTCTATTCCATATTTGGCTTAAGGAACTTTATCTGTGCTCATTTCAATCTCTGGTTTTATGCAGCACCCCAACTCACCTTTCCCCTTAAACAAGCATAAGTTGGTTTTCTAAATTTGAGACCCTCTTCTGTTTGGTAATCCAGTTCCTGTGTAGCCAAGTTTACATTCCGTGTATTAGTGATATCTTATGATGTTTCTTTTTCTGTGTGACTTATTTCAGTGAGAATCAACATACCTGAATCCACTCATTATGCTGCTATGGGCCAGATGACATAGATTTCATTGCTGAGTGATATTGCATTGTACGTGAGTACCACAACTTCTTTATCCATTTTTCAATTTCTGCGATATTGAACTTCTACTGTAAATGAGGTTCTTGTAAACAGAGAGGTCCCAAACTTTGGGGTGGCTGTGTCTTTTTGATTTTAATTTCCCTAAGCTATAGGACCATAAGTGCAACTGCCCTAGGCTCTGTTGCTTTGTTTTTTAGATGTTTCAGGAAACACCATACACTTCTCCCGAGTGGCTGTTGGCAATTTACATCCCGCCCATCAGCATAACAAGGCTCCCAGTTCTCCATGGCCTGTCCTGCCTTTCTGGATTTTACACTTTTTTCAGATGGCCCTTTTGACCGGGGGATAGTGAGACTTCATTGTAGTGCAGATTTCCTTTGCAAGCTTGCTTGGTTGGCCAAAAAGGGCGTATGCGTTTTTTCCTGAATATATGCAGGAAAAAACGCATACGCCCTTTTTGGCCAAGTGCATCATTGTCGACGTTCTGCCTCTTTTCCTATGCTTTAAATGTAATTCCAGTCTACCTCCTGAAATCGGTTTCCTGCAATTCTGCTCCGCTTTCAAGTCCTCTTGGCAGCCTTACTTCAGTATATTTTTGGACGATAGCTGTCATTTATAAATCTGCAGGTTTGTGAATTACAGTGCCCCTGAGCTCCTTTCTTCAACTCGCTTTCTTGTGAGCTGGCCGCAACACAGCAGGATTGCTTCAGGCCCTAATCTGGTTCCGGCACGGCACGCTGAGCCTTTGGTTAATTCCTCTTCCTGGTGGGAAATGAGAGTTAAATTTGCCCGTCCAGACACCTCCAGCTAGTCTCTCATTGGTTCTCCCTATTCCTGTTCATCTTCCGCGGAATTTGCAAACTGGGCCAAACAGGAGGTTAAAGGCACTGACTCTCCAAGTCGGGAGAGTGTTAGTAAAGCGTCTGGAATGTTGCACCCGAGTACCAGGGGATGAGAACTGAGGCATATTGGAACACGTCTACCGATCACACGGTTGATCATACTCTGGGTTCCACATGCATGCTTTAGCTGAAGGAAGAATCCCTTAAACGTGGAGAGTTGAGACCCGTGGAATGGGTACCATGCAATATGACTTCAAAGGTCTTCATTTGCTCACCGAACCTCTCCAATCCTATCACTGCTGCGTTTATGCCCTTGTACACACGCTTGCTTCTCTTTTGGAGACATAGCAATCCATAGGATTTAAGATACTAACTAGTGAGGTACATTCTTAGGCGTTTCATCTGTGGTGTTGAGTCCATTTCGTTGAGCAAGGAGTAGCTCTTGTCTATTACATGTTTGGCTTAAGGAACCTTATCTGTGCTCATTTCAATCTCTGCTTTTATGCAGCACCCCAACTCACCTTTCCCCTAAGAAAGCATAAGTTGGTTTTCTAAATTTGAGACCCTGTTCTCTTTTGTAATCCTGTTCCTGTGTAGCCAAGTTTACATTCCGTGTATTAGTGATATCTTATGAGGTTTCTTTTTCTGTGTGACTTATTTCAGATAGAATCATCATACCTGAATGCACTCATTATGCTGCTATGGGCCTGATGACATAGATTTCATTGCTGAGTGATATTGCACTGTACGTAAGTACCACAACTGCTTTATCCATTTTTCACTTTCTGCGATATTGAACTTGTACCGTAAACGAGATTCTTGTAAACAGAGCCGTTCCAAACTTAGGGGTGGCTGTGTCTTTTTGATTTTAATTTCCCTAAGCTATAGGACCATATGTGGAAGTGCCGTAGGCTCTGTTGCTTTGTTTTTTAGATGTTTCAGGAAACACCATACACTTCTCCCCAGTGGCTGTTGGCAATTTACATTCCGCCCATCAGCATAACAAGGCTCCCAGTTCTCCATGGCCTGTCCTGCCTTTCTGGATTTTACACTTTTTTCAGATGGCCCTTTTGACCAGGGGGAAGTGAGACTTCATTGTAGTGCAGATTTCCTTTGCAAGCTTGCTTGGTTGGCCAAAAAGGGCGTATGCGTTTTTTCCTGAATATATTCAGGAAAAAACGCATACGCCCTTTAGGGCCCAGTGCATCATTGTCGAAGTTCTGCCTCTTTTCCTATGCTTTAAGTGCAATTCCAGTCTACCTCCTGAAATCGGTTTCCTGCAATTCTGCCCCGCTTTCAAGTCCTCTTGGCAGCCTTACTTCAGTATATTTTTGGACGATAGCTGTCATTTATAACTCTGAAGGTCTGTGAATTACAGTGCCCCTGAGGTCCTTTCTTCAACTCGCTTTGTTGTGAGCTGGCCGCAACACCGCACGATTGCTTCAGGCCCTAATCTGGTTACGGCACGGCACGCTGAGCCTTTGGTTAATTCCTCTTCCTGGTGGGAAATGAGAGTTAAATTTGCCCGTCCAGACACCTCCAGCTAGTCTCTCATTGGTTCTCCGTATTCCTGTTCATCTTCCGCAGAAATTGCAAACTGGGCCAAACAGGAGGTTAAAGGCACTGACTCTCCAAGTCGGGAGAGTGTTAGTAAAGCGTCTGGAATGTTGCACCCGAGTACCAGGGGACGAGAACTGAGACATATTGGAACACGTCTCCCGATCACACGGTTGATCATACTCTGGGTTCCACATGCATGCTTTAGCTGAAGGAAGAATCCCTTAAACCTGGAGAGTTGAGACCCGTGGAATGGGTAATATGCAATATGACTTCAAAGGGTCTTCATTTGCTCACCGAACCTCTCCAATCCTATCACTGCTGTGTTTATGCCCCTGTACACATGCTTGATTCTCTTTCGGAGACATAGCGATCCATAGCTTTTAAGATACTTACTAGTCAGGTACATTCTTAGGCGTTTAATATGGGGTGTTGAGTCCATTTCGTTGAGCAAGGAGTAGCTCTTGTCTATTATATATTTGGATTAAGGAACTTTATCTGTGCTCATTTCAATCTCTGGTTTTATGCAGCACCCCAACTCACCTTTCCCCTTAAGCAAGCATAAGTTGCCTTTCTAAATTTGAGACCCTGTTCTGTTTTGTAATCCAATTCCTGTGTAGCCAAGTTTACATTCCGTGTATTAGTGATATCTTATGATGTTTCTTTTTCTGTGTGACTTATTTCAGTTAGAATCATCACACCTGAATCCACTCATTATGCTGCTATGGGCCTGATGACATAGATTTCATTGCTGAGTGATATTGCATTGTACGTAAGTACCAAATCTTCTTTATCCATTTTTCAATTTCTGCGATATTGAACTTCTACTGTAAATGAGGTTCTTGTAAACAGAGAGGTCCCAAACTTTGGGGTGGCTGTGTCTTTTTGATTTTAATTTCCCTAAGCTATAGGACTATAAGTGGAAGTGCCCTAGGCTCTGTTGTTTGGTTTTTTAGATGTTTCAGGAAACACCATACACTTCTCCTGAGTGGCTGTTGGCAATTTTCATCCCGCCCATCAGCATAACAAGGCTCCCAGTTCTCCATGGCCTGTCCTGCCTTTCTGGATTTTACACTTTTTTCAGATGGCCCTTTTGACAGGGGGAATGTGAGACTTCATTGTAGTGCAGATTTCCTTTGCAAGCTTGCTTGGTTGGCCAAAAAGGGCGTATGCGTTGTTTCCTGAATATATTCAGGAAACAACGCATACGCCCTTTTTGGCCAAGTGCATCATTGTGGACGTTCTGCCTCTTTTCCTATGCTTTAAATGCAATTCCAGTCTACCTCCTGAAATCGGTTTCCTGCAATTCTGCCCCGCTTTCAAGTCCTCTTGGCAGCGTTACTTCAGTATATTTTTGGACGATAGCTGTCATTTATAACTCTGCAGGTTTGTGAATTACAGTGCCCCTGAGCTGCTTTCTTCAACTCACTTTCTTGTGAGCTGGCCGCAACACCACACGATTGCTTCAGGCCCTAATCTGGTTCCGGCACGGTATGCTGAGCCTTTGGTTAATTCCTCTTCCTGGTGGGAAATGAGAGTTAAATTTGCCCGTCCAGACACCTCCAGCTAGTCTCTCATTGGTTCTCCCTATTCCTGTTCATCTTCCGCAGAAATTGCAAACTGGGCCAAACAGGAGGTTAAAGGCATTGACTCTCCAAGTCGGGAGAGTGTTAGTAAAGCGTCTGGAATGTTGCACCCGAGTACCAGGGGATGAAAACTGAGACATATTTGAACACGTCTCCCGATCACATGGTTTATCATAACCTGGTTTCCACATGTATGTTTTAGCTGAAGGAAGAATCCCTTAAAGCTGGAGAGTTGAGACCCGTGGAATGGGTACCATGCAATATGACTTCAAAGGGTCTTCATTTGCTCACCGAACCTCTCCAATCCTATCACTGCTGCGTTTATGCCCCGGTACTCACGCTTGATTCTCTTTCAGAGACATAGCAATCCATAGGTTTTAAGATACTTACTAGTCAGGTACATTATTAGGCGTTTAATATGGGGTTTTGAGTCCATTTCGTTGAGCAAGGAGTAGCTCTTGTCTATTCCATATTTGGCTTAAGGAACTTTATCTGTGCTCATTTCAATCTCTGGTTTTATGCAGCACCCCAACTCACCTTTCCCCTTAAACAAGCATAAGTTGGTTTTCTAAATTTGAGACCCTCTTCTGTTTGGTAATCCAGTTCCTGTGTAGCCAAGTTTACATTCCGTGTATTAGTGATATCTTATGATGTTTCTTTTTCTGTGTGACTTATTTCAGTGAGAATCAACATACCTGAATCCACTCATTATGCTGCTATGGGCCAGATGACATAGATTTCATTGCTGAGTGATATTGCATTGTACGTGAGTACCACAACTTCTTTATCCATTTTTCAATTTCTGCGATATTGAACTTCTACTGTAAATGAGGTTCTTGTAAACAGAGAGGTCCCAAACTTTGGGGTGGCTGTGTCTTTTTGATTTTAATTTCCCTAAGCTATAGGACCATAAGTGCAACTGCCCTAGGCTCTGTTGCTTTGTTTTTTAGATGTTTCAGGAAACACCATACACTTCTCCCGAGTGGCTGTTGGCAATTTACATCCCGCCCATCAGCATAACAAGGCTCCCAGTTCTCCATGGCCTGTCCTGCCTTTCTGGATTTTACACTTTTTTCAGATGGCCCTTTTGACCGGGGGATAGTGAGACTTCATTGTAGTGCAGATTTCCTTTGCAAGCTTGCTTGGTTGGCCAAAAAGGGCGTATGCGTTTTTTCCTGAATATATGCAGGAAAAAACGCATACGCCCTTTTTGGCCAAGTGCATCATTGTCGACGTTCTGCCTCTTTTCCTATGCTTTAAATGTAATTCCAGTCTACCTCCTGAAATCGGTTTCCTGCAATTCTGCTCCGCTTTCAAGTCCTCTTGGCAGCCTTACTTCAGTATATTTTTGGACGATAGCTGTCATTTATAAATCTGCAGGTTTGTGAATTACAGTGCCCCTGAGCTCCTTTCTTCAACTCGCTTTCTTGTGAGCTGGCCGCAACACAGCAGGATTGCTTCAGGCCCTAATCTGGTTCCGGCACGGCACGCTGAGCCTTTGGTTAATTCCTCTTCCTGGTGGGAAATGAGAGTTAAATTTGCCCGTCCAGACACCTCCAGCTAGTCTCTCATTGGTTCTCCCTATTCCTGTTCATCTTCCGCGGAATTTGCAAACTGGGCCAAACAGGAGGTTAAAGGCACTGACTCTCCAAGTCGGGAGAGTGTTAGTAAAGCGTCTGGAATGTTGCACCCGAGTACCAGGGGATGAGAACTGAGGCATATTGGAACACGTCTACCGATCACACGGTTGATCATACTCTGGGTTCCACATGCATGCTTTAGCTGAAGGAAGAATCCCTTAAACGTGGAGAGTTGAGACCCGTGGAATGGGTACCATGCAATATGACTTCAAAGGTCTTCATTTGCTCACCGAACCTCTCCAATCCTATCACTGCTGCGTTTATGCCCTTGTACACACGCTTGCTTCTCTTTTGGAGACATAGCAATCCATAGGATTTAAGATACTAACTAGTGAGGTACATTCTTAGGCGTTTCATCTGTGGTGTTGAGTCCATTTCGTTGAGCAAGGAGTAGCTCTTGTCTATTACATGTTTGGCTTAAGGAACCTTATCTGTGCTCATTTCAATCTCTGCTTTTATGCAGCACCCCAACTCACCTTTCCCCTAAGAAAGCATAAGTTGGTTTTCTAAATTTGAGACCCTGTTCTCTTTTGTAATCCTGTTCCTGTGTAGCCAAGTTTACATTCCGTGTATTAGTGATATCTTATGAGGTTTCTTTTTCTGTGTGACTTATTTCAGATAGAATCATCATACCTGAATGCACTCATTATGCTGCTATGGGCCTGATGACATAGATTTCATTGCTGAGTGATATTGCACTGTACGTAAGTACCACAACTGCTTTATCCATTTTTCACTTTCTGCGATATTGAACTTGTACCGTAAACGAGATTCTTGTAAACAGAGCCGTTCCAAACTTAGGGGTGGCTGTGTCTTTTTGATTTTAATTTCCCTAAGCTATAGGACCATATGTGGAAGTGCCGTAGGCTCTGTTGCTTTGTTTTTTAGATGTTTCAGGAAACACCATACACTTCTCCCCAGTGGCTGTTGGCAATTTACATTCCGCCCATCAGCATAACAAGGCTCCCAGTTCTCCATGGCCTGTCCTGCCTTTCTGGATTTTACACTTTTTTCAGATGGCCCTTTTGACCAGGGGGAAGTGAGACTTCATTGTAGTGCAGATTTCCTTTGCAAGCTTGCTTGGTTGGCCAAAAAGGGCGTATGCGTTTTTTCCTGAATATATTCAGGAAAAAACGCATACGCCCTTTAGGGCCCAGTGCATCATTGTCGAAGTTCTGCCTCTTTTCCTATGCTTTAAGTGCAATTCCAGTCTACCTCCTGAAATCGGTTTCCTGCAATTCTGCCCCGCTTTCAAGTCCTCTTGGCAGCCTTACTTCAGTATATTTTTGGACGATAGCTGTCATTTATAACTCTGAAGGTCTGTGAATTACAGTGCCCCTGAGGTCCTTTCTTCAACTCGCTTTGTTGTGAGCTGGCCGCAACACCGCACGATTGCTTCAGGCCCTAATCTGGTTACGGCACGGCACGCTGAGCCTTTGGTTAATTCCTCTTCCTGGTGGGAAATGAGAGTTAAATTTGCCCGTCCAGACACCTCCAGCTAGTCTCTCATTGGTTCTCCGTATTCCTGTTCATCTTCCGCAGAAATTGCAAACTGGGCCAAACAGGAGGTTAAAGGCACTGACTCTCCAAGTCGGGAGAGTGTTAGTAAAGCGTCTGGAATGTTGCACCCGAGTACCAGGGGACGAGAACTGAGACATATTGGAACACGTCTCCCGATCACACGGTTGATCATACTCTGGGTTCCACATGCATGCTTTAGCTGAAGGAAGAATCCCTTAAACCTGGAGAGTTGAGACCCGTGGAATGGGTAATATGCAATATGACTTCAAAGGGTCTTCATTTGCTCACCGAACCTCTCCAATCCTATCACTGCTGCGTTTATGCCCCTGTACACATGCTTGATTCTCTTTCGGAGACATAGCGATCCATAGCTTTTAAGATACTTACTAGTCAGGTACATTCTTAGGCGTTTAATATGGGGTGTTGAGTCCATTTCGTTGAGCAAGGAGTAGCTCTTGTCTATTATATATTTGGATTAAGGAACTTTATCTGTGCTCATTTCAATCTCTGGTTTTATGCAGCACCCCAACTCACCTTTCCCCTTAAGCAAGCATAAGTTGCCTTTCTAAATTTGAGACCCTGTTCTGTTTTGTAATCCAATTCCTGTGTAGCCAAGTTTACATTCCGTGTATTAGTGATATCTTATGATGTTTCTTTTTCTGTGTGACTTATTTCAGTTAGAATCATCACACCTGAATCCACTCATTATGCTGCTATGGGCCTGATGACATAGATTTCATTGCTGAGTGATATTGCATTGTACGTAAGTACCAAATCTTCTTTATCCATTTTTCAATTTCTGCGATATTGAACTTCTACTGTAAATGAGGTTCTTGTAAACAGAGAGGTCCCAAACTTTGGGGTGGCTGTGTCTTTTTGATTTTAATTTCCCTAAGCTATAGGACTATAAGTGGAAGTGCCCTAGGCTCTGTTGTTTGGTTTTTTAGATGTTTCAGGAAACACCATACACTTCTCCTGAGTGGCTGTTGGCAATTTTCATCCCGCCCATCAGCATAACAAGGCTCCCAGTTCTCCATGGCCTGTCCTGCCTTTCTGGATTTTACACTTTTTTCAGATGGCCCTTTTGACAGGGGGAATGTGAGACTTCATTGTAGTGCAGATTTCCTTTGCAAGCTTGCTTGGTTGGCCAAAAAGGGCGTATGCGTTGTTTCCTGAATATATTCAGGAAACAACGCATACGCCCTTTTTGGCCAAGTGCATCATTGTGGACGTTCTGCCTCTTTTCCTATGCTTTAAATGCAATTCCAGTCTACCTCCTGAAATCGGTTTCCTGCAATTCTGCCCCGCTTTCAAGTCCTCTTGGCAGCGTTACTTCAGTATATTTTTGGACGATAGCTGTCATTTATAACTCTGCAGGTTTGTGAATTACAGTGCCCCTGAGCTGCTTTCTTCAACTCACTTTCTTGTGAGCTGGCCGCAACACCACACGATTGCTTCAGGCCCTAATCTGGTTCCGGCACGGTATGCTGAGCCTTTGGTTAATTCCTCTTCCTGGTGGGAAATGAGAGTTAAATTTGCCCGTCCAGACACCTCCAGCTAGTCTCTCATTGGTTCTCCCTATTCCTGTTCATCTTCCGCAGAAATTGCAAACTGGGCCAAACAGGAGGTTAAAGGAATTGACTCTCCAAGTCGGGAGAGTGTTAGTAAAGCGTCTGGAATGTTGCACCCGAGTACCAGGGGATGAAAACTGAGACATATTTGAACACGTCTCCCGATCACATGGTTTATCATAACCTGGTTTCCACATGTATGTTTTAGCTGAAGGAAGAATCCCTTAAAGCTGGAGAGTTGAGACCCGTGGAATGAGTACCATGCAATATGACTTCAAAGGGTCTTCATTTGCTCACCGAACCTCTCCAATCCTATCACTGCTGCGTTTATGCCCTTGTACACACGCTTGATTCTCTTTTGGAGACATAGCAATCCAAAGGTTTTAAGATACTTACTAGTCAGGTACATTCTTAGGCGTTTAATATGGGGTGTTGAGTCCATTTCATTGAGCAAGGAGTAGCTCTTTTCTATTCCATATTTGGCTTAAGGAAATTTATCTGTGCTCATTTCAATCTCTGGTTTTATGTAGCACCCCAACTCACCTTTTCCCTTAAGCAAGCATAAGTTGGGTTTCTAAATTTGAGACTCTCTTCTGTTTTGTAATCCAGTTCCTGTGTAGCCAAGTTTACATTCCGTGTATTAGTGATATCTTATGATGTTTCTTTTTCTGTGTGACTTATTTCAGTGAGAATCATCATACCTGAATCCAGTCTATGCTGCTACGGGCCTGATGACATAGATTTCATTGCTGAGTGATATTGCATTGTACGTAACTACCACAACTTCTTTATCCATTTTTCACTTTCTGCGATATTGAACTTCTACCGTAAATGAGGTTCTTGTAAACAGAGAGGTCCCAAACTTTGGGGTGGCTGTGTCTTTTTGATTTTAATTTCCCTAAGGTATAGGACTATAAGTGGAAGTGCCCTAGGCTCTGTTGCTTTGTTTTTTAGATGTTTCATGAAACACCATACACTTCTCCTGAGTGGCTGTTGGCAATTTTCATCCCGCCCATCAGCATAACAAGGCTCCCAGTTCTCCATGGCCTGTCCTGCCTTTCTGGATTTTACACTTTTGTCACATGGCCCTTTTGACTGGGGGGAAGTGAGACTTCATTGTAGTGCAGATTTCCTTTGCAAGCTTGCTTGGTTGGCCAAAAAGGGCGTATGCGTTTTTTCCTGAATATATGCAGGAAAAAACGCATACGCACTTTTCGGCCAAGTGCATCATTGTCGACGTTCTGCCTCTTTTCCTATGCTTTAAATGCAATTCCAGTCTACCTTCTGAAATCGGTTTCCTGCAATTCTGCCCCGCTTTCAAGTCCTCTTGGCAGCGTTACTTCAGTATATTTTTGGACGATTGCTGTCATTTATAACTCTGCAGGTTTGTGAATTACAGTGCCACTGAGCTCCTATCTTCAACTCGCTTTCTTGTGAGCTGGCCGCAACACCGCAGGATTGCTTCGGGCCCTAATCTGGTTCCGGCACGGCATGCTGAGCCTTTGGTTAATTCCTCTTCCTGGTGGGAAATGAGAGTTAAATTTGCCCGTCCAGAGACCTCCAGCTAGTCTCTCATTGGTTCTCCCTATTCCTGTTCATCTTCTGCAGAAATTGCAAACTGGGCCAAACAGGAGATTAAAGGCACTGACTTTCCAATTCGGGAGAGTGTTAATAAAGCTTTTGGAATGTTGCACCCGAGTAACAGGGTACGAGAACTGAGACATATTTGAACACGTCTCCCGATCACATGGTTGATCATACTCTGGGTTCCACATGCCTGTTTTAGCTGAAGGAAGAATCCCTTAAACCTGGAGAGTTGAGACCCGTGGAATGGGTACCATGCAATGTGACTTCAAAGGGTCTTCATTTGCTCACCGAACCTCTCCAATCCTATCACTGCTGCGTTTATGCCCCTCTACACACGCTTGGTTCTCTTTCGGAGACATAGCAATCCATAGGTTTTAAGATACTTACTAGTCAGATACATTCTTAGGCGTTTAATATGGGGTGTTGAGTCCATTTCGTTGAGCAAGGCGTAGCTCTTGTATATTACATATTTGGCTTAAGGAACTTTATCTGTGCTCATTTCAATCTCTGGTTTTATGCAGCACCCCAACTCACCTTTCCCCTTAAGCAAGCATAAGTTGGTTTTCTAAATTTGAGACCCTCTTCTGTTTTGTAATTCAGTGCCTGTGTAGCCAAGTTTACATTCCGTGTATTAGTGATATCTTATGACGTTTCTTTTTCTGTGTGACTTATTTCAGTTAGAATCATCATACCTGAATCCACTCATTATGCTGCTACGGGAATGATGACATAGATTTCATTGCTGAGTGATATTGCATTGTACGTAAGTACCACAACTTCTTTATCCATTTTTCGCTTTCTGCGATATTGAACTTGTACCGTAAACGAGGTTCTTGTAAACAGAGCCGTCCCAAACTTTGGGGTGGCTGTGTCTTTTTGATTTTAATTTCCGTAAGCTATATGACAATAAGTGGAAGTGCCCTAGGCTCTGTTGCTTTGTTTTTTAGATGTTTCAGGAAACACCATACACTTCTCCCCAGTGACTGTTGGCAATTTACATCCCGCCCATCAGCATAACAAGGCTCCCAGTTCTCCATGGCCTGTCCTGCCTTTCTGGATTTTACACTTTTTTCAGATGATCCTTTTGACCGGGAGGGAAGTGAGACTTCAATGTAGTGCAGATTTCCTTTGCTAGCTTGCTTGGTTGGCCAAAAAGTGCGTATGCGTTTTTTCCTGAATATATTCAGGAAAAAACGCATACGCCCTTTTTGGCCAAGTGCATCATTGTGGACGTTCTGCCTCTTTTCCTATGCTTTAAATGCAATTCCAGTCTACCTCCTGAAATCGGTTTCCTGCAATTCTGCCCCGCTTTCAAGTCCTCTTGGCAGCCTTACTTCAGTATATTTTTGGACGATAGCTGTCATTTATAACTCTGCAGGTTTGTGAATTACAGTGCCCCTGAGCTCCTTTCTTCAACTCGCTTTCTTGTGAGCTGGCCGCAACACCGCAGGATTGCTTCAGGCCCTAATCTGGTTCCGGCACGGCACGCTGATCCTTTGGTTAATTCCTCTTCTTGGTGGGAAATGAGAGTTAAATTTGCCCATCCAGACACCTCCAGCTAGTCTCTCATTGGTTCTCCCTATTCCTGTTCATCTTCCGCAGAAATTGCAAACTGGTCCAAACAGGAGGTTAAAGGTACTGACTCTCCAAGTCGGGAGAGTGTTAGTAAAGCGTCTGGAATGTTGCACCTGAGTACCAGCGGACGAAAACTGAGACATATTTGAACACGTCTCCCAATCACACGGTTGATCATACTCTGGGTTCCACATGCATGTTTCAGCTGAAGGAAGAATCCCTTAAAGCTGGAGAGTTGAGACCCGTGGAATGGGTACCATGCAATATGACTTCAAAGGGTCTTCATTTGCTCACCGAACCTCTCCAATCCTATCACTGCTGCGTTTATGCCCCTGTACACACGCTTGATTCTCTTTCGGAGACATAGCAATCCATAGGTTTTAAGATACTTACTAGTCAGGTACATTCTTAGGCGTTTAATATGGGGTGTTGAGTCCATTTCGTTGAGCAAGGAATAGCTCTTGTCTATTCCATATTTGGCTTAAGGAACTTTATCTGTGCTCATTTCAATCTCTGGTTTTATGTAGCACCCCAACTCACCTTTCCCCTTAAGCAAGCCTAAGTTGGTTTTCTAAATTTGAGACCCTCTTCTGTTTTGTAATCCAGTACCTCTGTAGCCAAGTTTACATTCCATGTATCAGTGATATCTTATGATGTTTCTTTTTCTGTGTGACTTATTTCAGTTAGAATCATCATACCTGAATCCACTCATTATGCTGCTACGGGCCTGATGACATAGATTTCATTGCTGAGTGATATTGCATTGTACGTAAGTACCACAACTGCTTTATCCATTTTTCACTTTCTGTGATATTGAACTTGTACCGTAAACGAGGTTCTTGTAAACAGAGCCATCCCAAACTTTGGGGTGGCTGTGTCTTTTTGATTTTAATTTCCCTAAACTATAGGACCATAAGTGGAATTGCCCTAGGCTCTGTTGCTTTGTTTTTTAGATGTTTCAGGAAACACCATACACTTCTCCCGAGTGGCTGTTGGCAATTTACATCCCGCCCATCAGCATAACAAGGCTCCCAGTTCTCCATGGCCTGTCCTGCCTTTCTGGATTTTACACTTTTTTCAGATGGTCCTTTTGACCGGGAGGGAAGTGAGACTTCAATGTAGTGCAGATTTCCTTTGCAAGCTTGCTTGGTTGGCCAAAAATTGCGTATGCGTTTTTTCATGAATATATTCAGGAAAAAACGCATACGCCCTTTTTGGCCAAGTGCATCATTGTGGACGTTCTGCCTCTTTTCCTATGCTTTAAATGCAATTCCAGTCTACCTCCTGAAATCGGTTTCCTGCAATTCTGCCCCGCTTTCAAGTCCTCTTGGCAGCCTTACTTCAGTATATTTTTGGACGATAGCTGTCATTTATAACTCTGCAGGTTTGTGAATTACAGTGCCCCTGAGCTCCTTTCTTCAACTCGCTTTCTTGTGAGCTGGCCGCAACACCGCAGGATTGCTTCAGGCCCTAATCTGGTTCCGGCACGGCACGCTGAGGCTTTGGTTAATTCCTCTTCCTGGTGGGAAATGAGAGTTAAATTTGCCCGTCCAGACACCTCCAGCTAGTCTCTCATTGGTTCTCCCTATTCTTGTTCATCATCCGCGGAATTTGCAAACTGGGCCAAACAGGAGGTTAAAGGCACTGACTCTCCAAGTCGGGAGATTGTTAGTAAAGTGTCTAGAATGTTGCACCCGAGTACCAGGGGATGAGAACTGAGACATATTGGAACATGACTCATGATCACACGGTTGATCATAGTCTGGGTTCCAAATGCATGTTTAGCTGAAGGAAGAATCTCTTAAACCTGGAGAGTTGAGACCCGTGGAATGGGTACCATGCAATATGACTTCAAAGGTCTTCATTTGCTCACCGAACCTCTCCAATCCTATCACTGCTGCGTTTATGGTGCTGTACTCACGCTTGATTCTCTTTCAGAGACATAGCAATCCATAGGTTTTAAGATACTTACTGTCAGGTACATTATTAAGTGTTTAATATGGGGTTTTGAGTCCATTTCGTTGAGCAAGGAGTAGCTCTTGTCTATTACATATTTGGCTTAAGGAACATTATCTGTGCTCATTTCAATCTCTGGTTTTATGCAGCACCCCAACTCACCTTTCCCCTTAAGCAAGCATAAGTTGCTTTTCTACATTTGAGACCCTGTTCTGTTTTGTAATTCAGTTCCTGTGTAGTCAAGTTTACATTCCGTGTATTAGTGATATCTTATGATGTTTCTTTTTCTGTGTGACTTATTTCAGTTAGAATCATCATACCTGAATCCACTCATTATGCTGCTATGGGCCTGATGACATAGATTTCATTGCTGAGTGATATTGCATTATACGTAAGTACTACAATTTCTTTATCCATTTTTCACTTTCTGCGATATTGAACTTGTTCCGTAAACGAGGTTCTTGTAAAGAGAGCCGTCCCAAACATTGGGGTGGCTGTGTCTTTTTGATTTTAATTTCCCTAAGCTATAGGACCATAAGTGGAACTGCCCTAGGCTCTGTTGCTTTGTTTTTTAGATGTTTCAGGAAACACCATACACTTCTCCTGAGTGGCTGTTGGCAGTTTTCATCCCGCCCATCAGCATAACAAGGCTCCCAGTTCTCCATGGTGTGTCCTGCCTTTCTGGATTTTACACTTTTTTCACATGGCCCTTTTGACCGGGGGGAAGTGAGACTTCATTGTAGTGCAGATTTCCTTTGCAAGCTTGCTTGGTTGGCCAAAAAGTGCGTATGCGTTTTTTCCTGAATATATTCAGGAAAAAACGCATACGCCCTTTTTGGCCAAGTGCATCACTGTGAACGTTCTGCCTCTTTTCCTATGCTTTAAATGCAATTCCAGTCTAACTCCTGAAATCGGTTTCCTTCAATTCTGCCCTGCTTTCAAGTCCTCTTGGCAGCCTTACTTCAGTATATTTTTGGACGATAGCTGTCATGTATAACTCTGCAGGTTTGTGAATTACAGTGCCCCTGAGCTCCTTTCTTCCACTCGCTTTCTTGTGCTCTGGCCGCAACACCGCACGATTGCTTCAGGCCCTAATCTGGTTCCGGCACGCCACGCTGAGCCTTTGCTTAATTGCTATTCCTGGTGGGAAATGAGAGTTAAATTTGCCCGTCCAGACACCTCCAGCTAGTCTCTCATTGGTTCTCCCTATTCCTGTTCATCTTCCGCAGAAATTGCAAACTGGGCCAAGCAGGAGGTTAAAGGCACTGACTCTCCAAGTCGGGAGAGTGTTAGTAAAGCGTCTGAAATGTTGCACCTGAGTACCAGCGGACGAAAACTGAGACATATTTGAACACGTCTCCCAGTCACACAGTTGATCATACTCTGGGTTCCACATGCATGTTTCAGCTGAAGGAAGAATCCCTTTAAGCTGGAGAGTTGAGACCCGTGGAATGGGTACCATGCAATATGACTTCAAAGGGTCTTCATTTGCTCACCGAACCTCTGCAATCCTATCACTGCTGCGTTTATGCCCCTGTACACACGCTTGATTCTCTTTTGGAGACATAGCAATCCATAGGTTTTAAGATACTTACTAGTCAGGTACATTCTTAGGCGTTTAATATGGGGTGTTGAGTCCATTTCGTTGAGCAAGGAGTAGCTCTTGCCTATTCCATATTTGGCTTAAGGAAATTTATCTGTGCTCATTTCAATCTCTGGTTTTATGTAGCACCCCAACTCACCTTTCCCCTTAAGCAAGCATAAGTTGGGTTTCTATATTTGAGACCCTCTTCTGTTTTGTAATCCAGTTCCTGTGTAGCCAGGTTTACATTCCGTGTATTAGTGATATCTTATGATGTTTCTTTTTCTGTGTGACTTATTTCGGTGAGAATCATCATACCTGAATCCAGTCTATGCTGCTACGGGCCTGATGACATAGATTTCATTGCTGAGTGATATTGCATTGTACGTAACTACCACATCTTCTTTATCCATTTTTCACTTTCTGCGATATTGAACTTCTACCGTAAATGGGGTTCTTGTAAACAGAGAGGTCCCAAACTTTGGGGTGGCTGTGTTTTTTTGATTTTAATTTCCCTAAGCTATAGGACCATAAGTGGAAGTGCCCTAGGCTCTGTTGCTTTGTTTTTTAGATGTTTCAGGAAACACCATACACTTCTCCTGAGTGGCTGTTGGCAATTTTCATCCCGCCCATCAGCATAACAAGGCTCCCAGTTCTCCATGGCCTGTCCTGCCTTTCTGCATTTTACACTTTTTTCACATGGCCCTTTTGACTGGGGGGAAGTGAGACTTCATTGTAGTGCAGATTTCCTTTGCAAGCTTGCTTGGTTGGCCAAAAAGTGCGTATGCGTTTTTTCCTGAATATATGCAGGAAAAAACGCATACGCCCTTTTTGGCCAAGTGCATCATTGTAGAAGTTCTGCCTCTTTTCCTATGCTTAAATGCAATTCAAGTCTACCTCCTGAAATCGGATTCCTGCAATTCTGCCCCGCTTTCAAGTCCTCTTCGCAGCCTTACTTCAGTATATTTTTGGACGATTGCTGTCATTCATAACTCTGCAGGTTTGTGAATTACAGTGCCCCTGAGCTCCTTTCTTCAACTCGCTTTCTTGTGAGCTGGCCGCAACACCGCAGGATTGCTTCAGGCCCTAATCTGGTTCCGGCACGGCACGCTGAGGCTTTGGTTAATTCCTCTTCCTGGTGGGAAATGAGAGTTAAATTTGCCCGTCCAGACACCTCCAGCTAGTCTCTCATTGGTTCTCCCTATTCCTGTTCATCTTCCGCGGAATTTGCAAACTGGGCCAAACAGGAGGTTAAAGGCACTGACTCTCCAAGTCGGGAGAGTGTTAGTAAAGCATCTGGAATGTTGCACCCGAGTACCAGGGGATGAGAACTGAGACATATTTGAACACGTCTCCCGATCACATGGTTGATCATACTCTGGGTTCCACATGCATGTTTTAGCTGAAGGAAGAATCCCTTAAAGCTGGAGAGTTGAGACCCGTGGAATGGGTACCATGCAATATGACTTCAAAGGGTCTTCATTTGCTCACCGAACCTCTCCAATCCTATCACTGCTGCGTTTATGTCCCTGTAGTCACGCTTGATTCTCTTTCAGAGACATAGCAATCCATAGGTTTTAAGATACTTACTAGTCAGGTACATTATTAGGCATTTAATATGGTGTTTTGAGTCCATTTCATTGAGCAAGGAGTAGCTCTTGTCTATTCCATTTTTGGCTTAAGGAACTTTATCTGTGCTCATTTCAATCTCTGGTTTTATGCAGCACCCCAACTCACCTTTCCCCTTAAGCAAGCATAAGTTGGTTTTCTAAATTTGAGACCCTGTTCTCTTTTGTAATCCTGTTCCTGTGTAGCCAAGTTTACATTCCGTGTATTAGTGATATCTTATGATGTTTCTTTTTCTGTGTGACTTATTTCAGACAGAATCATCATACCTGAATCCACTCATTATGCTGCTACGGGCCTGATGACATAGATTTCATTGCTGAGTGATATTGCATTGTACGTAAGTACCACAACTGCTTTATCCATTTTTCACTTTCTGCGATATTGAACTTGTCCCGTAAACGAGATTCTTGTAAACAGAGCTGTCCCAAACTTTGGGGTGGCTGTGTCTTTTTGATTTTAATTTCCCTAAGCTATAGGACCATAAGTGGAAGTGCCCTAGGCTCTGTTGCTTTGTTTTTTAGATGTTTCAGGAAACACCATACACTTCTCCCAAGTGGCTGTTGGCAATTTACATCCCGCCCATCAGCATAGCAAGGCTCCCAGTTCTCCATTGCCTTTCCTGCCTTTCTGGATTTTACACTTTTTTCAGATGGTCCTTTTGACCAGGGGGGAAGTGAGACTTCAGTGTAGTGCAGATTTCCTTTGCAAGCTTGCTTGGTTCGCCAAAAAGGGCGTATGCGTTTTTTAGTGAATATATTCAGGAAAAAACGCATACGCCCTTTTTGGCCAAGTGCATCATTGTCGACGTTCTGCCTCTTTTCCTATGCTTTAAATGCAATTCCAGTCTACCTTCTGAAATCGGTTTCCTGCAATTCTGCCCCGCTTTCAAGTCCTCTTGGCAGCGTTACTTCAGTATATTTTTGGATGATAGCTGTCATTTATAACTCTGCAGGTTTGTGAATTACAGTGCCACTGAGCTCCTATCTTCAACTCGCTTTCTTGTGAGCTGGCCGCAACACCGCAGGATTGCTTCGGGCCCTAATCTGGTTCCGGCACGGCATGCTGAGCCTTTGGTTAATTCCTCTTCATGGTGGGAAATGAGAGTTAAATTTGCCCGTCCAGACACCTCCAGCTAGTCTCTCATTGGTTCTCCCTATTCCTGTTCATCTTCCGCAGAAATTGCAAACTGGTCCAAACAGGAGATTAAAGGCACTGACTTTCCAATTCGGGAGAGTGTTAATAAAGCGTTTGGAATGTTGCACCCGAGTAACAGGGTACGAGAACTGAGACATATTTGAACACGTCTCCCGATCACACGGTTGATCATACTCTGGGTTCCACATGCATGTTTCAGCTGAAGGAAGAATCCCTTAAACCTGGAGAGTTGAGACCCGTGGAATGGGTACCATGCAATGTGACTTCAAAGGGTCTTCATTTGCTCACCGAACCTCTGCAATCCTATCACTGCTGCGTTTATGCCCCTGTACACACGCTTGGTTCTCTTTCGGAGACATAGCAATCCATAGGGTTTAAGATACTTACTAGTCAGGTACATTCTTAGGCGTTTAATATGGGGTGTTGAGTCCATTTCGTTGAGCAAGGAGTAGCTCTTGTATATTACACATTTGGCTTAAGGAACTTTATCTGTGCTCATTTCAATCTCTGGTTTTATGCAGCACCCCAACTCACCTTTCCCCTTAAACAAGCATAAGTTGGTTTTCTAAATTTGAGACCCCGTTCTGTTTTGTAATCCAGTTCCTGTGTAGCCAAGTTTACATTCCGTGTATTAGTGATATCTTATGACGTTTCTTTTTCTGTGTGACTTATTTCAGTTAGAATCATCATACCTGAATCCACTCATTATGCTGCTACGGGAATGATGACATAGATTTCATTGCTGAGTGATATTGTATTGTACGTAAGTACCACAAATTCTTTATCCATTTTTCGCTTTCTGCGATATTGAACTTGTACCGTAAACGAGGTTCTTGTAAACAGAGCCATCCCAAACTTTGGCGTGGCTGTGTCTTTTTGATTTTAATTTCCCAAAGCTATAGGACCATAAGTGGAAGTGCCCTAGGCTCTGTTGCTTTGTTTTTTAGATGTTTCAGGAAACACCATACACTTCTCCAGAGTGGCTGTTGGCAATTTACATCCCGCCCATCAGCATAACAAGGCTCCCAGTTCTCCATGGCCTGTCCTGCCTTTCTGGATTTTACACTTTTTTCAGATGGCCCTTTTGACCGGGGGGAAGTGAGACTTCATTGTAGTGCAGATTTCCTTTGCAAGCTTGCTTGTTTGGCCAAAAAGGGCGTATGCGTTTTTTCCTGAATATATTCAGGAAAAAACGCATACGCCCTTTTTAGCCAAGTGCATCATTGTCGACGTTCTGCCTCTTTTCCTATGCTTTAAATGCAATTCCAGTCTACCTCCTGAAATCGGTTTCCTGCAATTCTGCCCCGCTTTCAAGTCCTCTTGGCAGCCTTACTTCAGTATATTTTTGGACGATAGCTGTCATTTATAACTCTGCAGGTTTGTGAATTACAGTGCCCCTGAGCTCCTTTCTTCAACTCACTTTCTTGTGAGCTGGCCGCAACACCGCACGATTGCTTCAGGCCCTAATCTGGTTCCGGCACGGCACGCTGAGCCTTTGCTTAATTGCTCTTCCTGGTGGGAAATGAGAGTTAAATTTGCCCGTCCAGACACCTCCAGCTAGTCTCTCATTGGTTCTCCCTATTCCTGTTCATCTTCCGCAGAAATTGCAAACTGGGCCAAACAGGAGGTTAAAGGCACTATCTCTCCAAGTCAGCAGAGTGTTAGTAAAGCATCTGCAATGTTGCACTCGAGTACCAGGGGACGAGAACTGAGACATATTGGAACACGTCTCCCGATCACATGATTGATCATACTCTGGGTTCCAATGCATGCTTTAGGTGAAGGAAGAATCCCTTAAACGTGGAGAGTTGAGACCCGTGGAATGGGTACCATGCAATATGACTTCCAAGGGTCTTCATTTGCTCACCGAACCTCTCCAATCCTATCACTGCTGCGTTTATGCCCCTGTACACATGCTTGATTCTCTTTTGGAGACATAGCAATCCATAGGTTTTAAGATAGTTACTAGTCAGGTACATTCTTAGGCATTTAATATGGGGTGTTGAGTCCATATTGTTGAGCAAGGAGTAGCTCTTGTCTATTCCATATTTGGCTTAAGGAAATTTATCTGTGCTCATTTCAATCTCTGGTTTTATGTAGCACCCCAACTCACCTTTCCCCTTAAGCAAGCATAAGTTGGTTTTCTAAATTTGAGACCCTCTTCTGTTTTGTAATCCAGTTCCTGTGTAGCCAAGTTTACATTCCGTGTATTAGTGATATCTTATGATGTTTCTTTTTCTGTGTGACTTAGTTCAGTGAGAATCATCATACCTGAATCCAGTTTATGCTGCTACGGGCCTGATGACATAGATTTCATTGCTGAGTGATATTGCATTGTACGTAACTACCACAACCTCTTTATCCATTTTTCACTTTCTGCGATATTGAACTTCTACCGTAAATGAGGTTCTTGTAAACAGAGAGGTCCCAAACGTTGGGGTGGCAGTGTCTTTTTGATTTTAATTTCCCTAAGCTATAGGACTATAAGTGGAAGTGCCCTAGGCTCTGTTGCTTTGTTTTTTAGATGTTTCAGGAAACACCATACACTTCTCCAGAGTGGCTGTTGGCAATTTACATCCCGCCCATCAGCATAACAAGGCTCCCAGTTCTCCATGGCCTGTTCTGCCTTTCTAGATTTTACACTTATTTCAGATGGCCCTTTTGACCGGGGGGAAGTGAGACTTCATTGTAGTGCAGATTTCCTTTGCAAGCTTGCTTGGTTGACCAAAAAGGGCGTATGCGTTTTTTCCTGAATATATTTAGAAAAAAACGCATACGCACTTTTTGGCCAAGTGCATCATTTTGGACGTTCTGCCTCTTTTCCTATGCTTTATATGCAATTCCAGTCTACTTCCTGAAATCGGTTTACTGCATTTCTGGCCCGCTTTCAAGTCCTCTTGGCAGCCTTACTTCAGTATACTTTTGGACGATAGCTGTCATTTATAACTCTGCAGGTTTGTGAATTACAGTGCCCCTGAGCTCCTTTCTTCAACTCGCTTTCTTGTGAGCTGGACACAACACCTCAGGATTGCTTCAGGCCCTAATCTGGTTCCGGCACGGCACGCTGAGCCTTTGGTTAATTCCTCTTCCTGGTGGGAAATGAGAGTTAAATTTGCCCGTCCAGACACCTCCAGCTAGTCTCTCATTGGTTCTCCCTATTCCTGTTCATCTTCCACGGAAATTGCAAACTGGGCCAAACAGGAGGTTAAAGGTACTGACTCTCCAAATCGGGAGTGTGTTACTAAAGCGTGTGGAATGTTGCACCCGAGTACCAGGGGAGGAGAACTGAGACATATTTGAACACGTCTTCCGATCACACGGTTCATCATACTCTGGGTTTCACATGCATGTTTCAGCTGAAGGAAGAATCCCTTAAACCTGGAGAGTTGAGACCCGTGGAATGGGTACCATGCAATGTGACTTCAAATGGTCTTCGTTTGCTCACCGAACCTCTCCAATCCTATCACTGCTGCGTTTATGCCCCTGTACACACGCTTGATTCTCTTTCGGAGACATAGCAATCCATAGGTTTTAAGATACTTACTAGTCAGGTACATTATTAGGCGTTTAATATGGGGTTTTGAGTCCATTTCGTTGAGCAAGGAGTAGCTCTTGTCTATTACATATTTGGCTTAAGGAACTTTATCTGTGCTCATTTCAATCTCTGGTTTTATGCAGCACCCCAACTCACCTTTCCCCTTAAGCAAGCATAAGTTGGTTTTCTAAATTTGAGACCCTGTTCTCTTTTGTAATCCAGTTCTTGTGTAGCCAAGTTTACATTCCGTGTATTAGTGATATCTTATGATGTTTCTTTTTCTGTGTGACTTATTTCAGTTAGAATCATCATACCTGAATCCACTCATTATGCTGTTACGGGATTGATGACATAGATTTCATTGCTGAGTGATATTGAATTGTACGTAAGTACCACAACTTCTTTATCCATTTTTCGCTTTCTGCGATATTGAACTTGTACTGTAAAGGAGGTTCTTGTAAACACAGCCGTCCCAAACTTTGGGTTGGCTGTGTCTTTTTGATTTTAATTTCCCTAAGCTATAGGACCATAAGTGGAAGTGCCCTAGGCTCTGTTGCTTTGTTTTTTAGATGTTTCAGGAAACACCATACACTTCTCCCGAGTGGCTGTTGGCAATTTACATCCCGTCCATCAGCATAACAAGGCTCCCAGTTCTCCATGGCCTGTCCTGCCTTTCTGGATTTTACACTTTTTACAGATGGCCCTTTTGACCCGGGGGAAGTGAGACTTCATTGTAGTGCAGATTTCCTTTGCAAGCTTGCTTGGTTGGCCAAAGAGGGCGTATGCGTTTTTTCCTGAATATATTCAGGAAAAAACGCATACGCACATTTTGGCCAAGTGCATCATTGTGGACGTTCTGCCTCTTTTCCTATGCTTTAAATGCAATTCCAGTCTACCTCCTGAAATCGGTTTCCTGCAATTCTGCCCCGCTTTCAAGTCCTCTTGGCAGCCTTACTTCAGTATATTTTTGGACGATAGCTGTCATTTATAACTCTGCAGGTTTGTGAATTACAGTGCCCCTGAGCTCCTTTCTTCAGCTCGCTTTCTTGTGAGCTGGCCGCAACACCGCAGGATTGCTTCAGGCCCTAATCTGGTTCCGGCACGGCACGCTGAGGCTTCGGTTAATTCCTCTTCCTGGTGGGAAATGAGAGTTAAATTTTCCCGTCCAGACACCTCCAGCTAGTCTCTCATTGGTTCTCCCTATTCCTGTTCATCATCCGCGGAATTTGCAAACTGGGCCAAACAGGAGGTTAAAGGCACTGACTCTCCAAGTCGGGAGATTGTTAGTAAAGTGTCTAGGATGTTGCACCCGAGTACCAGGGGATGAAAACTGAGACATATTTGAACATGACTCACGATCACACGGTTGATCATAGTCTGGGTTCCAAATGCATGTTTAGCTGAAGGAAGAATCCCTTAAACCTGGAGAGTTGAGAGCCGTGGAATGGGTACCATGCAATATGACTTCAAAGGGTCTTCATTTGCTCACCGAACCTCTCCAATCCTATCACTGCTGCGTTTATGCCCCTGTTCTCACGCTTGATTCTCTTTCAGAGACATAGCAATCCATAGGTTTTAAGATACTTACTAGTCAGCTACATTATTAGGCGTTTAATATGGGGTTTTGAGTCCATTTCGTTGAGCAAGGAGTAGCTCTTGTCTATTACATATTTGACTTAAGGAACCTTATCTGTCCTCATTTCAATCTCTGGTTTTTTGCAGCACCCCAACTCACCTTTCCCCTTAAGCAAGCATAAGTTGGTTTTCTACATTTGAGACCCTCTTCTGTTTTGTAATCCAGTTCCTGTGTAGCCAAGTTTACATTCCGTGTATTAGTGATATCTTATGATGTTTCATTTTCTGTGTGACTTATTTCAGTTAGAATCATCATACCTGTATCCACTCATTATGCTGCTACGGGCCTGATGACATAGATTTCATTGCTGAGTGATATTGCATTGTACGTAAGTACCACAACTTCTTTATCCATTTTTCACTTTCTGCGATATTGAACTTGTACTGTAAACGAGGTTCTTATAAACAGAGCCGTCCCAAACTTTTGGGTGGCTGTGTCTTTTTGATTTTAATTTCCCTAAGCTGTAGGACCATAAGTGGAAGTGCTCTAGGCTCTGTTGCTTTGTTTTTTAGATGTTTCAGAAAACACGATACAATTATCCCGAGTGGCTGTTGGAAATTTACATCCTGAACATCAGCATAACAAGGCTCCCAGTTCTCCATGGCCTGTCCTGCCTTTCTGGATTTTACACTTTTTACAGATGGCCCTTTTGACCCGGGGGAAGTGAGACTTCATTGTAGTGCAGATTTCCTTTGCAAGCTTGCTTGGTTGGCCAAAAAGTGCGTATACTGTTTTTCCTGAATATATTCAGGAAAAAACGCATATGCCCTTTTTGGCCTAGTGCATCATTGTCGACGTTCTGCCTCTTTCCCTATGCTTTCAATGCAATTCCAGTCTACCTCCTGAAATTGGTTTCCTGCAATTTTGCCCCGATTTCAAGTCCTCTTGGCAGCCTTACTTCAGTATATTTTTGGACGATAGCTGTCATTTATAACTCTGCAGGTTTGTGAATTACAGTGCCCCTGAGCTCCTTTCTTCAGCTCGCTTTCTTGTGAGCTGGCCGCAACACCGCAGGATTGCTTCAGGCCCTAATCTGGTTCCGGCACGGAACGCTGAGCCTTTGCTTAATTCCTCTTCCTGGTGGGAAATGAGAGTTAAATTTGCCCGTCCAAACACCTCCAGCTAGTCTCTCATTGGTTCTCCCTATTCCTGTTCATCTTCCGCGGAAATTGCAAACTGGGCCAAACAGGAGGTTAAAGGCACTGACTCTCCAAATCGGGAGTGTGTTACTAAAGCGTGTGGAATGTTACACCCGAGTACCAGGGGAGGAGAACTGAGACATATTTGAACACGTCTTCCGATCACACGGTTGATCATACTCTGGGTTTCACATGCATATTTCAGCTGAAGGAAGAATCCCTTAAACCTGGAGAGTTGAGACCCGTGGAATGGGTACCATGCAATATGACTTCAAAGGGTCTTCATTTGCTCACCGAACCTCTCCAATCCTATCACTGCTGCGTTTATGTCCCTGTACTCACGCTTGATTCTCTTTCAGAGACATAGCAATCCATAGGTTTTAACATAATTACTAGTCAGGTACATTATTAGGCATTTAATATGGTGTTTTGAGTCCATTTTGTTGAGCAAGGAGTAGCTCTTGTCTATTCCATATTTGGCTTAAGGAACTTTATCTGTGCTCATTTCAATCTCTGGCTTTATGCAGCACCCCAACTCACCTTTCCCCTTAAGCAAGCATACGTTGCTTTTCTACATTTGAGACCCTGTTCTGTTTTGTAATCCAGTTCCTGGGTAGCCAAGTTTACATTCCGTGTATTAGTGATATCTTATGATGTTTCTTTTTCTGTGTGACTTATTTCAGTTAGAATCATCATACCTGAATCCACTCTATGCTGCTACGGGCCTGATGACATAGATTTCATTGCTGAGTGATATTGCATTGTACGTAAGTACTACAACTTCTTTATCCATTTTTCAATTTCTGCGATATTGAACTTGTACCGTAAACGAGGTTCTTGTAAACACAGCCATCCCATACTTTGGGGTGGCTGTGTCTTTTTGGTTTTAATTTCCCTAAGCTATAGGACTATAAGTGGAAGTGCCCTAGGCTCTGTTGCTTTGTTTTTTAGATGTTTCAGGAAACACCATACACTTCTCCCGAGTGGCTGTTGGCAATTTACATCCCGCCCGTCAGCATAACAAGGCTCCCAGTTCTCCATGGCCTGTCCTGCCTTTCTAGATTTTACACTTTTTTCAGATGGCCCTTTTGACCGGGGGGAAGTGAGACTTCATTGTAGTGCAGATTTCCTTTGCAAGCTTGCTTGGTTGGCCAAAAAGGGCGTATGCGTTTTTTCCTGAATATATTCAGGAAACAACGCATACGCCCTTTTTGGCCAAGTGCATCATTGTGGACGTTCTGCCTCTTTTCCTATGCTTTAAATGCAATTCCAGTCTACCTCCTGAAATCGGTTTCCTGCAATTCTGCCCCGCTTTCAAGTCCTCTTGGCAGCCTTACTTCAGTATATTTTTGGATGATAGCTGTCATTTATAACTCTGCAGGTTTGTGAATTACAGTGCCCCTGAGCTCCTTTCTTCAACTCGCTTTCTTGTGAGCTGGCCGCAACACCGCACGATTGCTTCAGGCCCTAATCTGGTTCCGGCACGGCACACTGAGCCTTTGGTTAATTCCTCTTCCTGGTGGGAAATGAGAGTTAAATTTGCCCGTCCAGACACCTCCAGCTAGTCTCTCATTGGTTCTCCCTATTCCTGTTCATCTTCCGCAGAAATTGCAAACTGGGCCAAACAGGAGGTTAAAGGCACTGACTCTCCAAGTCGGAAGAGTGTTAGTAAAGCGTCTGGAATGTTGCACCCAAGTACCAGGGGACGAGAACTGAGACATATTGGAACACGTCTCCCGATCACACGGTTGATCATACTCTGGGTTCCACATGCATGCTTTAGCTGAAGGAAGAATCCCTTAAACGTGGAGAGTTGAGACCCGTGGAATGGGTACCATGCAATATGACTTCAAAGGGTCTTCATTTGCTCACCGAACCTCTCCAATCCTATCACTGCTGCGTTTATGCCCCTGTACACACGCTTGGTTCTCTTTCGGAGACATAGCAATCCATAGGTTTTAAGATACTTACTAGTCAGGTACATTCTTAGGCGTTTAATATGGGGTGTTGAGTCCATTTCGTTGAGCAAGGAGTAGCTCTTGTATATTACATATTTGGCTTAAGGAACTTTATCTGTGCTCATTTCAATCTCTGGTTTTATGCAGCACCCCAACTCACCTTTCCCCTTAAGCAAGCATAAGTTGGTTTTCTAAATTTGAGACCCTGTTGTGTTTTGTAATTCAGTGCCTGTGTCGCCAAGTTTACATTCCGTGTATTAGTGATATCTTATGACGTTTCTTTTTCTGTGTGACTTATTTCAGTTAGAATCATCATACCTGAATCCACTCATTATGCTGCTACGGGAATGATGACATAGATTTCATTGCTGAGTGATATTGCATTGTACGTAAGTACCACAGCTTCTTTATCCATTTTTCGCTTTCTGCGATATTGAACTTGTACCGTAAACGAGGTTCTTGTAAACAGAGCCGTCCCAAACTTTGGGGTGGCTGTGTCTTTTTGATTTGAATTTCCCTAAGCTATATGACAATAAGTGGAAGTGCCCTAGGCTCTGTTGCTTTGTTTTTTAGATGTTTCAGGAAACACCATACACTTCTCCCGAGTGGCTGTTGGCAAGTTACATCCCGCCCATCAGCATAACAAGGCTCCCAGTTCTCCATGGCCTGTCCTGCCTTTCTGGATTTTACACTTTTTTCAGATGGTCCTTTTGACCGGGAGGGAAGTGAGACTTCAATGTAGTGCAGATTTCCTTTGCAAGCTTGCTTGGTTGGCCAAAAAGTGCGTATGCGTTTTTTCGTGAATATATTCAGGAAAAAACGCATACGCCCTTTTTGGCCAAGTGCATCATTGTGGACGTTCTGCCTCTTTTCCTATGCTTTAAATGCAATTCCAGTCTACCTCCTGAAATCGGTTTCCTGCAATTCTGCCCCGCTTTCAAGTCCTCTTGGCAGGCTTACTTCAGTATATTTTTGGACGATAGCTGTTATTTATAACTCTGCAGGTTTGTGAATTACAGTGCCCCTGAGCTCCTTTCTTCAACTCGCTTTCTTGTGAGCTGGCCGCAACACCGCAGGATTGCTTCAGGCCCTAATCTGGTTCCGGCACGACACGCTGAGCCTTTGGTTAATTCCTCTTCTTGGTGGGAAATGAGAGTTAAATTTGCCCATCCAGACACCTCCAGCTAGTCTCTCATTGGTTCTCCCTATTCCTGTTAATCTTCCGCAGAAATTGCAAACTGGGCCAAACGGGAGTTTAAAGGCACTATCTCTCCAAGTCGGGAGAGTGTTAGTAAAGCATCTGCAATGTTGCACCCGAGTACCAGGGGACGAGAACTGAGACATATTTCAACACGTCTCCCGATCACATGATTGATCATACTCTGGGTTCCACATGCATGCTTTAGCTGAAGGAAGAATCCCTTAAACCTGGAGAGTTGAGACCCGTGGAATGGGTACCATGCAATATGACTTCAAAGGGTCTTCATTTGCTCACCGAACCTCTCCAATCCTATCACTGCTGCGTTTATGCACCTGTACACACGCTTGATTCTCTTTCGGAGACATAGCAATCCATAGGTTTAAAGATACTTACTAGTCAGGTACATTTTTAGGCGTTTAATATGGGGTGTTGAGTCCATTTCGTTGAGCAAGGAGTAGCTCTTGTCTATTCCATATTTGGCTTAAGGAACTTTATCTGTGCTCATTTCAATCTCTGGTTTTATGTAGCACCCCAACTCACCTTTCCCCTTAAGCAAGCATAAGTTGGTTTTCTAAATTTGAGACCCTGTTCTCTTTTGTAATCCAGTTCCTGTGTAGCCAAGTTTACATTCCGTGTATTAGTGATATCTTATGATGTTTCTTTTTCTGTGTGACTTATTTCAGTGAGAATCATCATACCTGAATCCAGTCTATGCTGCTACGGGCCTGATGACATAGATTTCATTGCTGAGTGATATTGCATTGTAAGTAACTACCACAACTTCTTTATCCATTTTTCACTTTCTGCGATATTGAACTTCTACCGTAAATGAGGTTCTTGTAAACAGAGAGGTCCCAAACTTTGGGGTGGCTGTGTCTTTTTGATTTTAATTTCCTTAAGCCATAGGACCATAAGTGGAAGTGCCCTAGGCTCTGTTGCTTTGTTTTTTACATGTTTCAGGAAACACCATACACTTCTCCCGAGTGGCTGTTGGCAATTTACATCCCGCCCATCAGCATAACAAGGCTCCCAGTTCTCCATGGCCTGTTCTGCCTTTCTAGATTTTACACTTTTTTCAGATGGCCCTTTTGACCGGGGGGGAAGTGAGACTTCATTGTAGTGCAGATTTCCTTTGCAAGCTTGCTTGTTTGGCCAAAAAGGGCGTATGCTTTTTTTCCTGAATATATTCAGGAAAAAACGCATACGCCCTTTTTGGCCAAGTGCATCATTGTCGACGTTCTGCCTCTTTTCCTATGCTTTAAATCCAATTCCAGTCTACCTCCTGAAATCGGTTTCCTGCAATTCTGCCCCGCTTTCAAGTCCTCTTGGCAGCCTTACTTCAGTGTATTTTTGGACGATAGCTGTCATTTATAACTCTGCAGGTTTGTGAATTACAGTGCCCCTGAGCTCCTTTCTTCAACTCGCTTTCTTGTGAGCTGGCCGCAACACCGCACGATTGCTTCAGGCCCTAATCTGGTTCCGGCACGGCACGCTGAGCCTTTGCTTAATTGCTCTTCCTGGTGGGAAATGAGAGTTAAATTTGCCCGTCCAGACACCTCCAGCTAGTCTCTCATTGGTCCTCCCTATCCCTGTTCATCTTCCGCAGAAATTGCAAACTGGGCCAGGCAGGAGGTTAAAGGCACTGACTCTCCAAGTCAGGAGAGTGTTACTAAAGCGTCTGGAATGTTGCACCTGAGTACCAGCGGACAAAAACTGAGACATATTTGAACATGTCTCCCAATCACACGGTTGATCATACTCTGGGTTCCACATGCATGTTTCAGCTGAAGGAAGAATCCCTTAAAGCTGGAGCGTTGAGACCCGTGGAATGGGTACCATGCAATATGACTTCAAAGGGTATTCATTTGCTCACCGAACCTCTCCAATCCTATCACTGCTGCGTTTATGCCCCTGTACACATGCTTGATTCTCTTTTGGAGACATAGCAATCCATAGATTTTAAGATACTTACTAGTCAGGTACATTCTTAGGCGTTTAATATGGGGTGTTGAGTCCATTTCGTTGAGCAAGGAGTAGCTCTTGTCTATTCCATATTTGGCTTAAGGAACTTTATCTGTGCTCATTTCAATCTCTGGTTTTATGCAGCACCCCAACTCACCTTTCCCCTTAAACAAGTATAAGTTGGTTTTCTAAATTTGAGACCCTGTTCTGTTTTGTAATCCAGTTCCTGTGTAGCCAAGTTTACATTCCGTGTATTAGTGATATCTTATGATGTTTCTTTTTCTGTGTGACTTATTTCAGTTAGAATCATCATACCTGAACCCAGTCATTTTCTGCTACAGGCCTGATGACATAGATTTCATTGCTGAGTGATATTGCATTGTACGTAAGTACCACAACTTCTTTATCCATTTTTCACTTTCTGTGATATTGAACTTGTACCGTAAACGAGGTTCTTGTATACAGAGACGTTCCAAACATTGGGGTGGCTGTGTCTTTTTGATTTTAATTTCCCTAAGCTATAGGACCATATGTGGAAGTGCCCTAGGCTCTGTTGCTTTGTTTTTTAGATGTTTCAGGAAACACCATACACTTCTCCCCAGTGGCTGTTGGCAATTTACATTCCATCCATCAGCATAACAATGCTCCCAGTTCTCCATGGCCTGTCCTGCCTTTCTGGATTTTACACTTTTTTCAGATGGCCCTTTTGACCGGGGGGAAGTGAGACTTCATTGTAGTGCAGATTTCCTTTGCAAGCTTGCTTGGTTGGCCAAAAAGGGCGTATGCGTTTTTTCCTGAATATATTCAGGAAAAAACGCATACGCCCTTTTTGGCCAAGTGCATCATTGTCGACGTTCTGCCTCTTTTCCTATGCTTTAAATGCAATTCCAGTCTACCTCCTGAAATCGGTTTCCTGCAATTCTGCCCCGCTTTCAAGTCCTCGTGGCAGCCTTACTTCGGTATATTTTTGGACGATAGCTGTCATTTATATCTCTGCAGGTTTGTGAATTACAGTGCCCCTGAGCTCCTTTCTTCAACTCGCTTTCTTGTGAGCTGGCCGCAACACCGCAGGATTGCTTCAGGCCCTAATCTGGTTCCGGCTCGGCACGCTGAGCCTTTGCTTAATTGCTCTTCCTGGTGGGAAATGAGAGTTAAATTTGCCCGTCCAGACACCTCCAGCTAGTCTCTCATTGGTCCTCCCTATCCCTGTTCATCTTCCGCAGAAATTGCAAACTGGGCCAAGCAGGAGGTTAAAGGCACTGACTCTCCAAGTCGGGAGAGTGTTAGTAAAGCATCTGGAATGTTGCACCTGAGTACCAGCGGTCGAAAACTGACACATATTGGAACACGTCTCCCGATCACATGATTGATCATACTCTGGGTTCCACATGCATGCTTTAGCTGAAGGAAGAATCCCTTAAACCTGGAGAGTTGAGACCCGTGGAATGGGTACCATGCAATATGACTTCAAAGGGTCTTCATTTGCTCACCGAATCTCTCCAATCCTATCACTGCTGCGTTTATGCCCCTGTACACACGCTTGATTCTCTTTTGGAGACATAGCAATCCATAGGTTTTAAGATACTTACTAGTCAGGTACATTCTTAGGCGTTTAATATGGGGTGTTGAGTCCATTTCATTGAGCAAGGAGTAGCTCTTGTCTATTCCATATTTGGCTTAAGGAAATTTATCTGTGCTCATTTCAATCTCTGGTTTTATGTAGCACCCCAACTCACCTTTCCCCTTAAGCAAGCATAAGTTGGGTTTCTAAATTTGAGACCCTCTTCTGTTTTGTAATCCAGTTCCTGTGTAGCCAAGTTTACATTCCGTGTATTAGTGATATCTTATGATGTTTCTTTTTCTGTGTGACTTATTTCAGTGAGAATCATCAATCCTGAATCCAGTCTATGCTGCTACGGGCCTGATGACATAGATTTCATTGCTGAGTGATATTGCATTGTACGTAACTAACACAACTTCTTTATCCATTTTTCACTTTCTGCGATATTGAACTTCTACCGTAAATGAGGTTCTTGTAAACAGAGAGGTCCCAAACTTTGGGGTGGCTGTGTCTTTTTGATTTTAATTTCCCTAAGCTATAGGACTATAAGTGGAAGTGCCCTAGGCTCTGTTGCTTTGTTTTTTAGATGTTTCAGGAAACACCATACACTTCTCCTGAGTGGCTGTTGGCAATTTTCATCCCGCCCATCAGCATAACAAGGCTCCCAGTTCTCCATGGCCTGTCCTGCCTTTCTGGATTTTACACTTTTTTCACATGGCCCTTTTGACTGCGGGGAAGTGAGACTTCATTGTAGTGCAGATTTCCTTTGCAAGCTTGCTTGGTTGGCCAAAAAGTGCGTATGCGTTTTTTCCTGAATATATGCAGGAAAAAACGCATACGCACTTTTCGGCCAAGTGCATCATTGTCGACGTTCTGCCTCTTTTCCTATGCTTAAATGCAATTCCAGTCTACCTCCTGAAATCGGTTTCCTGCAATTCTGCCCCGCTTTCAAGTCCTCTTGGCAGCCTTACTTCAGTATATTTTTGGACGATAGCTGTCATTCATAACTCTGCAGGTTTGTGATAACAGTGCCCCTGAGCTCCTTTCTTCAACTCGCTTTGTTGTGAGCTGGCCGCAACACCGCAGGATTGCTTCAGGCCCTAATCTGGTTCCGGCACGGCACGCTGAGCCTTTGCTTAATTCCTCTTCCTGGTGGGAAATGAGAGTTAATTTTGCCCGTCCAGACACCTCCAGCTAGTCTCTCATTGGTTCTCCCTATTCCTGTTCATCTTCCGCAGAATTTGCAAACTGGGCCAAACAGGAGGTTAAAGGCACTGACTCTCCAAGTCGGGAGAGTGTTAGTAAAGCATCTGGAATGTTGCACCCGAGTACCAGGGGATGAGAACTGAGACATATTTGAACACATCTCCCGATCACATGGTTGATCATACTCTGGGTTCCACATGCATGTTTTAGCTGAAGGAAGAATCCCTTAAACCTGGAGAGTTGAGACCCGTGGAATGGGTACCATGCAATATGACTTCAAAGGGTCTTCATTTGCTCACCGAACCTCTCCAATCCTATCACTGCTGCGTTTATGCCCTGGTACTCACGCTTGATTCTCTTTCAGAGACATAGCAATCCATAAGTTTTAAGATACTTACTAGTCAGGTACATTATTAGGCGTTTAATATGTGGTTTTGAGTCCATTTCGTTGATCAAGGAGTAGCTCTTGTCTATTCCATATTTGGCTTAAGGAAATTTATCTGTGCTCATTTCAATCTCTGGTTTTATGCAGCACCCCAACTCACCTTTCCACTTAAGCAAGCATAAGTTGGTTTTCTAAATTTGAGACCATGTTCTGTTTTGTAATTCAGTTCCTGTGTAGCCAAGTTTACATTCCGTGTATTGGTGATATCTTCAGACGTTTCTTTTTCTGTGTTACATATTGTAGTTAGAATCATCATACCTGAATCCACTCATTATGCTGCTACGGGCCTGATGACATAGATTTCATTGCTGAGTGATATTGCATTGTACGTAAGTACCACAACTTCTTTATCCATTTTTCACTTTCTGCGATATTGAACTTGTACCGTAAACGAGGTTCTTGTAAACAGAGCCGTCCAAAACTTTTGGGTGGTTCTGCTTTTTGATTTTAATTTCCCTAAGCTATAGGACCATAAGTGGTAGTGCCCTAGGCTCTGTTGCTTTGTTTTTTAGATGTTTCAGGAAACACCATACACTTCTCCCGAGTGGCTGTTGGCAATTTACATCCCGCCCATCAGCATAACAAGGCTCCCAGTTCTCCATGGCCTGTCCTGCCTTTCTGGATTTTACACTTTTTACAGATGGCCCTTTTGACCCGGGGGAAGTGAGACTTCATTGTAGTGCAGATTTCCTTTGCAAGCTTGCTTGGTTGGCCAAAGAGGGCCTATGCGTTTTTTCCTGAATATATTCAGGAAAAAACGCATACGCACATTTTGGCCAAGTGCATCATTGTTGACGTTCTGCCTCTTTTCCTATGCTTTAAATGCAATTCCAGTCTAACTCCTGAAATCGTTTTCCTGCAATTCTGCCCCGCTTTCAAGTCCTCTTGGCAGCCTTACTTCAGTATATTTTTGGACGATAGCTGTCATTTATAACTCTGCAGGTTTGTGAATTACAGTGCCCCTGAGCTCCTTTCTTCAGCTCGCTTTCTTGTGAGCTGGCCGCAACACCGCAGGATTGCTTCAGGCCCTAATCTGGTTCCGGCACGGCACGCTGAGGCTTCGGTTAATTCCTCTTCCTGGTGGGAAATGAGAGTTAAATTTTCCCGTCCAGACACCTCCAGCTAGTCTCTCATTGGTTCTCCCTATTCCTGTTCATCATCCGCGGAATTTGCAAACTGGGCCAAACAGGAGGTTAAAGGCACTGACTCTCCAAGTCGGGAGATTGTTAGTAAAGTGTCTAGAATGTTGCACCCGAGTACCAGGGGATGAGAACTGAGACATATTTGAACATGACTCACGATCACACGGTTGATCATAGTCTGGGTTCCAAATGCATGTTTAGCTGAAGGAAGAATCCCTTAAACCTGGAGAGTTGAGACCCGTGGAATGGGTACCATGCAATATGACTTCAAAGGGTCTTCATTTGCTCACCGAACCTCTCCAATCCTATCACTGCTGCGTTTATGCCCCTGTTCTCACGCTTGATTCTCTTTCAGAGACATAGCAATCCATAGGTTTTAAGATACTTACTAGTCAGCTACATTATTAGGCGTTTAATATGGGGTTTTGAGTCCATTTCGTTGAGCAAGGAGTAGCTCTTGTCTATTACATATTTGACTTAAGGAACCTTATCTGTCCTCATTTCAATCTCTGGTTTTTTGCAGCACCCCAACTCACCTTTCCCCTTAAGCAAGCATAAGTTGGTTTTCTACATTTGAGACCCTGTTCTGTTTTGTAATCCAGTTCCTGTGTAGCCAAGTTTACATTCCGTGTATTAGTGATATCTTATGATGTTTCATTTTCTGTGTGACTTATTTCAGTTAGAATCATCATACCTGAATCCACTCATTATGCTGCTACGGGCCTGATGACATAGATTTCATTGCTGAGTGATATTGCATTGTACGTAAGTACCACAACTTCTTTATCCATTTTTCACTTTCTGCGATATTGAACTTGTACTGTAAACGAGGTTCTTATAAACAGAGCTGTCCCAAACTTTTGGGTGGCTGTGTCTTTTTGATTTTAATTTCCCTATGCTGTAGGACCATAAGTGGAAGTGCTCTAGTCTCTGTTGCTTTGTTTTTTAGATGTTTCAGGAAACACCATACAATTATCCCGAGTGGCTGTTTGAAATTTACATCCTGAACATCAGCATAACAAGGCTCCCAGTTCTCCATGGCCTGTCCTGCCTTTCTGGATTTTACACTTTTTACAGATGGCCCTT
This sequence comes from Orcinus orca, assembly GCF_937001465.1. NCBI lineage: Eukaryota > Metazoa > Chordata > Mammalia > Artiodactyla > Delphinidae > Orcinus > Orcinus orca. Next base: position 414,024 of record NW_026043964.1, on the reverse strand, counting down.
TTGACCCGGGGGAAGTGAGACTTCATTGTAGTGCAGATTTCCTTTGCAAGCTTGCTTGGTTGGCCAAAAAGTGCGTATACTGTTTTTCCTGAATATATTCAGGAAAAAACGCATATGCCCTTTTTGGCCTAGTGCATCATTGTCGACGTTCTGCCTCTTTCCCTATGCTTTAAATGCAATTCCAGTCTACCTCCTGAAATCGGTTTCCTGCAATTTTGCCCCGATTTCAAGTCCTCTTGGCAGCCTTACTTCAGTATATTTTTGGACGATAGCTGTCATTTATAACTCTGCAGGTTTGTGAATTACAGTGCCCCTGAGCTCCTTTCTTCAACTCGCTTTCTTGTGAGCTGGCCGCAACACCGCAGGATTGCTTCAGGCCCTAATCTGGTTCCGGCACGGAACGCTGAGCCTTTGCTTAATTCCTCTTCCTGGTGGGAAATGAGAGTTAAATTTGCCCGTCCAGACACCTCCAGCTAGTCTCTCATTGGTTCTCCCTATTACTGTACATCTTCCGCGGAAATTGCAAACTGGGCCAAACAGGAGGTTAAAGGCACTGACTCTCCAAATCGGGAGTGTGTTACTAAAGCGTGTGGAATGTTACACCCGAGTACCAGGGGAGGAGAACTGAGACATATTTGAACACGTCTTCCGATCACACGGTTGATCATACTTTGGGTTTCACATGCATATTTCAGCTGAAGGAAGAATCCCTTAAACCTGGAGAGTTGAGACCCGTGGAATGGGTACCATGCAATATGACTTCAAAGGGTCTTCATTTGCTCACCGAACCTCTCCAATCCTATCACTGCTGCGTTTATGTCCCTGTACTCACGCTTGATTCTCTTTCAGAGACATAGCAATCCATAGGTTTTAACATACTTACTAGTCAGGTACATTATTAGGCATTTAATATGGTGTTTTGAGTCCATTTCGTTGAGCAAGGAGTAGCTCTTGTCTATTCCATATTTGGCTTAAGGAACTTTATCTGTGCTCATTTCAATCTCTGGTTTTATGCAGCACCCCAACTCACCTTTCCCCTTAAGCAAGCATACGTTGCTTTTCTACACTTGAGACCCTGTTCTGTTTTGTAATCCAGTTCCTGGGTAGCCAAGTTTACATTCCGTGTATTAGTGATATCTTATGATGTTTCTTTTTCTGTGTGACTTATTTCAGTTAGAATCATCATACCTGAATCCACTCTATGCTGCTACGGGCCTGATGACATAGATTTCATTGCTGAGTGATATTGCATTGTACGTAAGTACTACAACTTCTTTATCCATTTTTCAATTTCTGCGATATTGAACTTGTACCGTAAACGAGGTTCTTGTAAACAGAGCCATCCCATACTTTGGGGTGGCTGTGTCTTTTTGGTTTTAATTTCCCTAAGCTATAGGACTATAAGTGGAAGTGCCCTAGGCTCTGTTGCTTTGTTTTTTAGATGTTTCAGGAAACACCATACACTTCTCCCGAGTGGCTGTTGGCAATTTACATCCCGCCCGTCAGCATAACAAGGCTCCCAGTTCTCCATGGCCTGTCCTGCCTTTCTGGATTTTACACTTTTTTCAGATGGCCCTTTTGACCGGGGGGAAGTGAGACTTCATTGTAGTGCAGATTTCCTTTGCAAGCTTGCTTGGTTGGCCAAAAAGGGCGTATGCGTTGTTTCCTGAATATATTCAGGAAACAACGCATACGTCCTTTTTGGCCAAGTGCATCATTGTGGACGTTCTGCCTCTTTTCTTATGCTTTAAATGCAATTCCAGTCTACCTCCTGAAATCGGTTTCCTGCAATTCTGCCCAGCTTTCAAGTCCTCTTGGCAGCCTTACTTCAGTATATTTTTGGACGATAGCTGTCATTTATAACTCTGCAGGTTTGTGAATTACAGTGCCCCTGAGCTCCTTTCTTCAACTCGCTTTCTTGTGAGCTGGCTGCAACACCGCAGGATTGCTTCAGGCCCTAAACTGGTTCCGGCACGGCACACTGAGCCTTTGGTTAATTCCTCTTCCTGGTGGGAAATGAGAGTTAAATTTGCCCGTCCAGACACCTCCAGCTAGTCTCTCATTGGTTCTCCCTATTCCTGTTCATCTTCCGCAGAAATTGCAAACTGGGCCAAACAGGAGGTTAAAGGCACTGACTCTCCAAGTCGGAAGAGTGTTAGTAAAGCGTCTGGAATGTTGCACCCGAGTACCAGGGGACGAGAACTGAGACATATTGGAACACGTCTCCCAATAACACGGTTGATCATACTCTGTGTTCCACATGCATGCTTTAGCTGAAGGAAGAATCCCTTAAACGTGGAGAGTTGAGACCCGTGGAATGGGTACCATGCAATATGACTTCAAAGGGTCTTCATTTGCTCACCGAACCTCTCCAATCCTATCACTGCTGCGTTTATGCCCCTGTACACACGCTTGGTTCTCTTTCGGAGACATAGCAATCCATAGGTTTTAAGATACTTACTAGTCAGGTACATTCTTAGGCGTTTAATATGGGGTGTTGAGTCCATTTCGTTGAGCAAGGAGTAGCTCTTGTCTATTCCATATTTGGCTTAAGGAACTTTATCTGTGCTCATTTCAATCTCTGGTTTTATGCAGCACCCCAACTCACCTTTCACCTTAAGCAAGCATAAGTTGGTTTTCTAAATTTGAGACCCTGTTGTGTTTTGTAATTCAGTGCCTGTGTCGCCAAGTTTACATTCCGTGTATTAGTGATATCTTATGACGTTTCTTTTTCTGTGTGACTTATTTCAGTTAGAATCATCATACCTGAATCCACTCATTATGCTGCTACGGGAATGATGACATAGATTTCATTGCTGAGTGATATTGCATTGTACGTAAGTACCACAGCTTCTTTATCCATTTTTCGCTTTCTGCGATATTGAACTTGTACCGTAAACGAGGTTCTTGTAAACAGAGCCGTCCCAAACTTTGGGGTGGCTGTGTCTTTTTGATTTTAATTTCCCTAAGCTATATGACAATAAGTGGAAGTGCCCTAGGCTCTGTTGCTTTGTTTTTTAGATGTTTCAGGAAACACCATACACTTCTCCCCAGTGACTGTTGGCAATTTACATCCCACTCATCAGCATAACAAGGCTCCCAGTTCTCCATGGCCTGTCCTGCCTTTCTGGATTTTACACTTTTTTCAGATGGTCCTTTTGACCGTGAGGGAAGTGAGACTTCAATGTAGTGCAGATTTCCTTTGCAAGCTTGCTTGGTTGGCCAAAAAGTGCGTATGCGTTTTTTCCTGAATATATTCAGGAAAAAACGCATACGCCCTTTTTGGCCAAGTGCATCATTGTGGACGTTCTGCCTCTTTTCCTATGCTTTAAATGCAATTCCAGTCTACCTCCTGAAATCGGTTTCCTGCAATTCTGCCCCGCTTTCAAGTCCTCTTGGCAGGCTTACTTCAGTATATTTTTGGACGATACCTGTCATTTATAACTCTGCAGGTTTGTGAATTACAGTGCCCCTGAGCTCCTTTCTTCAACTCGCTTTCTTGTGAGCTGGCCGCAACACCGCAGGATTTCTTCAGGCCCTAATCTGGTTCCGGCACGACACGCTGAGCCTTTGGTTAATTCCTCTTCTTGGTGGGAAATGAGAGTTAAATTTGCCCATCCAGACACCTCCAGCTAGTCTCTCATTGGTCCTCCCTATTCCTGTTCATCTTCCGCAGAAATTGCAAACTGGGCCAAACAGGAGGTTAAAGGCACTGACTCTCCAAGTCGGGAGAGTGTTAGTAAAGCATCTGCAATGTTGCACCCGAGTACCAGGGGACGAGAACTGAGACATATTTCAACACGTCTCCCGATCACATGATTGATCATACTCTGGGTTCCACATGCATGCTTTAGCTGAAGGAAGAATCCCTTAAAGCTGGAGAGTTGAGACCCGTGGAATGGGTACCATGCAATATGACTTCAAAGGGTCTTCATTTGCTCACCGAACCTCTCCAATCCTATCACTGCTGCGTTTATGCCCCTGTACACACGCTTGATTCTCTTTCGGAGACATAGCAATCCATAGGTTTTAAGATACTTACTGGTCAGGTACATTTTTAGGCGTTTAATATGGGGTGTTGAGTCCATTTTGTTGAGCAAGGAGTAGCTCTTGTCTATTCCATATTTGGCTTAAGGAACTTTATCTGTGCTCATTTCAATCTCTGGTTTTATGTAGCACCCCAACTCACCTTTCCCCTTAAGCAAGCATAAGTTGGTTTTCTAAATTTGAGACCCTCTTCTGTTTTGTAATCCAGTTCCTGTGTAGCCAAGTTTACATTCCGTGTATTAGTGATATCTTATGATGTTTCTTTTTCTGTGTGACTTATTTCAGTGAGAATCATCATACCTGAATCCAGTCTATGCTGCTACGGGCCTGATGACATAGATTTCATTGCTGAGTGATATTGCATTGTACGTAACTACCACAACTTCTTTATCCATTTTTCACTTTCTGCGATATTGAACTTCTACTGTAAATGAGGTTCTTGTAAAGAGAGGTCCCAAACTTTGGGGTGGCTGTGTCTTTTTGATTTTAATTTCCCTAAGCTATAGGACCATAAGTGGAAGTGCCCTAGGCTCTGTTGCTTTGTTTTTTAGATGTTTCAGGAAACACCATACACTTCTCCCGAGTGGCTGTTGGCAATTTACATCCCGTCCATCAGCATAACAAGGCTCCCAGTTCTCCATGGCCTGTCCTGCCTTTCTGGATTTTACACTTTTTTCAGATGGCCCTTTTGACCGTGGGGAAGTGAGACTTCATTGTAGTGCAGATTTCCTTTGCAAGCTTGCTTGGTTGGCCAAAAAGGGCGTATGCGTTTTTTCCTGAATATATTCAGGAAAAAACGCATACGCCCTTTTTGGCCAAGTGCATCATTGTGGACGTTCTGCCTCTTTTCCTATGCTTTAAATGCAATTCCAGTCTACCTCCTGAAATCGGTTTCCTGCAATTCTGCCCCGCTTTCAAGTCCTCTTGGCAGCCTTCCTTCAGTATATTTTTGGACGATAGCTGTCATTTATAACTCTGCAGGTTTGTGAATTACAGTGCCCCTGAGCTCCTTTCTTCAACTCGCTTTCTTGTGAGCTGGCCGCAACACCGCAGGATTGCTTCAGGCCCTAATCTGGTTCCGGCACGGCACGCTGAGCCTTTGGTTAATTCCTCTTCCTGGTGGGAAATGAGAGTTAAATTTGCCCGTCCAGACACCTCCAGCTAGTCTCTCATTGGTTCTCCCTATTCCTGTTCATCTTCCGCAGAAATTGCAAACTGGGCCAAACAGGAGGTTAAAGGCACTGACTCTCCAAGTCGGGAGAGTGTTAGTAAAGCGGCTGGAATGTTGCACCCGAGTACCAGGGGACGAGAACTGAGACATATTGGAACACGTCTCCCGATCACACGGTTGATCATACTCTGGGTTCCACATGCATGCTTTAGCTGAAGGAAGAATCCCTTAAACGTGGAGAGTTGAGACCCGTGGAATGGGTACCATGCAATATGACTTCAAAGGGTCTTCATTTGCTCACCGAACCTCTCCAATCCTATCACTGCTGCGTTTATGCCCTTGTAAACACGCTTGATTCTCTTTTGGAGACATAGCAATCCATAGGTTTTAAGATACTAACTAGTGAGGTACATTCTTAGGCGTTTCATATGGGGTGTTGAGTCCATTTCGTTGAGCAAGGAATAGCTCTTGTCTATTACATGTTTGGCTTAAGGAACTTTATCTGTGCTCATTTCAATCTCTGGTTTTATGCAGCACGCCAACTCACCTTTCCCCTTAAGCAAGCATAAGTTGGTTTTGTAAATTTGAGACCCTGTTCTCTTTTGTAATCCAGTTCCTGTGTAGCCAAGTTTACATTCCGTGTATTAGTGATATCTTATGATGTTTCTTTTTCTGTGTGACTTATTTCAGACAGAATCATCATACCTGAATCCACTCATTATGCTGCTACGGGCCTGATGACATAGATTTCATTGCTGAGTGATATTGCATTGTACGTAAGTACCACAACTTCTTTATCCATTTTTCACTTTCTGTGATATTGAACTTGTACCGTAAACGATGTTCTTGTAAACAGAGCCGTTCCAAACATTGGGGTGGCTGTGTCTTTTTCATTTTAATTTCCCTAAGCTATAGGACCATATGTGGAAGTGCCCTAGGCTCTGTTGCTTTGTTTTTTAGATGTTTCAGGAAACACCATACACTTCTCCCCAGTGGCTGTTGGCAATTTACATCCCGCCCATCAGCATAACAATGCTCCCAGTTCTCCATGGCCTGTCCTGCCTTTCTGGATTTTACACTTTTTTCAGATGGCCCTTTTGACCGGGGGGAAGTGAGACTTCATTGTAGTGCAGATTTCCTTTGCAAGCTTGCTTGGTTGGCCAAAAAGGGCGTATGCGTTTTTTCCTGAATATATTCAGGAAAAAACGCATACGCCCTTTTTGGCCAAGTGCATCATTGTCGACGTTCTGCCTCTTTTCCTATGCTTTAAATGCAATTCCAGTATACCTCCTGAAATCGGTTTCCTGCAATTCTGCCCCGCTTTCAAGTCCTCGTGGCAGACTTACTTCAGTATATTTTTGGACGATAGCTGTCATTTATAACTCTGCAGGTTTGTGAATTACAGTGCCCCTGAGCTCCTTTCTTCAACTCGCTTTCTTGTGAGCTCGCCGCAACACCGCACGATTGCTTCAGGCCCTAATCTGGTTCCGGCACGGCACGCTGAGCCTTTGCTTAATTGCTCTTCCTGGTGGGAAATGAGAGTTAAATTTGCCCGTCCAGACACCTCCAGCTAGTCTCTCATTGGTCCTCCCTATCCCTGTTCATCTTCCTCAGAAATTGCAAACTGGGCCAAGCAGGAGGTTAAAGGCACTGACTCTCCAAGTCGGGAGAGTGTTAGTAAAGCATCTGCAATGTTGCACCTGAGTACCAGCGGTCGAAAACTGAGACATATTGGAACACGTCTCCCGATCACATGATTGATCATACTCTGGGTTCCACATGCATGCTTTAGCTGAAGGAAGAATCCCTTAAACCTGGAGAGTTGAGACCCGTGGAATGGGTACCATGCAATATGACTTCAAAGGGTCTTCATTTGCTCACCGAACCTCTCCAATCCTATCACTGCTGCGTTTATGCCCCTGTACACACGCTTGATTCTCTTTTGGAGACATAGCAATCCATAGGTTTTAAGATACTTACTAGTCAGGTACATTCTTAGGCGTTTAATATGGGGTGTTGAGTCCATTTCATTGAGCAAGGAGTAGCTCTTGTCTATTCCATATTTGGCTTAAGGAAATTTATCTGTGCTCATTTCAATCTCTGGTTTTATGTAGCACCCCAACTCACCTTTCCCCTTAAGCAAGCATAAGTTGGGTTTCTAAATTTGAGACCCTCTTCTGTTTTGTAATCCAGTTCCTGTGTAGCCAAGTTTACATTCCGTGTATTAGTGATATCTTATGATGTTTCTTTTTCTGTGTGACTTATTTCAGTGAGAATCATCAATCCTGAATCCAGTCTATGCTGCTACGGGCCTGATGACATAGATTTCATTGCTGAGTGATATTGCATTGTACGTAACTACCACAACTTCTTTATCCATTTTTCACTTTCTGCGATATTGAACTTCTACCGTAAATGAGGTTCTTGTAAACAGAGAGGTCCCAAACTTTGGGGTGGCTGTGTCTTTTTTATTTTAATTTCCCTAAGCTATAGGACTATAAGTGGAAGTGCCCTAGGCTCTGTTGCTTTGTTTTTTAGATGTTTCAGGAAACACCATACACTTCTCCTGAGTGGCTGTTGGCAATTTTCATCCCGCCCATCAGCATAACAAGGCTCCCAGTTCTCCATGGCCTGTCCTGCCTTTCTGGATTTTACACTTTTTTCACATGGCCCTTTTGACTGCGGGGAAGTGAGACTTCATTGTAGTGCAGATTTCCTTTGCAAGCTTGCTTGGTTGGCCAAAAAGGGCGTATGCGTTTTTTCCTGAATATATGCAGGAAAAAACGCATACGCACTTTTCGGCCAAGTGCATCATTGTCGACGTTCTGCCTCTTTTCCTATGCTTAAATGCAATTCCAGTCTACCTCCTGAAATCGGTTTCCTGCAATTCTGCCCCGCTTTCAAGTCCTCTTGGCAGCCTTACTTCAGTATATTTTTGGACGATAGCTGTCATTCATAACTCTGCAGGTTTGTGATAACAGTGCCCCTGAGCTCCTTTCTTCAACTCGTTTTGTTGTGAGCTGGCCGCAACACCGCAGGATTGCTTCAGGCCCTAATCTGGTTCCGGCACGGCACGCTGAGCCTTTGCTTAATTCCTCTTCCTGGTGGGAAATGAGAGTTAATTTTGCCCGTCCAGACACCTCCAGCTAGTCTCTCATTGGTTCTCCCTATTCCTGTTCATCTTCCGCAGAATTTGCAAACTGGGCCAAACAGGAGGTTAAAGGCACTGACTCTCCAAGTCGGGAGAGTGTTAGTAAAGCATCTGGAATGTTGCACCCGAGTACCAGGGGATGAGAACTGAGACATACTTGAACACATCTCCCGATCACATGGTTGATCATACTCTGGGTTCCACATGCATGTTTTAGCTGAAGGAAGAATCCCTTAAACCTGGAGAGTTGAGAACCGTGGAATGGGTACCATGCAATATGACTTCAAAGGGTCTTCATTTGCTCACCGAACCTCTCCAATCCTATCACTGCTGCATTTATGCCCCGGTACTCACGCTTGATTCTCTTTCAGATACATAGCAATCCATAAGTTTTAAGATACTTACTAGTCAGGTACATTATTAGGCGTTTAATATGTGGTTTTGAGTCCATTTCGTTGATCAAGGAGTAGCTCTTGTCTATTCCATATTTGGCTTAAGGAAATTTATCTGTGCTCATTTCAATCTCTGGTTTTATGCAGCACCCCAACTCACCTTTCCACTTAAGCAAGCATAAGTTGGTTTTCTAAATTTGAGACCATGTTCTGTTTTGTAATTCAGTTCCTGTGTAGCCAAGTTTACATTCCGTGTATTGGTGATATCTTAAGACGTTTCTTTTTCTGTGTTACATATTGTAGTTAGAATCATCATACCTGAATCCACTCATTATGCTGCTACGGGCCTGATGACATAGATTTCATTGCTGAGTGATATTGCATTGTACGTAAGTACCACAACTTCTTTATCCATTTTTCACTTTCTGCGATATTGAACTTGTACTGTAAACGAGGTTCTTATAAACAGAGCCGTCCCAAACTTTTGGGTGGCTGTGTCTTTTTGAATTTAATTTCCCTAAGCTGTAGGACCATAAGTGGAAGTGCTCTAGGCTCTGTTGCTTTGTTTTTTAGATGTTTCAGGAAACACCATACAATTATCCCGAGTGGCTGTTGGAAATTTACATCCTGAACATCAGCATAACAAGGCTCCCAGTTCTCCATGGCCTGTCCTGCCTTTCTGGATTTTACACTTTTTACAGATGGCCCTTTTGACCCGGGGGAAGTGAGACTTCATTGTAGTGCAGATTTCCTTTGCAAGCTTGCTTGGTTGGCCAAAAAGTGCGTATACTGTTTTTCCTGAATATATTCAGGAAAAAACGCATATGCCCTTTTTGGCCTAGTGCATCATTGTCGACGTTCTGCCTCTTTCCCTATGCTTTAAATGCAATTCCAGTCTACCTCCTGAAATCGGTTTCCTGCAATTTTGCCCCGATTTCAAGTCCTCTTGGCAGCCTTACTTCAGTATATTTTTGAACGATAGCTGTCATTTATAACTCTGCAGGTTTGTGAATTACAGTGCCCCTGAGCTCCTTTCTTCAGCTCGCTTTCTTGTGAGCTGGCCGCAACACCGCAGGATTGCTTCAGGCCCTAATCTGGTTCCGGCACGGAACGCTGAGCCTTTGGTTAATTCCTCTTCCTGGTGGGAAATGAGAGTTAAATTTGCCCGTCCAGACACCTCCAGCTAGTCTCTCATTGGTTCTCCCTATTCCTGTTCATCTTCCGCGGAAATTGCAAACTGGGCCAAACAGGAGGTTAAAGGCACTGACTCTCCAAATCGGGAGTGTGTTACTAAAGCGTGTGGAATGTTACACCCGAGTACCAGGGGAGGAGAACTGAGACATATTTGAACACGTCTTCCGATCACACGGTTGATCATACTTTGGGTTTCACATGCATATTTCAGCTGAAGGAAGAATCCCTTAAACCTGGAGAGTTGAGACCCGTGGAATGGGTACCATGCAATATGACTTCAAAGGGTCTTCATTTGCTCACCGAACCTCTCCAATCCTATCACTGCTGCGTTTATGTCCCTGTACTCACGCTTGATTCTCTTTCAGAGACATAGCAATCCATAGGTTTTAACATACTTACTAGTCAGGTACATTATTAGGCATTTAATATGGTGTTTTGAGTCCATTTCGTTGAGCAAGGAGTAGCTCTTGTCTATTACATATTTGGCTTAAGGAACTTTATCTGTGCTCATTTCAATCTCTGGTTTTATGCAGCACCCCAACTCACCTTTCCCCTTAAGCAAGCATACGTTGCTTTTCTACATTTGAGACCCTGTTCTGTTTTGTAATCCAGTTCCTGGGTAGCCAAGTTTACATTCCATGTATTAGTGATATCTTATGATGTTTCTTTTTCTGTGTGACTTATTTCAGTTAGAATCATCATACCTGAATCCACTCTATGCTGCTACGGGCCTGATGACATAGATTTCATTGCTGAGTGATATTGCATTGTACGTAAGTACCACAACTTCTTTATCCATTTTTCACTTTCTGCGATATTGAACTTGTACCGTAAATGAGGTTCTTGTAAACAGAGCCGTCCAAAACTTTTGGGTGGTTCTGCTTTTTGATTTTAATTTCCCTAAGCTATAGGACCATAAGTGGAAGTGCCCTAGGCTCTGTTGCTTTGTTTTTTAGATGTTTCAGGAAACACCATACACTTCTCCCGAGTGGCTGTTGGCAATTTACATCCCGCCCATCAGCATAACAAGGCTCCCAGTTCTCCATGGCCTGTCCTGCCTTTCTGGATTTTACACTTTTTACAGATGGCCCTTTTGACCCGGGGGAAGTGAGACTTCATTGTAGTGCAGATTTCCTTTGCAAGCTTGCTTGGTTGGCCAAAAAGGGCGTATGCGTTTTTTCCTGAATATATTCAGGAATAAACGCATACGCACATTTTGGCCAAGTGCATCATTGTCGACGTTCTGCCTCTTTCCCTATGCTTTAAATGCAATTCCAGTCTACCTCCTGAAATCGGTTTCCTGCAATTTTGCCCCGATTTCAAGTCCTCTTGGCAGCCTTACTTCAGTATATTTTTGGACGATAGCTGTCATTTATAACTCTGCAGGTTTGTGAATTACAGTGCCCCTGAGCTCCTTTCTTCAGCTCGCTTTCTTGTGAGCTGGCCGCAACACCGCAGGATTGCTTCAGGCCCTAATCTGGTTCCGGCACGGCACGCTGAGCCTTTGCTTAATTCCTCTTCCTGGTGGGAAATGAGAGTTAAATTTGCCCGTCCAGACACCTCCAGCTAGTCTCTCATTGGTTCTCCCTATTCCTGTACATCTTCCGCGGAAATTGCAAACTGGGCCAAACAGGAGGTTAAAGGCACTGACTCTCCAAATCGGGAGTGTGTTACTAAAGCGTGTGGAATGTTACACCCGAGTACCAGGGGAGGAGAACTGAGACATATTTGAACACGTCTTCCGATCACACGGTTGATCATACTTTGGGTTTCACATGCATATTTCAGCTGAAGGAAGAATCCCTTAAACCTGGAGAGTTGAGACCCGTGGAATGGGTACCATGCAATATGACTTCAAAGGGTCTTCATTTGCTCACCGAACCTCTCCAATCCTATCACTGCTGCGTTTATGTCCCTGTACTCACGCTTGATTCTCTTTCAGAGAAATAGCAATCCATAGGTTTTAACATAATTACTAGTCAGGTACATTATTAGGTATTTAATATGGTGTTTTGAGTCCATTTCATTGAGCAAGGAGTAGCTCTTGTCTATTCCATATTTGGCTTAAGGAACTTTATCTGTGCTCATTTCAACCTCTGGTTTTATGCAGCACCCCAACTCACCTTTCCCCTTAAGCAAGCATACGTTGCTTTTCTACATTTGAGACCCTGTTCTGTTTTGTAATCCAGTTCCTGGGTAGCCAAGTTTACATTCCGTGTATTAGTGATATCTTATGATGTTTCTTTTTCTGTGTGACTTATTTCAGTTAGAATCATCATACCTGAATCCACTCTATGCTGCTACGGGCCTGATGACATAGATTTCATTGCTGAGTGATATTGCATTGTACGTAAGTACTACAACTTCTTTATCCATTTTTCAATTTCTGCGATATTGAACTTGTACCGTAAACGAGGTTCTTGTAAACAGAGCCATCCCATACTTTGGGGTGGCTGTGTCTTTTTGGTTTTAATTTCCCTAAGCTATAGGACTATAAGTGGAAGTGCCCTAGGCTCTGTTGCTTTGTTTTTTAGATGTTTCAGGAAACACCATACACTTCTCCCGAGTGGCTGTTGGCAATTTACATCCCGCCCGTCAGCATAACAAGGCTCCCAGTTCTCCATGGCCTGTCCTGCCTTTCTGGATTTTACACTTTTTTCAGATGGCCCTTTTGACCGGGGGGAAGTGAGACTTCATTGTAGTGCAGATTTCCTTTGCAAGCTTGCTTGGTTGGCCAAAAAGGGCGTATGCGTTGTTTCCTAAATATATTCAGGAAACAACGCATACGCCCTTTTTGGCCAAGTGCATCATTGTGGACGTTCTGCCTCTTTTCCTATGCTTTAAATGCAATTCCAGTCTACCTCCTGAAATCGGTTTCCTGCAATTCTGCCCAGCTTTCAAGTCCTCTTGGCAGCCTTACTTCAGTATATTTTTGGACGATAGCTGTCATTTATAACTCTGCAGGTTTGTGAATTACAGTGCCCCTGAGCTCCTTTCTTCAACTCGCTTTCTTGTGAGCTGGCCGCAACACCGCACGATTGCTTCAGGCCCTAATCTGGTTCCGGCACGGCACACTGAGCCTTTGGTTAATTCCTCTTCCTGGTGGGAAATGAGAGTTAAATTTGCCCGTCCAGACACCTCCAGCTAGTCTCTCATTGGTTCTCCCTATTCCTGTTCATCTTCCGCAGAAATTGCAAACTGGGCCAAACAGGAGGTTAAAGGCACTGACTCTCCAAGTCGGAAGAGTGTTAGTAAAGCGTCTGGAATGTTGCACCCGAGTACCAGGGGACGAGAACTGAGACATATTGGAACACGTCTCCCGATCACACGGTTGATCATACACTGTGTTCCACATGCATGCTTTAGCTGAAGGAAGAATCCCTTAAACGTGGAGAGTTGAGACCCGTGGAATGGGTACCATGCAATATGACTTCAAAGGGTCTTCATTTGCTCACCGAACCTCTCCAATCCTATCACTGCTGCGTTTATGCCCCTGTACACACGCTTGGTTCTCTTTCGGAGACATAGCAATCCATAGGTTTTAAGATACTTACTAGTCAGGTACATTCTTAGGCGTTTAATATGGGGTGTTGAGTCCATTTCGTTGAGCAAGGAGTAGCTCTTGTATATTACATATTTGGCTTAAGGAACTTTATCTGTGCTCATTTCAATCTCTGGTTTTATGCAGCACCCCAACTCACCTTTCCCCTTAAGCAAGCATAAGTTGGTTTTCTAAATTTGAGACCCTGTTGTGTTTTGTAATTCAGTGCCTGTGTCGCCAAGTTTACATTCCGTGTATTAGTGATATCTTATGACGTTTCTTTTTCTGTGTGACTTATTTCAGTTAGAATCATCATACCTGAATCCACTCATTATGCTGCTAAGGGAATGATGACATAGATTTCATTGCTGAGTGATATTGCATTGTACGTAAGTACCACAGCTTCTTTATCCATTTTTCGCTTTCTGCGATATTGAACTTGTACCGTAAACGAGGTTCTTGTAAACAGAGCCGTCCCAAACTTTGGGGTGGCTGTGTCTTTTTGATTTTAATTTCCCTAAGCTATATGACAATAAGTGGAAGTGCCCTAGGCTCTGTTGCTTTGTTTTTTAGATGTTTCAGGAAACACCATACACTTCTCCCCAGTGACTGTTGGCAATTTACATCCCGCCCATCAGCATAACAAGGCTCCCAGTTCTCCATGGCCTGTCCTGCCTTTCTGGATTTTACACTTTTTTCAGATGGTCCTTTTGACCGGGAGGGAAGTGAGACTTCAATGTAGTGCAGATTTCCTTTGCAAGCTTGCTTGGTTGGCCAAAAAGTGCGTATGCGTTTTTTCCTGAATATATTCAGGAAAAAACGCATACGCCCTTTTTGGCCAAGTGCATCATTGTGGACGTTCTGCCTCTTTTCCTATGCTTTAAATGCAATTCCAGTCTACCTCCTGAAATCGGTTTCCTGCAATTCTGCCCGGCTTTCAAGTCCTCTTGGCAGGCTTACTTCAGTATATTTTTGGACGATAGCTGTCATTTATAACTCTGCAGGTTTGTGAATTACAGTGCCCCTGAGCTCCTTTCTTCAACTCGCTTTCTTGTGAGCTGGCCGCAACACCGCAGGATTGCTTCAGGCCCTAATCTGGTTCCGGCACGACACGCTGAGCCTTTGGTTAATTCCTCTTCTTGGTGGGAAATGAGAGTTAAATTTGCCCATCCAGACACCTCCAGCTAGTCTCTCATTGGTTCTCCCTATTCCTGTTCATCTTCCGCAGAAATTGCAAACTGGGCCAAACAGGAGGTTAAAGGCACTATCTCTCCAAGTCGGGACAGTGTTAGTAAAGCATCTGCAATGTTGCACCCGAGTACCAGGGGACGAGAACTGAGACATATTTCAACACGTCTCCCGATCACATGATTGATCATACTCTGGGTTCCACATGCATGCTTTAGCTGAAGGAAGAATCCCTTAAAGCTGGAGAGTTGAGACCCGTGGAATGGGTACCATGCAATATGACTTCAAAGGGTCTTCATTTGCTCACCGAACCTCTCCAATCCTATCACTGCTGCGTTTATGCCCCTGTACACACGCTTGATTCTCTTTCGGAGACATAGCAATCCATAGGTTTTAAGATACTTACTAGTCAGGTACATTTTTAGGCGTTTAATATGGGGTGTTGAGTCCATTTCGTTGAGCAAGGAGTAGCTCTTGTCTATTCCATATTTGGCTTAAGGAACTTTATCTGGGCTCATTTCAATCTCTGGTTTTATGCAGCACCCCAACTCACCTTTCCCCTTAAGCAAGCATAAGTTGGTTTTCTAAATTTGAGACCCTCTTCTGTTTTGTAATCCAGTTCCTGTGTAGCCAAGTTTACATTCCGTGTATTAGTGATATCTTATGATGTTTCTTTTTCTGTGTGACTTATTTCAGTGAGAATCATCATACCTGAATCCAGTCTATGCTGCTACGGGCCTGATGACATAGATTTCATTGCTGAGTGATATTGCATTGTACGTAACTACCACAACTTCTTTATCCATTTTTCACTTTCTGCGATATTGAACTTCTACCGTAAATGAGGTTCTTGTAAAGAGAGGTCCCAAACTTTGGGGTGGCTGTGTCTTTTTGATTTTAATTTCCCTAAGCTATAGGACCATAAGTGGAAGTGCCCTAGGCTCTGTTGCTTTGTTTTTTAGATGTTTCAGGAAACACCATACACTTCTCCCGAGTGGCTGTTGGCAATTTACATCCCGCCCATCAGCATAACAAGGCTCCCAGTTCTCCATGGCCTGTTCTGCCTTTCTGGATTTTACACTTTTTACAGATGGCCCTTTTGACCCGGGGGAAGTGAGACTTCATTGTAGTGCAGATTTCCTTTGCAAGCTTGCTTGGTTGGCCAAAAAGTGCGTATGCTTTTTTTCCTGAATATATGCAGGAAAAAACGCATATGCCCTTTTTGTCCTAGTGCATCATTGTCGACGTTCTGCCTGTTTTCCTATGCTTTAAATGCAATTCCAGACTACCTCCTGAAATCGGTTTCCTGCAATTCTGCCCCGCTTTCAAGTCCTCTTGGAAACCTTACTTCAGTATATTTTTGGATGATAGCTGTCATTTATAACTCTGCAGATTTGTGAATTACAGTGCCCCTGAGCTCCTTTCTTCAACTCGCTTTCTTGTGAGCTGGCCGCATCACCGCAGGATTGCTTCAGGCCCTAATCTGGTTCCGGCACGGAACGCTGAGCCTTTGCTTAATTCCTCTTCCTGGTGGGAAATGAGAGTTAAATTTGCCCGTCCAGACAACTCCAGCTAGTCTCTCATTGGTTCTCCCTATTCCTGTTCATCATCCGCGGAATTTGCAAACTGGGCCAAAGAGGAGGTTAAAGGCACTGACTCTCCAAGTCGGGAGAGTGTTAGTAAAGTGTCTGGAATGTTGCACCCGATAACCAGGGGTTGAGAACTGAGACATGTTTGAACATGACTCACGATCACACGGTTGATCATAGTCTGGGTTCCAAATGCATGTTTAGCTGAAGGAAGAATCCCTTAAACCTGGAGAGTTGAGACCCGTGGAATGGGTACCACGCAATATGACTTCAAAGGGTCTTCATTTGCTCACCGAACCTCTCCAATCCTATCACTGCTGCGTTTATGGCGCTGTACTCACGCTTGATTCTCTTTCAGAGACATAGCAATCCATAGGTTTTAAGATACTTACTGTCAGGTACATTATTAGGCGTTTAATATGGGGTTTTGAGTCCATTTCGTTGAGCAAGGAGTAGCTCTTGTCTATTACATATTTGGCTTAAGGAACTTTATCTGTGCTCATTTCAATCTCTGGTTTTATGCAGCACCCCAACTCACCTTTCCCCTTAAGCAAGCATAAGTTGGTTTTCTAAATTTGAGACCCTGTTCTGTTTTGTAATCCAGTTCCTGTGTAGCCAAGTTTACATTTCGTGTATTGGTGATATCTTAAGATGTTTCTTTTTCTGTGTTACATATTGTAGTTAGAATCATCATACCTAAATCCACTCATTATGCTGCTACGGGCCTGATGACATAGATTTAATTGCTGAGTGATATTGCATTGTACGTAAGTACCACAACTGCTTTATCCATTTTTCACTTTCTGCGATATTGAACTTGTACCGTAAATGACGTTACTGTAAACAGAGCTATCCCAAACTTTGGGGTGGCTGTGTCTTTTTGATTTTAATTTCCCTAAGCTATAGGACCATAAGTGGAAGTGCCTTAGGCTCTGTTGCTTTGTTTTTTAGATGTTTCAGGAAACACCATACACTTCTCCCCATTGGCTGTTGGCAATTTACATCCGGCCCATCAGCATAACAAGTCTCCCAGTTCTCCATGGCCTGTCCTTCCTTTCTGGATTTTACACTTTTTTCAGATGGCCCTTTTGACCGGGGGAAAGTGAGATTTCATTGTAGTGCAGATTTCCTTTTCAAGCTTGCTTGGTTGGCCAAAAAGTTCGTAGAAGTTTTTTCCTGAATACATTCAGGAAAAAACGCATACGCCCTTTTTTGCCAAGTGTATCATTGTCGACGTTCTGCCTCTTTTCCTATGCTTTAAATGCAATTCCAGTCTACCTCCTGAAATCGGTTTCCTGAAATTCTGCCGTGCTTTCAAGTCGTCTTGGCAGGCTTACTTCAGTATATTTTTGGACGATAGCTGTCATTTATAACTCTGCAGGTTTGTGAATTACAGTGCCCCTGAGCTCCTTTTTTCAACTCGCTTTCTTGTGAGATGGCCACAACACCGCAGGATTGCTTCAGGCCCTAATCTGGTTCCGGCACGGCACACTGAGCCTTTGGTTAATTCCTCTTCCTGGTGGGAAATGAGAGTTAATTTTGCCAGTCCAGACACCTCCAGCTGGTCTCTCATTGGTTCTCCCTATTCCTGTTCATCTTCCGCAGAAATTGCAAACTGGGCCAAACAGGAGGTTAAAGGCACTGACTCTCCAAGTCGGGAGCGTGTTAGTAAAGCCTCTGGAATGTTGCACCCGAGTACCAGGGAACGAGAACTGAGACATATTGGAACACGTCTCCCGATCACACGGTGGATCATACTCTGGGTTCCACATGCATGTTTTAGCTGAAGGAAGAATCCCTTAAACCTGGAGAGTTGAGACCCGTGGAATGGGTACCATGCAATATGACTTCAAAGGGTCTTCATTGGCTCACCGAATGTCTCCAATCCTATGACTGCTGCGTTTATGCCCCTGTACACATGCTTGATTCTCTTTCGGAGACATAGCAATCCATAGGTTTTAAGATTCTTACTAGTCAGGTACATTCTTAGGCATTTAATAGGGTGTGTTGAGTCCATTTCCTTGAGCAAGGAGTAGCTCTTGTCTATTACATGTTTGGCTTAAGGAACTTTATCTGTGCTCATTTCAATCTGTGGTTTTATGCAGCACCCCAACTCACCTTTCCTCTTAAGCAAGCATAAGTTTGTTTTCTAAATTTGAGACCCTGTTCTGTTTTGTAATTGAGTTCCTGTGTAGCCAAGTTTACATTCAGTGTATTAGTGATATCTTATGATGTTTCTTTTTCTGTGTGACTTATTTCAGTTAGAATCATCATACCTGAATCCACTCATTATTCTGCTACGGGCCTGATGACATAGATTTCATTGCTGAGTGATATTGCATTGTACGTAAGTACCACAACTTCTTTGTCCATTTTTCACTTTCTGCGATATTGAACTTGTACCGTAAACTAGGTTCTTGTAAACAGAGCCATCCAAAACTTTGGGGTGGCTGTGTCTTTTTGATTTTAATTTCCCTAAGCTATAGGACCATAAGTGGAAGTGCCCTAGGCTCTGTTGCTTTGTTTTTTAGATGTTTCAGGAAACACCATACACTTCTCCCGAGTGCCTGTTGGCAATTTACATCCTGCCCATCAGCATAACAAGGCTCCCAGTTCTCCATGGCCTGTCCTGCCTTTCTGGATTTTACACTTTTTTCAGATGGCCCTTTTGACTGGGGGGAAGTGAGACTTCATTGTAGTGCAGATTTCCTTTGCAGGCTTGCTTGGTTGGCCAAAAAGTGCGTATGCGTTTTTTCCTGAATATATTCAGGAAAAAACGCATAGGCCCTTTTTGGCCAAGTGCATCATTGTGGACGTTCTGCCTCTTTTCCTATGCTTTAAATGCAATTCCAGTCCACCTCCTGAAATTGGTTTCCTGCAATTCTGCCCCGCTTTCAAGTCCTCTTGGCAGCCTTACTTCAGTATATTTTTGGACGATAGCTGTCATTTATAACTCTGCAGGTTTGTGAATTACAGTGCCCCTGAGCTCCTTTCTTCAACTCGCTTTCTTGTGAGCTGGCCGCAACACCGCAGGATTGCTTCAGGCCCTAATCTAGTTCCACCACGTCACGCTGAGCCTTTGGTTAATTCCTCTTCCTGGTGGGAAATGAGAGTTAAATTTGCCCGTCCAGACACCTCCAGCTAGTCTCTCATTGGTTCTCCATATTCCTGTTCATCTTCCGCAGAAATTGCAAACTGGGCCAAACAGGAGGTTAAAGGCACTGATTCTCCAAGTCGGGAGAGTGTTAATAAAGCGTCTGGAATGTTGCACCCGAGTACCAGGGGACGAGAACTGAGACATATTTCAACACGTCTCCCGATCACACGGTTGATCATACTCTGGGTTCCACATGCATGTTTTAGCTGAAGGAAGAATCCCTTAAACCTGGAGAGTTGAGACCCGTGGAATGGGTACCATGCAATATGACATCAAAGGGTCTTCATTTGCTCACCGAACCTCTCCAATCCTATCACTGCTGCGTTTATGCCCCTGCACACATGCTTGATTCTCTTTCAGAGACATAGCAATCCATAGGTTTTCAGATACTTACTTGTTAGGTACATTCTTAGGTGTTTAATATGGGGTGTTGAGTCCATTTCGTTGAGCAAGGAGTAGCTCTTGTCTATTACATATTTGGCTTAAGGAACTTTATCTGTCCTCATTTCAATCTGTGGTTTTATGCAGCACCCCAACTCACCTTTCCCCTTAAGCAAGCATAAGTTGGTTTTCTAAATTTGAGACCCTCTTCGTCTTTGTAAACCAGTTCCTGTGTAGCCAAGTTTACATTCCGTGTATTAGTGATATCTTATGATGTTTCTTTTTCTGTGTGACTTATTTCAGTTAGAATCATCATACCTGAATCCACTCATTATGCTGCTATTGGCCTGATGACATAGATTTAATTGCTGAGTGATATTGCATTGTACGTAATTACCACAACTTCTTTATCCATTTTCCACTTTCTGCGTTATTGAACTTGTACCATAAACGCGGTTCTTGTAAACAGAGTTGTCCCAAACTTTTGGGTGGCTGTGTCTTTTTGATTTTAATTTCCCTAATCTATAGTACCATAAGTGGAAGTGCCCTAGGCTCTGTTGCTTTGTTTTTTACATGTTTCAGGAAACACCATACACTTCTCCCGAGTGGCTGTTGGCAATTTACATCCCGCCCATCAGCATAACAAGGCTCCCAGTTCTCCATGGCCTGTCCTGCCTTTCTGGATTTTACACTTTTTTCAGATGGCCCTTTTGACCAGTGGGAAGTGAGACTTCATTGTAGTGCAGATTTCCTTTGCAAGCTTGCTTGGTTGGCCAAAAAGGGCGTATGCGTTTTTTCCTGAATATATTCAGGAAAAAACGCATACGCCCTTTTTGGCCAAGTGCATCATTGTGGACGTTCTGCCTCTTTTCCTATGCTTTAAATGCAATTCCAGTCTACCTCCTGAAATCGGTTTCCTGCAATTCTGCCTTGCCTCCAATGCCTCTTCATAGCCTTACCTCAATATATTTTTTGACAATAGTTGGCCTTTATAACTCTGCACGTTTTTGAATTGCAGTGGCCCTTAGCTCCATTTTTCTGCTCTTATTTTTGTAATCTTGCCTCATAACCACAGGATTCCTTCAGGCCCTATTCTTCTTCTGGGGCACCTTGCTGTGCCTTTGGTTTATTCTTGTTACTGATGTGAAATTAGACTGACATGTGCCCATTGAAACTGCTACAGCTAGTTTCTCACTGGTTCCCCCTATTCCCATTCATCCTCCGCACTAACTGCAGACTGTGCGATACTAGAACTTAAAGGCATTGACTCTCCATGTGGGGATATTGTTAGTAAAGTGGCTGGAATGTCGATCCGGAGTCCCAGGAGAGGAAAAATGAGGTGCGTTTTAGAAACCTTTCCCGATCATATGGTATACCAGTCGCTGGGTTTCCCAAGCATGGTTTAGCTGTAGGAAGATTCCCTTCAACCTGGAGTTTTGGGACCCTTGGAATGAGTAGCATGAAGTATTGCATTAAACTTTTGGCAGTTGCTCACCAAAGCTCACCAATCCTCTCAGCCCCAAGTGTGCAGCCTTATGTCTTATCCAGCTGTGGGTTTATATGTGGTCAATCCAGGTTGCATCACAGCCCCTGAGCAAATTTTGTAAGAATTTTTCTCTCTTTCATTGTTTCTGCATTTTGTTTTTAAAATTTATTTCTATAATGGGGTTTAGCTCATTTTCACTGCTGTGTTTGTGCCACTCTGCACACACTTGATTCCCTTATGGAGATATATCAATACATGGGTTTTAAGATTCTTATTACTCAGATATATTTCTCTGCGGTGTATAGGGTGTGTTGAGGCCAGTTCATTGAGCAAGGTGTAGATCTTGTCTAATATCTATTTGGTTTATTGAACGGTATCTGTGCTAATTTCAAACTCTGGTTTAATGCATCACCCCACCTCTCCTTTCCCCTTAAGCTGACATAAGTGTGTTTTCTAAATGTGAGACACTGTTCTGTTCTGTAATTCATTTCTTGTGCAGCCATATTTACCCTCCCTCTATAAGTGATATCTTATGATATGTTTCTTTTTCTGTTTGACTTATTTCAAGTAGTATTATCGGACCTAAATCCACTCTTTATCCTTCTACTAGCCTTATTACCTTGATTTCATGGTGAAGAGATATTCCATTGTACATAAGTACCACATCTTCTTTATCCATTGTTCTCTTTCCTGGGATATTTAAGGTGTACTGAAGTTGAGGTTCTTGTAAACAGAGTAGCCCTAAACTGTGGTGTGCTTGTGTCTTGTTGATTTTTAGACTTCCCTAGATATACTCCCATGATTGGAAGTGTCCTATGCTCTGTAGCTCTGTTTTTTAGATGATTTAGGAACCACCATACACTTCTCCAGAGTGGCTCTCGGCAGTTCACACACTGCCCATCAGCGTATAAAGGCTCCCTGTTCTCCATGGCCTGTCCTGCATTTCTGGTTTTTACAATTTTTTAGGATGGCCCTTTTGACCGGTGGGAAATGAGATTTCTTTGTTGTGCACATTTGCATTGCTTGCTTGCTTCGTTGCCCATAAAGTGCGTATGCGTTTTTTCCTGGATATAATCAGGAAAAAACGCATACGCCCTTTTGGGCCAACTGCATCATTGTCGAAATTCTGCCGCTTTTCATGTGCTTTAAAGACGAGTCCAATCTATCTCTTGAAATCTGTTTCTTGCAATTCTGTCTTGCATTCAGATCCTCTTCTTTGCCTTACCTCAACATATTTTTGGACGTTAGTTTTCATTTATAACTCTGCAGGTTTGTGAATTGCAGTGACCCTGAGCTCCATTTTTTAAGTTGCTCTTTTGTGAGCTGGCCTCAAACCCACAGGATTGCTTCAGGCCCTATTTTGGCTCCGGCGAGGCGGGCTGAGCCTTTTTTCAATTCTTATTCTTAATGGGAAATTAGAGTGATATGTGCCCGTCCAAACCCCTACAACTATTCTCTCATTGGTTCCCCCTCTTCCCGTTCATCCTCCTCACAATTTGCAAAATGTGTGAAACAGAAGTTGAAATGTGCTGATTCTCCAAGTGGGCAGATTCTAAGTAACGTGGCTGGAATGGTGAACAGGAGCACCAGGAGAGGATAAATGAGCTGCATTTTAGACACATCTCCCGATCACATGGTGTACAGTCCTCTGGGTTTTCCATGCATGTTTTAGCTGTAGGAAGATCCCTTGAACCTGCAGATTTGGGACCCATTGAATGGGTACCAGGTAGTATTACTTTAAAGGGTGTGCATTTCCTCACCCAACCTCACATTTCTCTTAGTGCAAACAGTTTCCAGCCTTATGTCTCATCCTGCTGTGGGTCTAGATGTGTTCAATCCATGTTGCATCACCGTCCCTGAGGAAAAGTTGTAAGAGGTTTTCTCTGTCTCTCTGTTGTTTATTTTTTTCAATTTATTACTATATTGGTTACAGCTGATTTTCAAAGCTCTGTTTCTTGCTGCTGTACATCCACTTGATTCACGTACAGAGAGACATCAGTAAATTCTTTTTCAGATTCTTACCAGTCGTATATATTCTTTTCCGGTGACTTGAGTGTGCTGAGTGCAGTTCTTTTAGCTACCGTGTGGGCCTTGTTGATTATCAGTTTGGTATTTGGAATGGTATCTTTGCTAATTTCAACCTCCTGGATGATGCCTCACCCCTCCCCACCTTTCCCGTTTAGCAGCCTTATGCGTGTTTTCTACATATTTGACTATGTTTTTGTTTTGTAATTTATTTCATGTGTAGCCATTTTGGATTCCACCTTTAAGTGATATCTTATGATATGTGTCTTTTTCTTTTTGAATTATGTCACTTAGAAAGATCATACGTAACTCCTCCGGAGTTGTTACAACTGGCCATATTTCATTGATTTCCAGGCTGAATAATATTCCACTCTACCTAAGTACCACATCTCTATCCATTTTTTCCCTCCAGAGACATTTAAGTTATATCCTAGTCGAGGATCTTTTAAACAGAGAGGGGGTAAACATTGGGGTGCCTGTGTCCTCTCGATTTTTGTTTTTCCCAAGATATACGCCCATGAGTGCAAGTGCCCTATGCTCTGTAGCTCATTTTTTAGATGCTTTAGTAAACACAATACACTTCTCCAGAATGGCCGTTGGCAATATACATTTCCACTATAAGTCTCACAGGGCTCCCTCTTCTCCTTGCCCTGTCCTGCATTTCTGTTGTTTACGCTTTATGAGGATGGCTCTTCTGACTGATGCGAAGTGATATCTTTTGTAGTATTGACTTCCAGTGCCCACCTGTTTGCTTGGCTAAAAAAGTGTATGCCCTTTTCTTGAATATATACAGAAAAAAACGCATACACCCTTTTTGGCCAACTGCAATGTTGGCAATGTTCAGCTCCTTTTCTTGTGCTTAATGGCGAGTCCTTTCTACCTCCTCAGATCCCTTTCCTGCCATTCTCCCTTGCTTACAAGTCCTTTTCTCTGACTTTCCTCAAGACATTTTTCAGTGATGGATATTTTCAACTCTGCAGTTTCGTGAATTTTACTGCCCCTGAGTTCCATTGTTCAACTTGTGTTTATGGGAACTGGCCACAAAGCAGCGGGATTTCCTCAAGCCCTATACTGTTTCCATGGGCAACCCTAGCCTTTGGTCAGTTCGTCTTCCTGATTGGAAATTAGAGTGACATGTGCCTGTCTGAACACCTAGGACTTGTCTCTCATTGTTCTTCATCCTTCCGCTTCATCCTCTGGACAAATTCCAAACTGTACACAACAGGATGTTGACAGTGCTGACATCTCCAAGTGGGGAGACTGTTAGTAAAGACGCTGGAGGGGTGAACCCGAGCACCAGGAGATGAGGAGATGAGATGCCTTTTCCAAACTCTTCCCGATCAGACGGTATACCATCCTCTGGGTGTGACAGACATGTTTTAGCAGTAGGAAGAGTCCCATTCATGTAAGGAGAACATCAGGGCTTTTTCAAAATCAGTGTCTCCCCGAAACACAAACTGGGGAATTTTTTAAGCTACGGCTACACATATGTTCATTAAGGGCCTTGGGAAGTAGGCAGAGTCCAAACTTTAGATGATTGAAGTCTTCAGGGTCAGAAGCACTCACCACCAGCTTCCCTTAGGTTACACTTTAACTGTCATTGATAGATGATGTCAGTAAAAATATCTATTCTTTTTCAGATTATTTCCCCTTATAGCTTATTGCAAAATGTTGAGTGTAGTTCCCTGTGCTATACAGTAGTTCCTTGTTGATGATCTATTTTATACATAGCAGTGTGTATGTGTTAATCCCAAACTGTTAATTTATCCCTCCTCCCACCTTTCCCCTTTGGTAATAATAAATTATAAGATTTTATACTTCTCAGAAATGGGGGAGCTGAAAGAGAGGTATCATTTTCAATGGAAAAGCATTTAAAACAAGATTGAAGCTTTAACCAAGATTATTAGATGTACATCCTTGGAAAGAAATCACTTCGTTTCTCTAATATTGACCTGACAAATAAGACAAACCTTTTCACTGAACTTGCTTATAATAAAGTGATGGAAATATCAAATGGAAGTGTTAGAAACATCTTATTTTACCCGAGCCTTATACACTGTTCTATGTTAACTACAGTTTGGCTCACACATCTGTTCATTGAGGTTACAATAGTCTCAATTTCTGTTACTGATCCTCCAGAGTGGACCCCAACAAGTGTCCCCCTGCCCAGTGTCATTGGGGCCAACAGATCGAGACTGAGTTTGGTTCACAAGCAAAGGAAACTTTATATTTTGATCAGAGAATGGAGAGGTGAGAGCATGCACTACCCCCTGGGCTGTGGGCTGGGCTGCTGTGTAGAGATCCTGTCAGAGTCAGTGGGAGGGAGGGGGCGGAGCTCTCGAGGGCCGGGTTGGCTGCAGCTCAGGCTCTGTATCACGGAGTCTGCACTGGGCCCCAGGAGCTGAGGTGTCGTCCCAGCCATTCTGCACTAGGAAATCTGGTCTGAAGTGCCGGGTGTGGAACCTCTGCATGCGGGACCCTAGGAGCACATGAAATTAGACAAAGCACAAAGGATAAAAAAGGTTAGACTTGACTTTATTGCCCAGATTCTATTTTTATCTCCCAGGGATTTTTAATGGGCTTTGCTGGGGACAAACCCCTCCTCTGCCTTTTGTCCCGTTCCTCATTCTTGGAGTGCTGAGGGTGCAGACCCTTCTTCTGTAACTGCTGAGTGCTGAGTTGGGAGCCCTCATACCCGGGGGCGAGGGTCAGAGCTTCTCCCCAGCAGCCTCCAGGTGACGTTGATTGTCCCCAGGCCCCCTGCCTCCCTGCTCGTCCACCTGAGCACCAGCATTGGAAGTGTTATAGATTCTAATGACCTTTAAGGGTCCAGGAAAGAGATGTGCAGAGACGCTGTGGGGGCCGGTTTCACCCCGCCCCACATTTGTTCAGCCACCTTAGGCTGACCGTTTCTGCCAGCCTAGATGCTCTGACCAGTAGTCTGCGCTTTCTTCAATTAGGCCCCTGAATTAACGTACAAACAGCACCAGGTGTCAGAGCCCTGCCTGCTCAACTCCCAGACAGTCCAGGGTCAGTGGTGATCAAGGACCATGATGGCCACTGAGTCAACAGCCTTTTGAAGTAAACAGGAGTCCAGCCAGTCTTATTGGCCACCATCATCACGGTGTCTGTAGGCTTTTCTATGGTGACAGTGTGATATACGGTTCCCCCGCCAAGATTATTAGCTCCCCTCTGGGTGCAGTATGTCCTGCAAGCAGTAGTCTACTCTTTTGGGACACACTCTTGTTGTTTTATGAGAGAAACTCCAGGTCAAGTGATGTTCACATGAGTCGTCATGGTGCCCTGTTGCCCCCGGTTATCTCTCTGGATGTTGAAGTTGGAAGGCCTCCTCACTCGAGGTTGGTGTGCCCACAGAGCGAACCCTGAAACTTCAGGGCATGGTTGGTGGTTAGGATCACCACGTGGGGTCCTTTTCCCTTAGGAGGGAGGTGACCTTTGGGGCTGCTGATTTCCAGGTTTTTAGATACCGCCAGTATCTTGGCCAGATGTGGCAGTTGGCCAAGCCCCTTGGTGACCGTAGTTTATCCTACCTGGATGGCATTCTTGCATTGTTCCATTTCAAGTGGTCCCAGTTTTTGCACTAATTCTCCAATGGCGATTCACCTTTCACCGGGAATGTAAAGGTCAAAGGGTTTAGCTAAATTAGGGAGTTCCAGGGCAAGGGTCTGAATTGACTGCTCTTTCCATTCTTGAAAGGCCACTTCTGGATTCTATTCAACAGGATCATCATCTTTTCCTTTCAGTGTTTCATATAGAGGCCCAGCTAGTAGACTGTAGTTAGGGATCCAGAAGCAGCAAACCCTGGCCTCCCCAAGAACCCCTAAGCTGTCTTCTAGTTTTAGAAAGGGGTAAGGCTGAAAATGGTTTCTTCCCTTTCCTGGGATGGGCTTCTCCGACCTTCTGTGAGAATGAAGCCCAGGCAGGTCACCGCAGTCTGTGATATTTGAGCTTTTTCTTGGACAACTTCTATCCTTTATTGGCTTGGTAGTTCAGAGGCCTCCTTAGTAGGGCTGGCGATCAGAATGTCGTCTGTGTACTGAAGGAGGGTTTCCTTTTCCAGAGGTAGAATTTTAGGTCTTTAGCTAAGCTTTCCCCAAAGATGGTGTGGGAATTTTTGCACCCTTGGGGCAAGACGGCCCGGAAGTATTGTTTTAGTTGTATGTTGAGTCCTGCCACTCACAAGCCAAAATTTCTTGTGACTCTGGGACTAATGGAATACAAAAGAAGGCATCATTGAAGACTAATACAGAATACCATGTCCTGGTGGTTGGTAGAATGACCAGCAGGGTGTAGGAATTAGGAGCAGCTGGAGGTATATCCTCGGTGGCTTCACTGACTGTCCTGACATCCTTTACCAGGTCCCCAGCAGCCCATGGGGCTCTCGTGGTCAGACCAATCCCAGAATATGGAGCTCACCTGGGCAGGTACCCCACCCCCACCCCAGCCCACGGGGCTCTCGTGGTCAGGCCCCTCCCAGGATACAGAGCTACCCTTGCAGGTACCGTGGCAGGGCTGGGCACACAGGAACCGTGCACATAGCCCTCATTGCAGAGCACCCCCAGCTCACCTGTCGCTCAGAGCTGACACAGAGCACCTCAGAGCAGGACTTGAACTAACAAACAGCAGCTGCGACAGGTCTGTGACCCTGGGCATCACTCTGTGCGGCCTCCCTCCACCTGGTCTTCCAGAGACTTCCACTGCACCCGGGGCACCAGGCCTCTGTCTCCAACCACCACCCACCCCTCCTCTCCCTGACTCCTGGGTTCCTCTCATTAGGAGAGGGTTTTCTTGAAGTTGTCTCCCACTCATGGGCCAGA
The DNA here is from genome assembly GCF_937001465.1 of Orcinus orca. NCBI lineage: Eukaryota > Metazoa > Chordata > Mammalia > Artiodactyla > Delphinidae > Orcinus > Orcinus orca. The sequence goes on along the minus strand of NW_026043964.1, from coordinate 385,864 downwards.
TAAAATGATTAGAAAACAAGCCAAAGCTGCAGCCCCTTGTCTATCCTGACTCTCAGGAGCCCACACCTGTTCCTTGGACCTGGCCGGTTCAGCAATTTCCATTTTCTGCAACTGTGAGCCCCTGAGGGGTGATGATTGGCTGACCTGGGCAGCCTTACCATGCCGGCCAGCCCTCCCCAGGTGTGCCTGGGTTGAGATCAATATAAATACCACTCCAGGCAGCAAGAGCCCCTGCAGCCGTGCCTGACGCCATTTTCTCTGCCCTGTCAGCAGTCTCGGGGCTGGGCTGGTGGGAGGGAGTGAGAGGCCACGGCTTTGTGGGTGGCCCAGTGTGAGTGGGGCTCTGCTGGACTTTCTGCAGCAGTTGCCAGGCTGCCACCTGCTAAAGAAGAGGATGTGTCACCTATACCTGCTGCTGGAATTTCTCCCTGGGCAGAGGTGAGGAAGGAAAGAAGCAGTGGGGGCAGGGACAGGACGGGTATCTCAGGCAGGGAAATGGAAATCTTCCAGAAGAGCACCCAGGGCCAGGACCATCCTGGCTGGCCTGCAGGCACCAAGTCGGCCGGCATGCTGTCACTCGTGTGGCTCTATGGCCCTTCCTCTACGCTTTCAAGTCCTTGTATATATTCAGGTGTTTTACCTGGGACGGGTGGGAATAGTTCAGCAGCAACTGGCCTGGGGCTCAGCTCACGTTTACTCACAGATGCCTCGGCACGGTGCCCCAGCTTTGCAATGAGGATGCTTGTTGCGTGGGGGCTGCTGGCTGAATGGGAGACGATTCCCCACCACTGACCAACTTCAGAATTGTTTACAACTGGAGCAAGTGCCCTGATACGGTTTTCCTCTGTGGAACTGGTGGGTTCTGTGTTTTTTTTCTCTTTTTCGTTTTTGGTTCAAGGTAGATTTTATTCCTCTTTTTTGTATTTACAGATACAAGCATGGAAATAATTTATTCATATAAATACATGTATGTGAAGGGAATAATTGTTTTTTCTGTTTTATTTTTTAAATTTTATTTCTTTTTAATTTTGAATTTTATTTTATATTTTTATACAGCAGGTTCTTATTGGTTACCTATTTTATACGTATAAATGTATACATGCCAATCCCAGTCTCTCAACTCCTCCCACCACCACCCCCCCAACAGCCTTCCACCCTTGTTGTCCATACGTTTGTTGTCTACATCTGTTGCTATATTTATGCCTTGCAAAATGGTTAACCTGTACAGTTTTTCTAGGTTCCACATATATGCATGAATATACAAGATTTGTTTTTCTCTTTCTGACTTACTTCACTCTGTATGAGACTCTCTAGATCCATCGACGTCTTGACAAATGACCCAATTTCATTCCTTTTCATGGCTTAGTAATATTCCATTTTATATATGTACCACAGCTTTATGCATACGTCTGTCTGTGGGCATTTAGGTTGCTTCCATTACCTCGATATTGTAAAGAGTGAGGCAATGAACATTGCGGTGAATGTCTCTTTTTGATTTATGGTTTTGTCTGGGTATATGTCCAGAACTGGGATTGCTGTATCATATGGTAATTCTACTGTTAGTTTCTTAAGAAACTCCATATTGTTCTCCATAGTGACTGTATCAATTTATATTCCCAACAATAGTGGAAGAGGGTTCCTTTTCTCCACACCCTTTCCAGCATTTTTTGTTTGTAGATTTTCTGATGATGCCCATTCTACCAGGTGTGAGGTGATACCTCATTGCTGAGTCCATTTCCTTGAGCAAGGGGTAGGTCTTGTCTATTAAATATTTGGCTTATGGAACGGTATCTGTGCTAATTTCAAACTCTGGTTTTATGCAGCACCCCAACTCACCTTCCCACTTAAGCAAGCATAAGTTGGTTTTCTAAATTTGAGACCGTGTTCTGTTTTGTAAATCAGTTCATGTGTAGCCAAGTTCTCATTCCATGTATTAGTGGTACCTTATGATGTTTCTTTTTCTGTGTGACTTTTTTCACTTAGAATCACCGTGCCTCAATCCACTCATTATGCTGGTACGGGCCTGGTGACATAGTTTTCATTGCTGAGAGGTATTCTGTTGTACGTAAGTACCGCAACTTCTTTATCCATTATTTGTTCTCTGGCATATTTAACTTGTGCTGCAGAAGAGGTTCCTGTAAACAGAGCTGTCCCAAACTTTGGGGTGGCTGTGTCTTTTTGATTTTAATTTCCCTAAGCTATAGGACCATAAGTGGAAGTGCCCTAGGCTCTGTTGCTTTGTTTTTTATATGTTTCAGGAAACACCATACACTTCTCCCGAGTGGCTGTTGGCAATTTACATCCCACCCATCAGCATAACAAGGCTCCCAGTTCTCCATGGCCTGTCCTGCCTTTCTGGATTTTACACTTTTTTCAGATTGCCCTTTTGACCGGGGGGAAGTGAGACTTCATTGTAGTGCAGATTTCCTTTGCAAGCTTGCTTGGTTGGCCAAAAAGTGCGTATGCGTTTTTCCCTGAATATATTCAGGAAAAAACGCATACGCCCTTTTTGGCCAAGTGCATCATTGTCGACGTTCTGCCTCTTTTCCTATGCTTTAAATGCAATTCCAGTCTGCCTCCTGAAATCGGTTTCCTGCAATTCTGCCCCGCTTTCAAGTCCGCTTGGCAGCCTTACTTCAGTATATTTTTGGACGATAGCTGTCATTTATAACTCTGCAGGTTTGTGAATTACAGTGCTCTTGAGCTCCTTTCTTCAACTCGCTTTCTTGTGAGCTGCCCGCAACACTGCAGGATTGCTTCAGGCCCTAATCTGGGTCTGGCACGGCATGCTGAGCCTTTGGTTAATCCTCTTCCTGGTGTGAAATAAGAGTTAAATTTGCCCGTCCAGAAACCTCCAGCTAGTCTCTCATTGGTTCTCCCTATTCCTGTTCATCTTCCGCAGAAATTGCAAACTGGGCCAAACAGGAGGTTAAAGGCACTGACTCTCCAAGTCGGCAGAGCGTTAGTAAAGCATCTGGAATGTTGCACACGAGTACCAGGGAACGAGAACTGAGACATATTGGAACACGTCTCCCGATCACACGGTGGATCATACTCTGGGTTCCACATGCATGTTTTAGCTGAAGGAAGAATCCCTTAAACCTGGAGAGTTGAGACCCGTGGAATGGGTACCATGCAATATGACTTCAAAGGGTCTTCATTGGCTCACCGAATGTCTCCAATCCTATGACTGCTGCGTTTATGCCCCTGTACACATGCTTGATTCTCTTTCGGAGACATAGCAATCCATAGGTTTTAAGATACTTACTAGTCAGGTACATTCTTAGGCATTTAATAGGGGGTGTTGAGTCCATTTCCTTGAGCAAGGAGTAGCTCTTGTCTATTACATGTTTGGCTTAAGGAACTTTATCTGTGCTCATGTCAATCTCTGGTTTTATGCAGCACCCCAACTCACCTTTCCTCTTAAGCAAGCATAAGTTGGTTTTCTAAATTTGAGACCCTGTTCTGTTTTGTACTTGAGTTCCTGTGTAGCCAAGTTTACATTCAGTGTATTAGTGATATCTTATGATGTTTCTTTTTCTGTGTGACTTATTTCAGTTAGAATCATCATACCTGAATCCACTCATTATGCTGCTACGGGCCTGATGACATAGATTTCATTGCTGAGTGATATTGCATTGTACGTAAGTACCACAACTTCTTTGTCCATTTTTCACTTTCTGCGATATTGAACTTGTACCGTAAACTAGGTTCTTGTAAACAGAGCCATCCAAAACTTTGGGGTGGCTGTGTCTTTTTGATTTTAATTTCCCTAAGCTATAGGACCATAAGTGGAAGTGCCCTAGGCTCTGTTGCTTTGTTTTTTAGATGTTTCAGGAAACACCATACACTTCTCCCGAGTGGCTGTTGGCAATTTACATCCTGCCCATCAGCATAACAAGGCTCCCAGTTCTCCATGGCCTGTCCTGCCTTTCTGGATTTTACACTTTTTTCAGATGGCCCTTTTGACCGGGGGGAAGTGAGACTTCATTGTAGTGCAGATTTCCTTTGCAGGCTTGCTTGGTTGGCCAAAAAGGGCGTATGCGTTTTTTCCTGAATATATTCAGGAAAAAACGCATACGCCCTTTTTGGCCAAGTGCATCATTGTGGACGTTCTGCCTCTTTTCCTATGCTTTAAATGCAATTCCAGTCCACCTCCTGAAATTGGTTTCCTGCAATTCTGCCCCGCTTTCAAGTCCTCTTGGCAGCCTTACTTCAGTATATTTTTGGACGATAGCTGTCATTTATAACTCTGCAGGTTTGTGAATTACAGTGCCCCTGAGCTCCTTTCTTCAACTCGCTTTCTTGTGAGCTGGCCGCAACACCGCAGGATTGCTTCAGGCCCTAATCTAGTTCCACCACGTCACGCTGAGCCTTTGGTTAATTCCTCTTCCTGGTGGGAAATGAGAGTTAAATTTGCCCGTCCAGACACCTCCAGCTAGTCTCTCATTTGTTCTCCATATTCCTGTTCATCTTCCGCAGAAATTGCAAACTGGGCCAAACAGGAGGTTAAAGGCACTGATTCTCCAAGTCGGGAGAGTGTTAATAAAGCGTCTGGAATGTTGCACCCGAGTACCAGGGGACGAGAACTGAGACATATTTCAACACGTCTCCCGATCACACGGTTGATCATACTCTGGGTTCCACATGCATGTTTTAGCTGAAGGAAGAATCCCTTAAACCTGGAGAGTTGAGACCCGTGGAATGGGTACCATGCAATATGACATCAAACGGTCTTCATTTGCTCACCGAACCTCTCCAATCCTATCACTGCTGCGTTTATGCCCCTGCACACATGCTTGATTCTCTTTCAGAGACATAGCAATCCATAGGTTTTCAGATACTTACTTGTTAGGTACATTCTTAGGTGTTTAATATGGGGTGTTGAGTCCATTTCGTTGAGCAAGGAGTAGCTCTTGTCTATTACATATTTGGCTTAAGGAACTTTATCTGTGCTCATTTCAATCTCTGGTTTTATGCAGCACCCCAACTCACCTTTCCCCTTAAGCAAGCATAAGTTGGTTTTCTAAATTTGAGACCCTCTTCGTCTTTGTAAACCAGTTCCTGTGTAGCCAAGTTTACATTCCGTGTATTAGTGATATCTTATGATGTTTCTTTTTCTGTGTGACTTATTTCAGTTAGAATCATCATACCTGAATCCACTCATTATGCTGCTACGGGCCTGATGACATAGATTTCATTGCTGAGTGATATTGCATTGTACGTAATTACCACAACTTCTTTATCCATTTTCCACTTTCTGCGATATTGAACTTGTACCATAAACGCGGTTCTTGTAAACAGAGTTGTCCCAAACTTTTGGGTGGCTGTGTCTTTTTGATTTTAATTTCCCTAATCTATAGTACCATAAGTGGAAGTGCCCTAGGCTCTGTTGCTTTGTTTTTTACATGTTTCAGGAAACACCATACACTTCTCCCGAGTGGCTGTTGGCAATTTACATCCCGCCCATCAGCATAACAAGGCTCCCAGTTCTCCATGGCCTGTCCTGCCTTTCTGGATTTTACACTTTTTTCAGATGGCCCTTTTGACCAGTGGGAAGTGAGACTTCATTGTAGTGCAGATTTCCTTTGCAAGCTTGCTTGGTTGGCCAAAAAGGGCGTATGCGTTTTTTCCTGAATATATTCAGGAAAAAACGCATACGCCCTTTTTGGCCAAGTGCATCATTGTGGACGTTCTGCCTCTTTTCCTATGCTTTAAATGCAATTCCAGTCTACCTCCTGAAATCGGTTTCCTGCAATTCTGCCTTGCCTCCAATGCCTCTTCATAGCCTTACCTCAATATATTTTTTGAAAATAGCTGGCCTTTATAACTCTGCACGTTTTTGAATTGCAGTGGCCCTTAGCTCCATTTTTCTGCTCTTATTTTTGTAATCTTGCCTCATAACCACAGGATTCCTTCAGGCCCTATTCTTCTTCTGGGGCACCTTGCTGTGCCTTTGGTTTATTCTTCTTACTGATGTGAAATTAGACTGACATATGCCCATTGAAACTGCTACAGCTAGTTTCTCACTGGTTCCCCCTATTCCCATTCATCCTCCGCACTAACTGCAGACTGTGCGATACTAGAACTTAAAGGCATTGACTCTCCATGTGGGGATATTGTTAGTAAAGTGGCTGGAATGTCGATCCGGAGTCCCAGGAGAGGAAAAATGAGGTGCGTTTTAGAAACCTTTCCCGATCATATGGTATACCAGTCGCTGGGTTTCCCAAGCATGGTTTAGCTGTAGGAAGATTCCCTTCAACCTGGAGTTTTGGGACCCTTGGAATGAGTAGCATGAAGTATTGCATTAAACTTTTGGCAGTTGCTCACCAAAGCTCACCAATCCTCTCAGCCCCAAGTGTGCAGCCTTATGTCTTATCCAGCTGTGGGTTTATATGTGGTCAATCCAGGTTGCATCACAGCCCCTGAGCAAATTTTGTAAGAATTTTTCTCTCTTTCATTGTTTCTGCATTTTGTTTTTAAAATTTATTTCTATAATGGGGTTTAGCTCATTTTCACTGCTGTGTTTGTGCCACTCTGCACACACTTGATTCCCTTATGGAGATATATCAATACATGGGTTTTAAGATTCTTATTACTCAGATATATTTCTCTGCGGTGTATAGGGTGTGTTGAGGCCAGTTCATTGAGCAAGGTGTAGATCTTGTCTAATATCTATTTGGTTTATTGAACGGTATCTGTGCTAATTTCAAACTCTGGTTTAATGCATCACCCCACCTCTCCTTTCCCCTTAAGCTGACATAAGTGTGTTTTCTAAATGTGAGACACTGTTCTGTTCTGTAATTCATTTCTTGTGCAGCCATATTTACCCTCCCTCTATAAGTGATATCTTATGATATGTTTCTTTTTCTGTTTGACTTATTTCAAGTAGTATTATCGGACCTAAATCCACTCTTTATCCTTCTACTAGCCTTATTACCTTGATTTCATGGTGAAGAGATATTCCATTGTACATAAGTACCACATCTTCTTTATCCATTGTTCTCTTTCCTGGGATATTTAAGGTGTACTGAAGTTGAGGTTCTTGTAAACAGAGTAGCCCTAAACTGTGGTGTGCTTGTGTCTTGTTGATTTTTAGACTTCCCTAGATATACTCCCATGATTGGAAGTGTCCTATGCTCTGTAGCTCTGTTTTTTAGATGATTTAGGAACCACCATACACTTCTCCAGAGTGGCTCTCGGCAGTTCACACACTGCCCATCAGCGTATAAAGGCTCCCTGTTCTCCATGGCCTGTCCTGCATTTCTGGTTTTTACAATTTTTTAGGATGGCCCTTTTGACCGGTGGGAAATGAGATTTCTTTGTTGTGCACATTTGCATTGCTTGCTTGCTTCGTTGCCCATAAAGTGCGTATGCGTTTTTTCCTGGATATAATCAGGAAAAAACGCATACGCCCTTTTGGGCCAACTGCATCATTGTCGAAATTCTGCCGCTTTTCATGTGCTTTAAAGACGAGTCCAATCTATCTCTTGAAATCTGTTTCTTGCAATTCTGTCTTGCATTCAGATCCTCTTCTTTGCCTTACCTCAACATATTTTTGGACGTTAGTTTTCATTTATAACTCTGCAGGTTTGTGAATTGCAGTGACCCTGAGCTCCATTTTTTAAGTTGCTCTTTTGTGAGCTGGCCTCAAACCCACAGGATTGCTTCAGGCCCTATTTTGGCTCCGGCGAGGCGGGCTGAGCCTTTTTTCAATTCTTATTCTTAATGGGAAATTAGAGTGATATGTGCCCGTCCAAACCCCTACAACTATTCTCTCATTGGTTCCCCCTCTTCCCGTTCATCCTCCTCACAATTTGCAAAATGTGTGAAACAGAAGTTGAAATGTGCTGATTCTCCAAGTGGGCAGATTCTAAGTAACGTGGCTGGAATGGTGAACAGGAGCACCAGGAGAGGATAAATGAGCTGCATTTTAGACACATCTCCCAATCACATGGTGTACAGTCCTCTGGGTTTTCCATGCATGTTTTAGCTGTAGGAAGATCCCTTGAACCTGCAGATTTGGGACCCATTGAATGGGTACCAGGTAGTATTACTTTAAAGGGTGTGCATTTCCTCACCCAACCTCACATTTCTCTTAGTGCAAACAGTTTCCAGCCTTATGTCTCATCCTGCTGTGGGTCTAGATGTGTTCAATCCATGTTGCATCACCGTCCCTGAGGAAAAGTTGTAAGAGGTTTTCTCTGTCTCTCTGTCGTTTATTTTTTTCAATTTATTACTATATTGGTTACAGCTGATTTTCAAAGCTCTGTTTCTTGCTGCTGTACATCCACTTGATTCACGTACAGAGAGACATCAGTAAATTCTTTTTCAGATTCTTACCAGTCGTATATATTCTTTTCCGGTGACTTGAGTGTGCTGAGTGCAGTTCTTTTAGCTACCGTGTGGGCCTTGTTGATTATCAGTTTGGTATTTGGAATGGTATCTTTGCTAATTTCAACCTCCTGGATGATGCCTCACCCCTCCCCACCTTTCCCGTTTAGCAGCCTTATGCGTGTTTTCTACATATTTGACTATGTTTTTGTTTTGTAATTTATTTCATGTGTAGCCATTTTGGATTCCACCTTTAAGTGATATCTTATGATATGTGTCTTTTTCTTTTTGAATTATGTCACTTAGAAAGATCATACGTAACTCCTCCGGAGTTGTTACAACTGGCCATATTTCATTGATTTCCAGGCTGAATAATATTCCACTCTACCTAAGTACCACATCTCTATCCATTTTTTCCCTCCAGAGACATTTAAGTTATATCCTAGTCGAGGATCTTTTAAACAGAGAGGGGGTAAACATTGGGGTGCCTGTGTCCTCTCAATTTTTGTTTTTCCCAAGATATACGCCCATGAGTGCAAGTGCCCTATGCTCTGTAGCTCATTTTTTAGATGCTTTAGTAAACACAATACACTTCTCCAGAATGGCCGTTGGCAATATACATTTCCACTATAAGTCTCACAGGGCTCCCTCTTCTCCTTGCCCTGTCCTGCATTTCTGTTGTTTACGCTTTATGAGGATGGCTCTTCTGACTGATGCGAAGTGATATCTTTTGTAGTATTGACTTCCAGTGCCCACCTGTTTGCTTGGCTAAAAAAGTGTATGCCCTTTTCTTGAATATATACAGAAAAAAACGCATACACCCTTTTTGGCCAACTGCAATGTTGGCAATGTTCAGCTCCTTTTCTTGTGCTTAATGGCGAGTCCTTTCTACCTCCTCAGATCCCTTTCCTGCCATTCTCCCTTGCTTACAAGTCCTTTTCTCTGACTTTCCTCAAGACATTTTTCAGTGATGGATATTTTCAACTCTGCAGTTTCGTGAATTTTACTGCCCCTGAGTTCCATTGTTCAACTTGTGTTTATGGGAACTGGCCACAAAGCAGCGGGATTTCCTCAAGCCCTATACTGTTTCCATGGGCAACCCTAGCCTTTGGTCAGTTCGTCTTCCTGATTGGAAATTAGAGTGACATGTGCCTGTCTGAACACCTAGGACTTGTCTCTCATTGTTCTTCATCCTTCCGCTTCATCCTCTGGACAAATTCCAAACTGTACACAACAGGATGTTGACAGTGCTGACATCTCCAAGTGGGGAGACTGTTAGTAAAGACGCTGGAGGGGTGAACCCGAGCACCAGGAGATGAGGAGATGAGATGCCTTTTCCAAACTCTTCCCGATCAGACGGTATACCATCCTCTGGGTGTGACAGACATGTTTTAGCAGTAGGAAGAGTCCCATTCATGTAAGGAGAACATCAGGGCTTTTTCAAAATCAGTGTCTCCCCGAAACACAAACTGGGGAATTTTTTAAGCTACGGCTACACATATGTTCATTAAGGGCCTTGGGAAGTAGGCAGAGTCCAAACTTTAGATGATTGAAGTCTTCAGGGTCAGAAGCACTCACCACCAGCTTCCCTTAGGTTACACTTTAACTGTCATTGATAGATGATGTCAGTAAAAATATCTATTCTTTTTCAGATTATTTCCCCTTATAGCTTATTGCAAAATGTTGAGTGTAGTTCCCTGTGCTATACAGTAGTTCCTTGTTGATGATCTATTTTATACATAGCAGTGTGTATGTGTTAATCCCAAACTGTTAATTTATCCCTCCTCCCACCTTTCCCCTTTGGTAATAATAAATTATAAGATTTTATACTTCTCAGAAATGGGGGAGCTGAAAGAGAGGTATCATTTTCAATGGAAAAGCATTTAAAACAAGATTGAAGCTTTAACCAAGATTATTAGATGTACATCCTTGGAAAGAAATCACTTCGTTTCTCTAATATTGACCTGACAAATAAGACAAACCTTTTCACTGAACTTGCTTATAATAAAGTGATGGAAATATCAAATGGAAGTGTTAGAAACATCTTATTTTACCCGAGCCTTATACACTGTTCTATGTTAACTACAGTTTGGCTCACGCATCTGTTCATTGAGGTTACAATAGTCTCAATTTCTGTTACTGATCCTCCAGAGTGGACCCCAACAAGTGTCCCCCTGCCCAGTGTCATTGGGGCCAACAGATCGAGACTGAGTTTGGTTCACAAGCAAAGGAAACTTTATATTTTGATCAGAGAATGGAGAGGTGAGAGCATGCACTACCCCCTGGGCTGTGGGCTGGGCTGCTGTGTAGAGATCCTGTCAGAGTCAGTGGGAGGGAGGGGGCGGAGCTCTCGAGGGCCGGGTTGGCTGCAGCTCAGGCTCTGTATCGCGGAGTCTGCACTGGGCCCCAGGAGCTGAGGTGTCGTCCCAGCCATTCTGCACTAGGAAATCTGGTCTGAAGTGCCGGGTGTGGAACCTCTGCATGCGGGACCCTAGGAGCACATGAAATTAGACAAAGCACAAAGGATAAAAAAGGTTAGACTTGACTTTATTGCCCAGATTCTATTTTTATCTCCCAGGGATTTTTAATGGGCTTTGCTGGGGACAAACCCCTCCTCTGCCTTTTGTCCCGTTCCTCATTCTTGGAGTGCTGAGGGTGCAGACCCTTCTTCTGTAACTGCTGAGTGCTGAGTTGGGAGCCCTCATACCCGGGGGCGAGGGTCAGAGCTTCTCCCCAGCAGCCTCCAGGTGACGTTGATTGTCCCCAGGCCCCCTGCCTCCCTGCTCGTCCACCTGAGCACCAGCATTGGAAGTGTTATAGATTCTAATGACCTTTAAGGGTCCAGGAAAGAGATGTGCAGAGACGCTGTGGGGGCCGGTTTCACCCCGCCCCACATTTGTTCAGCCACCTTAGGCTGACCGTTTCTGCCAGCCTAGATGCTCTGACCAGTAGTCTGCGCTTTCTTCAATTAGGCCCCTGAATTAACGTACAAACAGCACCAGGTGTCAGAGCCCTGCCTGCTCAACTCCCAGACAGTCCAGGGTCAGTGGTGATCAAGGACCATGATGGCCACTGAGTCAACAGCCTTTTGAAGTAAACAGGAGTCCAGCCAGTCTTATTGGCCACCATCATCACGGTGTCTGTAGGCTTTTCTATGGTGACAGTGTGATATACGGTTCCCCCGCCAAGATTATTAGCTCCCCTCTGGGTGCAGTATGTCCTGCAAGCAGTAGTCTACTCTTTTGGGACACACTCTTGTTTTATGAGAGAAACTCCAGGTCAAGTGATGTTCACATGAGTCGTCATGGTGCCCTGTTGCCCCCGGTTATCTCTCTGGATGTTGAAGTTGGAAGGCCTCCTCACTCGAGGTTGGTGTGCCCACAGAGCGAACCCTGAAACTTCAGGGCATGGTTGGTGGTTAGGATCACCACGTGGGGTCCTTTTCCCTTAGGAGGGAGGTGACCTTTGGGGCTGCTGATTTCCAGGTTTTTAGATACCGCCAGTATCTTGGCCAGATGTGGCAGTTGGCCAAGCCCCTTGGTGACCGTAGTTTATCCTACCTGGATGGCATTCTTGCATTGTTCCATTTCAAGTGGTCCCAGTTTTTGCACTAATTCTCCAATGGCGATTCACCTTTCACCGGGAATGTAAAGGTCAAAGGGTTTAGCTAAATTAGGGAGTTCCAGGGCAAGGGTCTGAATTGACTGCTCTTTCCATTCTTGAAAGGCCACTTCTGGATTCTATTCAACAGGATCATCATCTTTTCCTTTCAGTGTTTCATATAGAGGCCCAGCTAGTAGACTGTAGTTAGGGATCCAGAAGCAGCAAACCCTGGCCTCCCCAAGAACCCCTAAGCTGTCTTCTAGTTTTAGAAAGGGGTAAGGCTGAAAATGGTTTCTTCCCTTTCCTGGGATGGGCTTCTCCGACCTTCTGTGAGAATGAAGCCCAGGCAGGTCACCGCAGTCTGTGATATTTGAGCTTTTTCTTGGACAACTTCTATCCTTTATTGGCTTGGTAGTTCAGAGGCCTCCTTAGTAGGGCTGGCGATCAGAATGTCGTCTGTGTACTGAAGGAGGGTTTCCTTTTCCAGAGGTAGAATTTTAGGTCTTTAGCTAAGCTTTCCCCAAAGATGGTGTGGGAATTTTTGCACCCTTGGGGCAAGACGGCCCGGAAGTATTGTTTTAGTTGTATGTTGAGTCCTGCCACTCACAAGCCAAAATTTCTTGTGACTCTGGGACTAATGGAATACAAAAGAAGGCATCATTGAAGACTAATACAGAATACCATGTCCTGGTGGTTGGTAGAATGACCAGCAGGGTGTAGGAATTAGGAGCAGCTGGAGGTATATCCTCGGTGGCTTCACTGACTGTCCTGACATCCTTTACCAGGTCCCCAGCAGCCCATGGGGCTCTCGTGGTCAGACCAATCCCAGAATATGGAGCTCACCTGGGCAGGTACCCCACCCCCACCCCAGCCCACGGGGCTCTCGTGGTCAGGCCCCTCCCAGGATACAGAGCTACCCTTGCAGGTACCGTGGCAGGGCTGGGCACACAGGAACCGTGCACATAGCCCTCATTGCAGAGCACCCCCAGCTCACCTGTCGCTCAGAGCTGACACAGAGCACCTCAGAGCAGGACTTGAACTAACAAACAGCAGCTGCGACAGGTCTGTGACCCTGGGCATCACTCTGTGCGGCCTCCCTCCACCTGGTCTTCCAGAGACTTCCACTGCACCCGGGGCACCAGGCCTCTGTCTCCAACCACCACCCACCCCTCCTCTCCCTGACTCCTGGGTTCCTCTCATTAGGAGAGGGTTTTCTTGAAGTTGTCTCCCACTCATGGGCCAGATAAAATGATTAGAAAACAAGCCAAAGCTGCAGCCCCTTGTCTATCCTGACTCTCAGGAGCCCACACCTGTTCCTTGGACCTGGCCGGTTCAGCAATTTCCATTTTCTGCAACTGTGAGCCCCTGAGGGGTGATGATTGGCTGACCTGGGCAGCCTTACCATGCCGGCCAGCCCTCCCCAGGTGTGCCTGGGTTGAGATCAATATAAATACCACTCCAGGCAGCAAGAGCCCCTGCAGCCGTGCCTGACGCCATTTTCTCTGCCCTGTCAGCAGTCTCGGGGCTGGGCTGGTGGGAGGGAGTGAGAGGCCACGGCTTTGTGGGTGGCCCAGTGTGAGTGGGGCTCTGCTGGACTTTCTGCAGCAGTTGCCAGGCTGCCACCTGCTAAAGAAGAGGATGTGTCACCTATACCTGCTGCTGGAATTTCTCCCTGGGCAGAGGTGAGGAAGGAAAGAAGCAGTGGGGGCAGGGACAGGACGGGTATCTCAGGCAGGGAAATGGAAATCTTCCAGAAGAGCACCCAGGGCCAGGACCATCCTGGCTGGCCTGCAGGCACCAAGTCGGCCGGCATGCTGTCACTCGTGTGGCTCTATGGCCCTTCCTCTACGCTTTCAAGTCCTTGTATATATTCAGGTGTTTTACCTGGGACGGGTGGGAATAGTTCAGCAGCAACTGGCCTGGGGCTCAGCTCACGTTTACTCACAGATGCCTCGGCACGGTGCCCCAGCTTTGCAATGAGGACGCTTGTTGCGTGGGGGCTGCTGGCTGAATGGGAGACGATTCCCCACCACTGACCAACTTCAGAATTGTTTACAACTGGAGCAAGTGCCCTGATACGGTTTTCCTCTGTGGAACTGGTGGGTTCTGTGTTTTTTTTCTCTTTTTCGTTTTTGGTTCAAGGTAGATTTTATTCCTCTTTTTTGTATTTACAGATACAAGCATGGAAATAATTTATTCATATAAATACATGTATGTGAAGGGAATAATTGTTTTTTCTGTTTTATTTTTTAAATTTTATTTCTTTTTAATTTTGAATTTTATTTTATATTTTTATACAGCAGGTTCTTATTGGTTACCTATTTTATACGTATAAATGTATACATGCCAATCCCAGTCTCTCAACTCCTCCCACCACCACCCCCCCAACAGCCTTCCACCCTTGTTGTCCATACGTTTGTTGTCTACATCTGTTGCTATATTTATGCCTTGCAAAATGGTTAACCTGTACAGTTTTTCTAGGTTCCACATATATGCATGAATATACAAGATTTGTTTTTCTCTTTCTGACTTACTTCACTCTGTATGAGACTCTCTAGATCCATCGACGTCTTGACAAATGACCCAATTTCATTCCTTTTCATGGCTTAGTAATATTCCATTTTATATATGTACCACAGCTTTATGCATACGTCTGTCTGTGGGCATTTAGGTTGCTTCCATTACCTCGATATTGTAAAGAGTGAGGCAATGAACATTGCGGTGAATGTCTCTTTTTGATTTATGGTTTTGTCTGGGTATATGTCCAGAACTGGGATTGCTGTATCATATGGTAATTCTACTGTTAGTTTCTTAAGAAACTCCATATTGTTCTCCATAGTGACTGTATCAATTTATATTCCCAACAATAGTGGAAGAGGGTTCCTTTTCTCCACACCCTTTCCAGCATTTTTTGTTTGTAGATTTTCTGATGATGCCCATTCTACCAGGTGTGAGGTGATACCTCATTGCTGAGTCCATTTCCTTGAGCAAGGGGTAGGTCTTGTCTATTAAATATTTGGCTTATGGAACGGTATCTGTGCTAATTTCAAACTCTGGTTTTATGCAGCACCCCAACTCACCTTCCCACTTAAGCAAGCATAAGTTGGTTTTCTAAATTTGAGACCGTGTTCTGTTTTGTAAATCAGTTCATGTGAAGCCAAGTTCTCATTCCATGTATTAGTGGTACCTTATGATGTTTCTTTTTCTGTGTGACTTTTTTCACTTAGAATCACCGTGCCTCAATCCACTCATTATGCTGGTACGGGCCTGGTGACATAGTTTTCATTGCTGAGAGGTATTCTGTTGTACGTAAGTACCGCAACTTCTTTATCCATTATTTGTTCTCTGGCATATTTAACTTGTGCTGCAGAAGAGGTTCCTGTAAACAGAGCTGTCCCAAACTTTGGGGTGGCTGTGTCTTTTTGATTTTAATTTCCCTAAGCTATAGGACCATAAGTGGAAGTGCCCTAGGCTCTGTTGCTTTGTTTTTTATATGTTTCAGGAAACACCATACACTTCTCCCGAGTGGCTGTTGGCAATTTACATCCCACCCATCAGCATAACAAGGCTCCCAGTTCTCCATGGCCTGTCCTGCCTTTCTGGATTTTACACTTTTTTCAGATTGCCCTTTTGACCGGGGGGAAGTGAGACTTCATTGTAGTGCAGATTTCCTTTGCAAGCTTGCTTGGTTGGCCAAAAAGTGCGTATGCGTTTTTCCCTGAATATATTCAGGAAAAAACGCATACGCCCTTTTTGGCCAAGTGCATCATTGTCGACGTTCTGCCTCTTTTCCTATGCTTTAAATGCAATTCCAGTCTGCCTCCTGAAATCGGTTTCCTGCAATTCTGCCCCGCTTTCAAGTCCACTTGGCAGCCTTACTTCAGTATATTTTTGGACGATAGCTGTCATTTATAACTCTGCAGGTTTGTGAATTACAGTGCTCTTGAGCTCCTTTCTTCAACTCGCTTTCTTGTGAGCTGCCCGCAACACTGCAGGATTGCTTCAGGCCCTAATCTGGGTCTGGCACGGCATGCTGAGCCTTTGGTTAATCCTCTTCCTGGTGTGAAATAAGAGTTAAATTTGCCCGTCCAGAAACCTCCAGCTAGTCTCTCATTGGTTCTCCCTATTCCTGTTCATCTTCCGCAGAAATTGCAAACTGGGCCAAACAGGAGGTTAAAGGCAATAACTCTCCAAGTCGGCAGAGCGTTAGTAAAGCATCTGGAATGTTGCACACGAGTACCAGGGGACGAGAACTGAGACATATTGGAACACGTCTCCCGATCACACGGTTGATCATACTCTGGGTTCCACATGCATGCTTTAGCTGAAGGAAGAATCCCTTAAACCTGGAGAGTTGAGACCCGTGGAATGGGTACCATGCAATATGACTTCAAAGGGTCTTCATTTGCTCACCGAACCTCTCCAATCCTATCACTGCTGCGTTTATGCCACTGTACACACGCTTGATTCTCTTTCGGAGACATAGCAATCCATAGGTTTTAAGATACTTACTAGTCAGGCACATTCTTAGGCGTTTAATATGGGGTGTTGAGTCCATTTCGTTGAGTAAGGAGTAGCTCTTGTCTATTACATATTTGGCTTAAGGAACTTTATCTGTGCTCATTTCAATCTCTGGTTTTATGCAGCACCCCAACTCACCTTTCCCCTTAAGCAAGCATAAGTTGGTTTTCTATATTTGAGACCCTGTTGTGTTTTGTAATCCAGTTCCTGTGTAGCCAAGTTTACATTCCGTGTATTAGTGATATCTTATGATGTTTCTTTTTCTGTGTGACTTATTTCAGTTAGAAACATCATACCTGAATCCACTCATTATGCTGCTACGGGCCTGATGACATAGATTTCATTGCTGAGTGATATTGCATTGTACATAAGTACCACAACTTCTTTATCCATTTTTCACTTTCTGCGATATTAAACTTGCCCCGTAAACGAGTTTCTTGTAAACAGAGCCGTCCCAAATTTTGGGGTGGCTGTGCCTTTTTGATTTTAATTTCCCTAAGCTATAGGACCATAAGTGGAAGTGCCCTAGGCTCTGTTGTTTTGTTTTTTAGATGTTTCAGGAAACACCATACACTTCTCCCGAGTGGCTGTTGGCAATTTACATCCCGCCCATCAGCATAACAAGGCTCCCATTTCTCCATGGCCTGTCCTGCCTTTCTGGATTTTACACTTTTTTCAGATGGCACTTTTGACCGGGGGGAAGTGAGACTTCATTGTAGTGCAGATTTCCTTTGCAAGCTTGCTTGGTTGGCCAAAAAGGGCGTATGCGTTTTTTCCTGAATATATTCAGGGAAAAACGCATACGCCCTTTTTGGCCAAGTGCATCATTCTTGACGTTCTGCCTCTTTTCCTATGCTTTAAATGCAATTCCAGTCTACCTCCTGAAATCGGTTTCCTGCAATTCTGCCCCGCTTTCAAGTCCTCTTGGCAGGCTTACTTCAGTATATTTTTGGACGATAGCTGTCATTTATAACTCTGCAGGTTTGTGAATTACAGTGCCCCTGAGCTCCTTTCTTCAACTCGCTTTCTTGTGAGCTGGCCGCAACACCACAGGATTGCTTCAGGCCGTAATCTGTTTCCGGCATGGCACGCTGAGCCTTTGGTTAATTCCTCTAACTTGTGGGAAATGAGAGTTAAATTTGCACGTCCAGACACCTCCAGCTAGTCTCTCATCGGTTCTCCCTATTCCTGTTCATCTTCCGCAGAAATTGCAAACTGGGCCAAACAGGAGGTTAAAGGCACTGACTCTCCAAGTCGGGAGAGAGTTAGTAAAGCGTCTGGAATGTTGCACCCGAGTACCAGGGGACGAGAACTGAGACATATTGGAACACGTCTCCCGATCACACGGTTCATCATACTCTAGGTTCCACATGCATGTTTTAGCTGAAGGAAGAATCCCTTAAACCTGGAGAGTTGAGACCCGTGGAATGGGTACCATGCAATATGACTTCAAAGGGTCTTCATTTGCTCACCGAACCTCTCCAATCCTATCACTGCTGCGTTTATGCCCCTGTACACACGCTTGATTCTCTTTTGGAGACGTAGCAATCCATAGGTTTTAAGATACTTACTAGTCAGCTACATTCTTAGGTGTTTAATATGGGGTGTTGAGTCCATTTCGTTGAGCAAGGAGTAGCTCTTTTGTATTACATATTTGGCTTAAGGAACTTTATCTGTGCTTATTTCAATCTCTGGTTTTATGCAGCACCCCAACTCACCTTTCCCCTTAAGCAAGCATAAGTTGGCTTTCTAAATTTGAGATCCTGTTCTGTTTTGTAATCCAGTTCCTGTGTAGCCAAGTTTACATTCTATGTATTAGTGATATCTTATGATGTTTCTTTTTCTGTGTGACTTATTTCAGTTAGAATCATCATACCTGAATGCACTCATTATGCTGCTATGGGCCTGATGACATAGATTTCATTGCTGAGTGATATTGCATTGTACGTAAGTACCACACCTTCTTTATCCATTTTTCACTTTCTGCGATATTGAACTTGTCCCGTAAAAGAGTTTCTTGTAAACAGAGCCGTCCCAAATTTAGGGGTGGCTGTGTCTTTTTGATTTTAATTTCCCTAAGCTATAGAACCATAAGTGGAAGTGCCCTAGGCTCTGTTGTTTTGTTTTTTAGATGTTTCAGGAAACACCATACACTTCTCCCGAGTGGCTGTTGGCAATTTACATCCCGCCCATCAGCATAACAAGGCTCCCAGTTCTCCATGGCCTGTCCTGCCTTTCTGGATTTTACACTTTTTTCAGATGGCCCTTTTGACGGGGGGGAAGTGAGACTTCATTGTAGTGCAGATTTCCTTTGCAAGCTTGCTTGGTTGGCCAAAAAGGGCGTATGCGTTTTTTCCTGAATATATTCAGGAAAAAACGCATACGCCCTTTTTGGCCAAGTGCATCATTGTCGACCTTCTGCCTCTTTTCCTATGCTTTAAATGCAATTCCAGTCTACCTCCTGAAATCGGTTTCCTGCAATTCTGCCCGGCTTTCAAGTCCTCTTGGCAGCCTTACTTCAGTATATTTTTGGATGATAGCTGTCATTTATAACTCTGCAGGTTTGTGAATTACAGTGCCCCTGAGCTCCTTTCTTCAACTCGCTTTCTTGTGAGCTGGCCGCAACACCGCAGGATTGCTTCAGGCCCTAATCTGGTTCCGGCATGGCACGCTGAGCCTTTGGTTAATTCCTCTTCCTGGTGGGGAATGAGAGTTAAATTTTCCCGTCCAGACACCTCCAGCTAGTCTCTCATTGGTTCTCCCTATTCCTGTTCATCTTCCGCGGAATTTGCAAACTGGGCCAAACAGGAGGTTAAAGGCACTGACTCTCCAAGTCGGGAGAGTGTTAGTAAAGCATCTGGAATGTTGCACCCGAGTACCAGGGGACGAGAACTGAGACATATTTCAACACGTCTCCCGATCACACGGTTGATCATACTCTGGGTTCCACATGCATGTTTTAGCTGAAGGAAGAATCCCTTAAACCTGGAGAGTTGAGACCCGTGGAATGGGTACCATGCAATATGACTTCAAAGGGTCTTCATTTGCTCACCAAAACTCTCCAATCCTATCACTGCTGCGTTTTTGCCCCTGTACTCACGATTGATTCACTTTCAGAGACATAGCAATCCATAGGTTTTAAGATACTTACTAGTCAGGTACATTATTAGGCGTTTAATATGGGGTTTTGAGTCCATTTCGTTGAGCAAGGAGTAGCTCTTGCCTATTACATATTTGGCTTAAGGAACTTTATCTGTGCTCATTTCAATCTCTGGTTTTATGCAGCACCCCAACTCACCTTTCCCCTTAAGCAAGCATAAGTTGATTTTCTAAATTTGGGACCATGTTCTGTTTTGAAATTCAGTTCCTGTGTAGCCAAGTTTACATTCCGTGTATTAGTGATATCTTATGATGTTTCTTTTTCTGTGTGACTTATTTCAGTTAGAATCATCATACCTGAATCCACTCATTATGCTGCTATGGGCCTGATGACATAGATGTCTTTGCTGAGTGATATTGCATTGCACATAAGTACCACAACTTCTTTATCCATTTTTCGCTTTATGCGATATTGAACTTGTACCGTAAACGAGTTTCTTGTAAACAGAGCCATCCCAAACTTTGGGGTGGCTGTGTCTTTTTGATTTTAATTTCCCTAAGCTATAGGACCATAAGTGGAAGCGCCCTAGGCTCTGTTGCTTTGTTTTTTAGATGTTTCAGGAAACACCATACACTTCTCCCGAGTGGCTGTTGGCAATTTACATCCCGCCCATCAGCATAACAAGGCTCCCAGTTCTCCATGGCCTGTCCTGCCTTTCTGGATTTTACACTTTTTTCAGATGGCCCTTTTGACGGGGGGGGGGGGGGGGGGGAAGTGAGACTTCATTGTAGTGCAGATTTCCTTTGCAAGCTTGCTTGGTTGGCCAAAAAGGGCGTATGCGTTTTTTCCTGAATATATTCAGGAAAAAACGCATACGCCCTTTTTGGCCAAGTGCATCATTGTCGACCTTCTGCCTCTTTTCCTATGCTTTAAATGCAATTCCAGTCTACCTCCTGAAATCGGTTTCCTGCAATTCTGCCCGGCTTTCAAGTCCTCTTGGCAGCCTTACTTCAGTATATTTTTGGATGATAGCTGTCATTTATAACTCTGCAGGTTTGTGAATTACAGTGCCCCTGAGCTCCTTTCTTCAACTCGCTTTCTTGTGAGCTGGCCGCAACACCGCAGGATTGCTTCAGGCCCTAATCTGGTTCCGGCATGGCACGCTGAGCCTTTGGTTAATTCCTCTTCCTGGTGGGAAATGAGAGTTAAATTTTCCCGTCCAGACACCTCCAGCTAGTCTCTCATTGGTTCTCCCTATTCCTGTTCATCTTCCGCGGAATTTGCAAACTGGGCCAAACAGGAGGTTAAAGGCACTGACTCTCCAAGTCGGGAGAGTGTTAGTAAAGCATCTGGAATGTTGCACCCGAGTACCAGGGGACGAGACCTGAGACATATTTCAAC
Organism: Orcinus orca; assembly: GCF_937001465.1. NCBI lineage: Eukaryota > Metazoa > Chordata > Mammalia > Artiodactyla > Delphinidae > Orcinus > Orcinus orca. The sequence continues at coordinate 364,905 of NW_026043964.1, read as the reverse complement.
ACGTCTCCCGATCACATGGTTGATCATACTCTGGGTTCCACATGCATGTTTTAGCTGAAGGAAGAATCCCTTAAACCTGGAGAGTTGAGACCCGTGGAATGGGTACCATGCAATATGACTTCAAAGGGTCTTCATTTGCTCACCAAAACTCTCCAATCCTATCACTGCTGCGTTTTTGCCCCTGTACTCACGATTGATTCACTTTCAGAGACATAGCAATCCATAGGTTTTAAGATACTTACTAGTCAGGTACATTATTAGGCGTTTAATATGGGGTTTTGAGTCCATTTCGTTGAGCAAGGAGTAGCTCTTGTCTATTACATATTTGGCTTAAGGAACTTTATCTGTGCTCATTTCAATCTCTGGTTTTATGCAGCACCCCAACTCACCTTTCCCCTTAAGCAAGCATAAGTTGGTTTTCTAAATTTGGGACCATGTTCTGTTTTGAAATTCAGTTCCTGTGTAGCCAAGTTTACATTCCGTGTATTAGTGATATCTTATGATGTTTCTTTTTCTGTGTGACTTATTTCAGTTAGAATCATCATACCTGAATCCACGCATTATGCTGCTATGGGCCTGATGACATAGATGTCATTGCTGAGTGATATTGCATTGTACGTAAGTACCACAACATCTTTATCCATTTTTCGTTTTATGCGATATTGAACTTGTACCGTATACGAGTTTCTTGTAAACAGAGCCATCCCAAACTTTGGGGTGGCTGTGTCTTTTTGATTTTAATTTCCCTAAGCTATAGGACCATAAGTGGAAGTGCCCTAGGCTCTGTTGCTTTGTTTTTTAGATGTTTCAGGAAACACCATACACTTCTCCCGAGTGGCTGTTGGCAATTTACATCCCGCCCATCAGCATAACAAGGCTCCCAGTTCTCCATGGCCTGTCCTGCCTTTCTGGATTTTACACTTTTTTCAGATGGCCCTTTTGACGGGGGGGAAGTGAGACTTCATTGTAGTGCAGATTTCCTTTGCAAGCTTGCTTGGTTGGCCAAAAAGGGCGTATGCGTTTTTTCCTGAATATATTCAGGAAAAAACGCATACGCCCTTTTTGGCCAAGTGCATCATTGTCGACCTTCTGCCTCTTTTCCTATGCTTTAAATGCAATTCCAGTCTACCTCCTGAAATCGGTTTCCTGCAATTCTGCCCGGCTTTCAAGTCCTCTTGGCAGCCTTACTTCAGTATATTTTTGGATGATAGCTGTCATTTATAACTCTGCAGGTTTGTGAATTACAGTGCCCCTGAGCTCCTTTCTTCAACTCGCTTTCTTGTGAGCTGGCCGCAACACCGCAGGATTGCTTCAGGCCCTAATCTGGTTCCGGCATGGCACGCTGAGCCTTTGGTTAATTCCTCTTCCTGGTGGGAAATGAGAGTTAAATTTTCCCGTCCAGACACCTCCAGCTAGTCTCTCATTGGTTCTCCCTATTCCTGTTCATCTTCCGCGGAATTTGCAAACTGGGCCAAACAGGAGGTTAAAGGCACTGACTCTCCAAGTCGGGAGAGTGTTAGTAAAGCATCTGGAATGTTGCACCCGAGTACCAGGGGACGAGAACTGAGACATATTTCAACACGTCTCCCGATCACACGGTTGATCATACTCTGGGTTCCACATGCATGTTTTAGCTGAAGGAAGAATCCCTTAAACCTGGAGAGTTGAGACCCGTGGAATGGGTACCATGCAATATGACTTCAAAGGGTCTTCATTTGCTCACCAAAACTCTCCAATCCTATCACTGCTGCGTTTTTGCCCCTGTACTCACGATTGATTCACTTTCAGAGACATAGCAATCCATAGGTTTTAAGATACTTACTAGTCAGGTACATTATTAGGCGTTTAATATGGGGTTTTGAGTCCATTTCGTTGAGCAAGGAGTAGCTCTTGTCTATTACATATTTGGCTTAAGGAACTTTATCTGTGCTCATTTCAATCTCTGGTTTTATGCAGCACCCCAACTCACCTTTCCCCTTAAGCAAGCATAAGTTGGTTTTCTAAATTTGGGACCATGTTCTGTTTTGAAATGCAGTTCCTGTGTAGCCAAGTTTACATTCCGTGTATTAGTGATATCTTATGATGTTTCTTTTTCTGTGTGACTTATTTCAGTTAGAATCATCATACCTGAATCCACGCATTATGCTGCTATGGGCCTGATGACATAGATGTCATTGCTGAGTGATATTGCATTGTACGTAAGTACCACAACATCTTTATCCATTTTTCGTTTTATGCGATATTGAACTTGTACCGTAAACGAGTTTCTTGTAAACAGAGCCATCCCAAACTTTGGGTGGCTGTGTCTTTTTGATTTTAATTTCCCTAAGCTATAGGACCATAAGTGGAAGTGCCCTAGGCTCTGTTGCTTTGTTTTTTAGATGTTTCAGGAAACACCATACACTTCTCCCGAGTGGCTGTTGGCAATTTACATCCCGCCCATCAGCATAACAAGGCTCCCAGTTCTCCATGGCCTGTCCTGCCTTTCTGGATTTTACACTTTTTTCAGATGGCCCTTTTGACGGGGGGGAAGTGAGACTTCATTGTAGTGCAGATTTCCTTTGCAAGCTTGCTTGGTTGGCCAAAAAGGGCGTATGCGTTTTTTCCTGAATATATTCAGGAAAAAACGCATACGCCCTTTTTGGCCAAGTGCATCATTGTCGACCTTCTGCCTCTTTTCCTATGCTTTAAATGCAATTCCAGTCTACCTCCTGAAATCGGTTTCCTGCAATTCTGCCCGGCTTTCAAGTCCTCTTGGCAGCCTTACTTCAGTATATTTTTGGATGATAGCTGTCATTTATAACTCTGCAGGTTTGTGAATTACAGTGCCCCTGAGCTCCTTTCTTCAACTCGCTTTCTTGTGAGCTGGCCGCAACACCGCAGGATTGCTTCAGGCCCTAATCTGGTTCCGGCATGGCACGCTGAGCCTTTGGTTAATTCCTCTTCCTGGTGGGAAATGAGAGTTAAATTTTCCCGTCCAGACACCTCCAGCTAGTCTCTCATTGGTTCTCCCTATTCCTGTTCATCTTCCGCGGAATTTGCAAACTGGGCCAAACAGGAGGTTAAAGGCACTGACTCTCCAAGTCGGGAGAGTGTTAGTAAAGCATCTGGAATGTTGCACCCGAGTACCAGGGGACGAGAACTGAGACATATTTCAACACGTCTCCCGATCACACGGTTGATCATACTCTGGGTTCCACATGCATGTTTTAGCTGAAGGAAGAATCCCTTAAACCTGGAGAGTTGAGACCCGTGGAATGGGTACCATGCAATATGACTTCAAAGGGTCTTCATTTGCTCACCAAAACTCTCCAATCCTATCACTGCTGCGTTTTTGCCCCTGTACTCACGATTGATTCACTTTCAGAGACATAGCAATCCATAGGTTTTAAGATACTTACTAGTCAGGTACATTATTAGGCGTTTAATATGGGGTTTTGAGTCCATTTCGTTGAGCAAGGAGTAGCTCTTGTCTATTACATATTTGGCTTAAGGAACTTTATCTGTGCTCATTTCAATCTCTGGTTTTATGCAGCACCCCAACTCACCTTTCCCCTTAAGCAAGCATAAGTTGATTTTCTAAATTTGGGACCATGTTCTGTTTTGAAATTCAGTTCCTGTGTAGCCAAGTTTACATTCCGTGTATTAGTGATATCTTATGATGTTTCTTTTTCTGTGTGACTTATTTCAGTTAGAATCATCATACCTGAATCCACTCATTATGCTGCTATGGGCCTGATGACATAGATGTCATTGCTGAGTGATATTGCATTGTACGTAAGTACCACAACTTCTTTATCCATTTTTCGCTTTATGCGATATTGAACTTGTACCGTAAACGAGTTTCTTGTAAACAGAGCCATCCCAAACTTTGGGGTGGCTGTGTCTTTTTGATTTTAATTTCCCTAAGCTATAGGACCATAAGTGGAAGTGCCCTAGGCTCTGTTGCTTTGTTTTTTAGATGCTTCAGGAAACACCATACACTTCTCCCGAGTGGCTGTTGGCAATGTACATCCCGCCCATCAGCATAACAAGGCTCCCAGTTCTCCATGGCCTGTCCTGCCTTTCTGGATTTTACACTTTTTTCAGATGGCCCTTTTGACGGGGGGGAAGTGAGACTTCATTGTAGTGCAGATTTCCTTTGCAAGCTTGCTTGGTTGGCCAAAAAGGGCGTATGCGTTTTTTCCTGAATATATTCAGGAAAAAACGCATACGCCCTTTTTGGCCAAGTGCATCATTGTCGACCTTCTGCCTCTTTTCCTATGCTTTAAATGCAATTCCAGTCTACCTCCTGAAATCGGTTTCCTGCAATTCTGCCCGGCTTTCAAGTCCTCTTGGCAGCCTTACTTCAGTATATTTTTGGATGATAGCTGTCATTTATAACTCTGCAGGTTTGTGAATTACAGTGCCCCTGAGCTCCTTTCTTCAACTCGCTTTCTTGTGAGCTGGCCGCAACACCGCAGGATTGCTTCAGGCCCTAATCTGGTTCCGGCATGGCACGCTGAGCCTTTGGTTAATTCCTCTTCCTGGTGGGAAATGAGAGTTAAATTTTCCCATCCAGACACCTCCAGCTAGTCTCTCATTGGTTCTCCCTATTCCTGTTCATCTTCCGCGGAATTTGCAAACTGGGCCAAACAGGAGGTTAAAGGCACTGACTCTCCAAGTCGGGAGAGTGTTAGTAAAGCATCTGAATGTTGCACCCGAGTACCAGGGGACGAGAACTGAGACATATTTCAACACGTCTCCCGATCACACGGTTGATCATACTCTGGGTTCCACATGCATGTTTTAGCTGAAGGAAGAATCCCTTAAACCTGGAGAGTTGAGACCCGTGGAATGGGTACCATGCAATATGACTTCAAAGGGTCTTCATTTGCTCACCAAAACTCTCCAATCCTATCACTGCTGCGTTTTTGCCCCTGTACTCACGATTGATTCACTTTCAGAGACATAGCAATCCATAGGTTTTAAGATACTTACTAGTCAGGTACATTATTAGGCGTTTAATATGGGGTTTTGAGTCCATTTCGTTGAGCAAGGAGTAGCTCTTGTCTATTACATATTTGGCTTAAGGAACTTTATCTGTGCTCATTTCAATCTCTGGTTTTATGCAGCACCCCAACTCACCTTTCCCCTTAAGCAAGCATAAGTTGATTTTCTAAATTTGGGACCATGTTCTGTTTGAAATTCAGTTCCTGTGTAGCCAAGTTTACATTCCGTGTATTAGTGATATCTTATGATGTTTCTTTTTCTGTGTGACTTATTTCAGTTAGAATCATCATACCTGAATCCACTCATTATGCTGCTATGGGCCTGATGACATAGATGTCATTGCTGAGTGATATTGCATTGTACGTAAGTACCACAACTTCTTTATCCATTTTTCGCTTTATGCGATATTGAACTTGTACCGTAAACGAGTTTCTTGTAAACAGAGCCATCCCAAACTTTGGGGTGGCTGTGTCTTTTTGATTTTAATTTCCCTAAGCTATAGGACCATAAGTGGAAGTGCCCTAGGCTCTGTTGCTTTGTTTTTTAGATGCTTCAGGAAACACCATACACTTCTCTCCCGAGTGGCTGTTGGCAATGTACATCCCGCCCATCAGCATAACAAGGCTCCCAGTTCTCCATGGCCTGTCCTGCCTTTCTGGATTTTACACTTTTTTCAGATGGCCCTTTTGACGGGGGGGAAGTGAGACTTCATTGTAGTGCAGATTTCCTTTGCAAGCTTGCTTGGTTGGCCAAAAAGGGCGTATGCGTTTTTTCCTGAATATATTCAGGAAAAAACGCATACGCCCTTTTTGGCCAAGTGCATCATTGTCGACCTTCTGCCTCTTTTCCTATGCTTTAAATGCAATTCCAGTCTACCTCCTGAAATCGGTTTCCTGCAATTCTGCCCGGCTTTCAAGTCCTCTTGGCAGCCTTACTTCAGTATATTTTTGGATGATAGCTGTCATTTATAACTCTGCAGGTTTGTGAATTACAGTGCCCCTGAGCTCCTTTCTTCAACTCGCTTTCTTGTGAGCTGGCCGCAACACCGCAGGATTGCTTCAGGCCCTAATCTGGTTCCGGCATGGCACGCTGAGCCTTTGGTTAATTCCTCTTCCTGGTGGGAAATGAGAGTTAAATTTTCCCGTCCAGACACCTCCAGCTAGTCTCTCATTGGTTCTCCCTATTCCTGTTCATCTTCCGCGGAATTTGCAAACTGGGCCAAACAGGAGGTTAAAGGCACTGACTCTCCAAGTCGGGAGAGTGTTAGTAAAGCATCTGGAATGTTGCACCCGAGTACCAGGGGACGAGAACTGAGACATATTTCAACACGTCTCCCGATCACACGGTTGATCATACTCTGGGTTCCACATGCATGTTTTAGCTGAAGGAAGAATCCCTTAAACCTGGAGAGTTGAGACCCGTGGAATGGGTACCATGCAATATGACTTCAAAGGGTCTTCATTTGCTCACCAAAACTCTCCAATCCTATCACTGCTGCGTTTTTGCCCCTGTACTCACGATTGATTCACTTTCAGAGACATAGCAATCCATAGGTTTTAAGATACTTACTAGTCAGGTACATTATTAGGCGTTTAATATGGGGTTTTGAGTCCATTTCGTTGAGCAAGGAGTAGCTCTTGTCTATTACATATTTGGCTTACGGAACTTTATCTGTGCTCATTTCAATCTCTGGTTTTATGCAGCACCCCAACTCACCTTTCCCCTTAAGCAAGCATAAGTTGATTTTCTAAATTTGGGACCATGTTCTGTTTTGAAATTCAGTTCCTGTGTAGCCAAGTTTACATTCCGTGTATTAGTGATATCTTATGATGTTTCTTTTTCTGTGTGACTTATTTCAGTTAGAATCATCATACCTGAATCCACTCATTATGCTGCTATGGGCCTGATGACATAGATGTCATTGCTGAGTGATATTGCATTGTACGTAAGTACCACAACTTCTTTATCCATTTTTCGCTTTATGCGATATTGAACTTGTACCGTAAACGAGTTTCTTGTAAACAGAGCCATCCCAAACTTTGGGGTGGCTGTGTCTTTTTGATTTTAATTTCCCTAAGCTATAGGACCATAAGTGGAAGTGCCCTAGGCTCTGTTGCTTTGTTTTTTAGATGCTTCAGGAAACACCATACACTTCTCCCGAGTGGCTGTTGGCAATGTACATCCCGCCCATCAGCATAACAAGGCTCCCAGTTCTCCATGGCCTGTCCTGCCTTTCTGGATTTTACACTTTTTTCAGATGGCCCTTTTGACGGGGGGGAAGTGAGACTTCATTGTAGTGCAGATTTCCTTTGCAAGCTTGCTTGGTTGGCCAAAAAGGGCGTATGCGTTTTTTCCTGAATATATTCAGGAAAAAACGCATATGCCCTTTTTGGCCAAGTGCATCATTGTCGACCTTCTGCCTCTTTTCCTATGCTTTAAATGCAATTCCAGTCTACCTCCTGAAATCGGTTTCCTGCAATTCTGCCCGGCTTTCAAGTCCTCTTGGCAGCCTTACTTCAGTATATTTTTGGATGATAGCTGTCATTTATAACTCTGCAGGTTTGTGAATTACAGTGCCCCTGAGCTCCTTTCTTCAACTCGCTTTCTTGTGAGCTGGCCGCAACACCGCAGGATTGCTTCAGGCCCTAATCTGGTTCCGGCATGGCACGCTGAGCCTTTGGTTAATTCCTCTTCCTGGTGGGAAATGAGAGTTAAATTTTCCCGTCCAGACACCTCCAGCTAGTCTCTCATTGGTTCTCCCTATTCCTGTTCATCTTCCGCGGAATTTGCAAACTGGGCCAAACAGGAGGTTAAAGGCACTGACTCTCCAAGTCGGGAGAGTGTTAGTAAAGCACCTGGAATGTTGCACCCGAGTACCAGGGGACGAGAACTGAGACATATTTCAACACATCTCCCGATCACATGGTTGATCATACTCTGGGTTCCACATGCATGTTTTAGCTGAAGGAAGAATCCCTTAAACCTGGAGAGTTGAGACCCGTGGAATGGGTACCATGCAATATGACTTCAAAGGGTCTTCATTTGCTCACCAAAACTCTCCAATCCTATCACTGCTGCGTTTTTGCCCCTGTACTCACGATTGATTCACTTTCAGAGACATAGCAATCCATAGGTTTTAAGATACTTACTAGTCAGGTACATTATTAGGCATTTAATATGGGGTTTTGAGTCCATTTCGTTGAGCAAGGAGTAGCTCTTGTCTATTACATATTTGGCTTAAGGAACTTTATCTGTGCTCATTTCAATCTCTGGTTTTATGCAGCACCCCAACTCACCTTTCCCCTTAAGCAAGCATAAGTTGATTTTCTAAATTTGGGACCATGTTCTGTTTTGAAATTCAGTTCCTGTGTAGCCAAGTTTACATTCCGTGTATTAGTGATATCTTATGATGTTTCTTTTTCTGTGTGACTTATTTCAGTTAGAATCATCATACCTGAATCCACTCATTATGCTGCTATGGGCCTTATGACATAGATGTCATTGCTGAGTGATATTGCATTGTACGTAAGTACCACAACTTCTTTATCCATTTTTCGCTTTATGCGATATTGAACTTGTACCGTAAACGAGTTTCTTGTAAACAGAGCCATCCCAAACTTTGGGGTGGCTGTGTCTTTTTGATTTCAATTTCCCTAAACTATAGGACCATAAGTGGAAGTGCCCTAGGCTCTGTTGCTTTGTTTTTTAGATGTTTCAGGAAACACCATACACTTCTCCCGAGTGGCTGTTGGCAATTTACATCCCGCCCATCAGCATAACAAGGCTCCCAGTTCTCCATGGCCTGTCCTGCCTTTCTGGATTTTACACTTTTTTCAGATGGCCCTTTTGACGGGGGGGAAGTGAGACTTCATTGTAGTGCAGATTTCCTTTGCAAGCTTGCTTGGTTGGCCAAAAAGGGCGTATGCGTTTTTTCCTGAATATATTCAGGAAAAAACGCATACGCCCTTTTTGGCCAAGTGCATCATTGTCGACCTTCTGCCTCTTTTCCTATGCTTTAAATGCAATTCCAGTCTACCTCCTGAAATCGGTTTCCTGCAATTCTGCCCGGCTTTCAAGTCCTCTTGGCAGCCTTACTTCAGTATATTTTTGGATGATAGCTGTCATTTATAACTCTGCAGGTTTGTGAATTACAGTGCCCCTGAGCTCCTTTCTTCAACTCGCTTTCTTGTGAGCTGGCCGCAACACCGCAGGATTGCTTCAGGCCCTAATCTGGTTCCGGCATGGCACGCTGAGCCTTTGGTTAATTCCTCTTCCTGGTGGGAAATGAGAGTTAAATTTTCCCGTCCAGACACCTCCAGCTAGTCTCTCATTGTTTCTCCCTATTCCTGTTCATCTTCCGCGGAATTTGCAAACTGGGCCAAACAGGAGGTTAAAGGCACTGACTCTCCAAGTCGGGAGAGAGTTAGTAAAGCATCTGGAATGTTGCACCCGAGTACCAGGGGACGAGAACTGAGACATATTTCAACACGTCTCCCGATCACACGGTTGATCATACTCTGGGTTCCACATGCATGTTTTAGCTGAAGGAAGAATCCCTTAAACCTGGAGAGTTGAGACCCGTGGAATGGGTACCATGCAATATGACTTCAAAGGGTCTTCATTTGCTCACCAAAACTCTCCAATCCTATCACTGCTGCGTTTTTGCCCCTGTACTCACGATTGATTCACTTTCAGAGACATAGCAATCCATAGGTTTTAAGATACTTACTAGTCAGGTACATTATTAGGCATTTAATATGGGGTTTTGAGTCCATTTCGTTGAGCAAGGAGTAGCTCTTGTCTATTACATATTTGGCTTAAGGAACTTTATCTGTGCTCATTTCAATCTCTGGTTTTATGCAGCACCCCAACTCACCTTTCCCCTTAAGCAAGCATAAGTTGATTTTCTAAATTTGGGACCATGTTCTGTTTTGAAATTCAGTTCCTGTGTAGCCAAGTTTACATTCCGTGTATTAGTGATATCTTATGATGTTTCTTTTTCTGTGTGACTTATTTCAGTTAGAATCATCATACCTGAATCCACTCATTATGCTGCTATGGGCCTGATGACATAGATGTCATTGCTGAGTGATATTGCATTGTACGTAAGTACCACAACTTCTTTATCCATTTTTCGCTTTATGCGATATTGAACTTGTACCGTAAACGAGTTTCTTGTAAACAGAGCCATCCCAAATTTTGGGGTGGCTGTGTCTTTTTGATTTTAATTTCCCTAAGCTATAGGACCATAAGTGGAAGTGCCCTAGGCTCTGTTGCTTTGTTTTTTAGATGTTTCAGGAAACACCATACACTTCTCCCGAGTGGCTGTTGGCAATTTACATCCCGCCCATCAGCATAACAAGGCTCCCAGTTCTCCATGGCCTGTCCTGCCTTTCTGGATTTTACACTTTTTTCAGATGGCCCTTTTGACGGGGGGGAAGTGAGACTTCATTGTAGTGCAGATTTCCTTTGCAAGCTTGCTTGGTTGGCCAAAAAGGGCGTATGCGTTTTTTCCTGAATATATTCAGGAAAAAACGCATACGCCCTTTTTGGCCAAGTGCATCATTGTCGACCTTCTGCCTCTTTTCCTATGCTTTAAATGTAATTCCAGTCTACCTCCTGAAATCGGTTTCCTGCAATTCTGCCCGGCTTTCAAGTCCTCTTGGCAGCCTTACTTCAGTATATTTTTGGATGATAGCTGTCATTTATAACTCTGCAGGTTTGTGAATTACAGTGCCCCTGAGCTCCTTTCTTCAACTCGCTTTCTTGTGAGCTGGCTGCAACACCGCAGGATTGCTTCAGGCCCTAATCTTGTTCCGGCATGGCACGCTGAGCCTTTGGTTAATTCCTCTTCCTGGTGGGAAATGAGAGTTAAATTTTCCCGTCCAGACACCTCCAGCTAGTCTCTCATTGGTTCTCCCTATTCCTGTTCATCTTCCGCGGAATTTGCAAACTGGGCCAAACAGGAGGTTAAAGGCACTGACTCTCCAAGTCGGGAGAGTGTTAGTAAAGCATCTGGAATGTTGCACCCGAGTACCAGGGGACGAGAACTGAGACATATTTCAACACGTCTCCCGATCACACGGTTGATCATACTCTGGGTTCCACATGCATATTTTAGCTGAAGGAAGAATCCCTTAAAGCTGGAGAGTTGAGACCCGTGGAATGGGTACCATGCAATATGACTTCAAAGGGTCTTCATTTGCTCACCAAAACTCTCCAATCCTATCACTGCTGCGTTTTTGCCCCTGTACTCACGATTGATTCACTTTCAGAGACATAGCAATCCATAGGTTTTAAGATACTTACTAGTCAGGTACATTATTAGGCGTTTAATATGGGGTTTTGAGTCCATTTCGTTGAGCAAGGAGTAGCTCTTGTCTATTACATATTTGGCTTAAGGAACTTTATCTGTGCTCATTTCAATCTCTGGTTTTATGCAGCACCCCAACTCACCTTTCCCCTTAAGCAAGCATAAGTTGATTTTCTAAATTTGGGACCATGTTCTGTTTTGAAATTCAGTTCCTGTGTAGCCAAGTTTACATTCCATGTATTAGTGATATCTTATGATGTTTCTTTTTCTGTGTGACTTATTTCAGTTAGAATCATCATACCTGAATCCACTCATTATGCTGCTATGGGCCTGATGACATAGATGTCATTGCTGAGTGATATTGCATTGTACGTAAGTACCACAACTTCTTTATCCATTTTTCGCTTTATGCGATATTGAACTTGTACCGTAAACGAGTTTCTTGTAAACAGAGCCATCCCAAACTTTGGGGTGGCTGTGTCTTTTTGATTTTAATTTCCCTAAGCTATAGGACCATAAGTGGAAGTGCCCTAGGCTCTGTTGCTTTGTTTTTTAGATGCTTCAGGAAACACCATACACTTCTCCCGAGTGGCTGTTGGCAATGTACATCCCGCCCATCAGCATAACAAGGCTCCCAGTTCTCCATGGCCTGTCCTGCCTTTCTGGATTTTACACTTTTTTCAGATGGCCCTTTTGACGGGGGGGAAGTGAGACTTCATTGTAGTGCAGATTTCCTTTGCAAGCTTGCTTGGTTGGCCAAAAAGGGCGTATGCGTTTTTTCCTGAATATATTCAGGAAAAAACGCATACGCCCTTTTTGGCCAAGTGCATCATTGTCGACCTTCTGCCTCTTTTCCTATGCCTTAAATGCAATTCCAGTCTACCTCCTGAAATCGGTTTCCTGCAATTCTGCCCGGCTTTCAAGTCCTCTTGGCAGCCTTACTTCAGTATATTTTTGGATGATAGCTGTCATTTATAACTCTGCAGGTTTGTGAATTACAGTGCCCCTGAGCTCCTTTCTTCAACTCGCTTTCTTGTGAGCTGGCCGCAACACCGCAGGATTGCTTCAGGCCCTAATCTGGTTCCGGCATGGCACGCTGAGCCTTTGGTTAATTCCTCTTCCTGGTGGGAAATGAGAGTTAAATTTTCCCGTCCAGACACCTCCAGCTAGTCTCTCATTGGTTCTCCCTATTCCTGTTCATCTTCCGCGGAATTTGCAAACTGGGCCAAACAGGAGGTTAAAGGCACTGACTCTCCAAGTCGGGAGAGTGTTAGTAAAGCATCTGGAATGTTGCACCCGAGTACCAGGGGACGAGAACTGAGACATATTTCAACACGTCTCCCGATCACACGGTTGATCATACTCTGGGTTCCACATGCATGTTTTAGCTGAAGGAAGAATCCCTTAAACCTGGAGAGTTGAGACCCGTGGAATGGGTACCATGCAATATGACTTCAAAGGGTCTTCATTTGCTCACCAAAACTCTCCAATCCTATCACTGCTGCGTTTTTGCCCCTGTACTCACGATTGATTCACTTTCAGAGACATAGCAATCCATAGGTTTTAAGATACTTACTAGTCAGGTACATTATTAGGCGTTTAATATGGGGTTTTGAGTCCATTTCGTTGAGCAAGGAGTAGCTCTTGTCTATTACATATTTGGCTTAAGGAACTTTATCTGTGCTCATTTCAATCTCTGGTTTTATGCAGCACCCCAACTCACCTTTCCCCTTAAGCAAGCATAAGTTGGTTTTCTAAATTTGGGACCATGTTCTGTTTTGAAATTCAGTTCCTGTGTAGCCAAGTTTACATTCCGTGTATTAGTGATATCTTATGATGTTTCTTTTTCTGTGTGACTTATTTCAGTTAGAATCATCATACCTGAATCCACTCATTATGCTGCTATGGGCCTGATGACATAGATGTCATTGCTGAGTGATATTGCATTGTACGTAAGTACCACAACTTCTTTATCCATTTTTCGCTTTATGCGATATTGAACTTGTACCGTAAACGAGTTTCTTGTAAACAGAGCCATCCCAAACTTTGGGGTGGCTGTGTCTTTTTGATTTTAATTTCCCTAAGCTATAGGACCATAAGTGGAAGTGCCCTAGGCTCTGTTGCTTTGTTTTTTAGATGCTTCAGGAAACACCATACACTTCTCCCGAGTGGCTGTTGGCAATGTACATCCCACCCATCAGCATAACAAGGCTCCCAGTTCTCCATGGCCTGTCCTGCCTTTCTGGATTTTACACTTTTTTCAGATGGCCCTTTTGACGGGGGGGAAGTGAGACTTCATTGTAGTGCAGATTTCCTTTGCAAGCTTGCTTGGTTGGCCAAAAAGGGCGTATGCGTTTTTTCCTGAATATATTCAGGAAAAAACGCATACGCCCTTTTTGGCCAAGTGCATCATTGTCGACCTTCTGCCTCTTTTCCTATGCTTTAAATGCAATTCCAGTCTACCTCCTGAAATCGGTTTCCTGCAATTCTGCCCGGCTTTCAAGTCCTCTTGGCAGCCTTACTTCAGTATATTTTTGGATGATAGCTGTCATTTATAACTCTGCAGGTTTGTGAATTACAGTGCCCCTGAGCTCCTTTCTTCAACTCGCTTTCTTGTGAGCTGGCCGCAACACCGCAGGATTGCTTCAGGCCCTAATCTGGTTCCGGCATGGCACGCTGAGCCTTTGGTTAATTCCTCTTCCTGGTGGGAAATGAGAGTTAAATTTTCCCGTCCAGACACCTCCAGCTAGTCTCTCATTGGTTCTCCCTATTCCTGTTCATCTTCCGCGGAATTTGCAAACTGGGCCAAACAGGAGGTTAAAGGCACTGACTCTCCAAGTCGGGAGAGTGTTAGTAAAGCATCTGGAATGTTGCACCCGAGTACCAGGGGACGAGAACTGAGACATATTTCAACACGTCTCCCGATCACACGGTTGATCATACTCTGGGTTCCACATGCATGTTTTAGCTGAAGGAAGAATCCCTTAAACCTGGAGAGTTGAGACCCGTGGAATGGGTACCATGCAATATGACTTCAAAGGGTCTTCATTTGCTCACCAAAACTCTCCAATCCTATCACTGCTGCGTTTTTGCCCCTGTACTCACGATTGATTCACTTTCAGAGACATAGCAATCCATAGGTTTTAAGATACTTACTAGTCAGGTACATTATTAGGCGTTTAATATGGGGTTTTGAGTCCATTTCGTTGAGCAAGGAGTAGCTCTTGTCTATTACATATTTGGCTTAAGGAACTTTATCTGTGCTCATTTCAATCTCTGGTTTTATGCAGCACCCCAACTCACCTTTCCCCTTAAGCAAGCATAAGTTGATTTTCTAAATTTGGGACCATGTTCTGTTTTGAAATTCAGTTCCTGTGTAGCCAAGTTTACATTCCGTGTATTAGTGATATCTTATGATGTTTCTTTTTCTGTGTGACTTATTTCAGTTAGAATCATCATACCTGAATCCACTCATTATGCTGCTATGGGCCTGATGACATAGATGTCATTGCTGAGTGATATTGCATTGTACGTAAGTACCACAACTTCTTTATCCATTTTTCGCTTTATGCGATATTGAACTTGTACCGTAAACGAGTTTCTTGTAAACAGAGCCATCCCAAACTTTGGGGTGGCTGTGTCTTTTTGATTTTAATTTCCCTAAGCTATAGGACCATAAGTGGAAGTGCCCTAGGCTCTGTTGCTTTGTTTTTTAGATGCTTCAGGAAACACCATACACTTCTCCCGAGTGGCTGTTGGCAATGTACATCCCGCCCATCAGCATAACAAGGCTCCCAGTTCTCCATGGCCTGTCCTGCCTTTCTGGATTTTACACTTTTTTCAGATGGCCCTTTTGACGGGGGGGAAGTGAGACTTCATTGTAGTGCAGATTTCCTTTGCAAGCTTGCTTGGTTGGCCAAAAAGGGCGTATGCGTTTTTTCCTGAATATATTCAGGAAAAAACGCATACGCCCTTTTTGGCCAAGTGCATCATTGTCGACCTTCTGCCTCTTTTCCTATGCCTTAAATGCAATTCCAGTCTACCTCCTGAAATCGGTTTCCTGCAATTCTGCCCGGCTTTCAAGTCCTCTTGGCAGCCTTACTTCAGTATATTTTTGGATGATAGCTGTCATTTATAACTCTGCAGGTTTGTGAATTACAGTGCCCCTGAGCTCCTTTCTTCAACTCGCTTTCTTGTGAGCTGGCCGCAACACCGCAGGATTGCTTCAGGCCCTAATCTGGTTCCGGCATGGCACGCTGAGCCTTTGGTTAATTCCTCTTCCTGGTGGGAAATGAGAGTTAAATTTTCCCGTCCAGACACCTCCAGCTAGTCTCTCATTGGTTCTCCCTATTCCTGTTCATCTTCCGCGGAATTTGCAAACTGGGCCAAACAGGAGGTTAAAGGCACTGACTCTCCAAGTCGGGAGAGTGTTAGTAAAGCATCTGGAATGTTGCACCCGAGTACCAGGGGACGAGAACTGAGACATATTTCAACACGTCTCCCGATCACACGGTTGATCATACTCTGGGTTCCACATGCATGTTTTAGCTGAAGGAAGAATCCCTTAAACCTGGAGAGTTGAGACCCGTGGAATGGGTACCATGCAATATGACTTCAAAGGGTCTTCATTTGCTCACCAAAACTCTCCAATCCTATCACTGCTGCGTTTTTGCCCCTGTACTCACGATTGATTCACTTTCAGAGACATAGCAATCCATAGGTTTTAAGATACTTACTAGTCAGGTACATTATTAGGCGTTTAATATGGGGTTTTGAGTCCATTTCGTTGAGCAAGGAGTAGCTCTTGTCTATTACATATTTGGCTTAAGGAACTTTATCTGTGCTCATTTCAATCTCTGGTTTTATGCAGCACCACAACTCACCTTTCCCCTTAAGCAAGCATAAGTTGATTTTCTAAATTTGGGACCATGTTCTGTT
This sequence comes from Orcinus orca, assembly GCF_937001465.1. Classification (NCBI taxonomy): domain Eukaryota; kingdom Metazoa; phylum Chordata; class Mammalia; order Artiodactyla; family Delphinidae; genus Orcinus; species Orcinus orca. The sequence continues at coordinate 348,662 of NW_026043964.1, read as the reverse complement.
TTGAAATTCAGTTCCTGTGTAGCCAAGTTTACATTCCGTGTATTAGTGATATCTTATGATGTTTCTTTTTCTGTGTGACTTATTTCAGTTAGAATCATCATACCTGAATCCACTCATTATGCTGCTATGGGCCTGATGACATAGATGTCATTGCTGAGTGATATTGCATTGTACGTAAGTACCACAACTTCTTTATCCATTTTTCGCTTTATGCGATATTGAACTTGTACCGTAAACGAGTTTCTTGTAAACAGAGCCATCCCAAACTTTGGGGTGGCTGTGTCTTTTTGATTTTAATTTCCCTAAGCTATAGGACCATAAGTGGAAGTGCCCTAGGCTCTGTTGCTTTGTTTTTTAGATGCTTCAGGAAACACCATACACTTCTCCCGAGTGGCTGTTGGCAATGTACATCCCGCCCATCAGCATAACAAGGCTCCCAGTTCTCCATGGCCTGTCCTGCCTTTCTGGATTTTACACTTTTTTCAGATGGCCCTTTTGACGGGGGGGAAGTGAGACTTCATTGTAGTGCAGATTTCCTTTGCAAGCTTGCTTGGTTGGCCAAAAAGGGCGTATGCGTTTTTTCCTGAATATATTCAGGAAAAAACGCATACGCCCTTTTTGGCCAAGTGCATCATTGTCGACCTTCTGCCTCTTTTCCTATGCCTTAAATGCAATTCCAGTCTACCTCCTGAAATCGGTTTCCTGCAATTCTGCCCGGCTTTCAAGTCCTCTTGGCAGCCTTACTTCAGTATATTTTTGGATGATAGCTGTCATTTATAACTCTGCAGGTTTGTGAATTACAGTGCCCCTGAGCTCCTTTCTTCAACTCGCTTTCTTGTGAGCTGGCCGCAACACCGCAGGATTGCTTCAGGCCCTAATCTGGTTCCGGCATGGCACGCTGAGCCTTTGGTTAATTCCTCTTCCTGGTGGGAAATGAGAGTTAAATTTTCCCGTCCAGACACCTCCAGCTAGTCTCTCATTGGTTCTCCCTATTCCTGTTCATCTTCCGCGGAATTTGCAAACTGGGCCAAACAGGAGGTTAAAGGCACTGACTCTCCAAGTCGGGAGAGTGTTAGTAAAGCATCTGGAATGTTGCACCCGAGTACCAGGGGACGAGAACTGAGACATATTTCAACACGTCTCCCGATCACACGGTTGATCATACTCTGGGTTCCACATGCATGTTTTAGCTGAAGGAAGAATCCCTTAAACCTGGAGAGTTGAGACCCGTGGAATGGGTACCATGCAATATGACTTCAAAGGGTCTTCATTTGCTCACCAAAACTCTCCAATCCTATCACTGCTGCGTTTTTTGCCCCTGTACTCACGATTGATTCACTTTCAGAGACATAGCAATCCATAGGTTTTAAGATACTTACTAGTCAGGTACATTATTAGGCGTTTAATATGGGGTTTTGAGTCCATTTCGTTGAGCAAGGAGTAGCTCTTGTCTATTACATATTTGGCTTAAGGAACTTTATCTGTGCTCATTTCAATCTCTGGTTTTATGCAGCACCCCAACTCACCTTTCCCCTTAAGCAAGCATAAGTTGATTTTCTAAATTTGGGACCATGTTCTGTTTTGAAATTCAGTTCCTGTGTAGCCAAGTTTACATTCCGTGTATTAGTGATATCTTATGATGTTTCTTTTTCTGTGTGACTTATTTCAGTTAGAATCATCATACCTGAATCCACTCATTATGCTGCTATGGGCCTGATGACATAGATGTCATTGCTGAGTGATATTGCATTGTACGTAAGTACCACAACTTCTTTATCCATTTTTCGCTTTATGCGATATTGAACTTGTACCGTAAACGAGTTTCTTGTAAACAGAGCCATCCCAAACTTTGGGGTGGCTGTGTCTTTTTGATTTTAATTTCCCTAAGCTATAGGACCATAAGTGGAAGTGCCCTAGGCTCTGTTGCTTTGTTTTTTAGATGTTTCAGGAAACACCATACACTTCTCCCGAGTGGCTGTTGGCAATTTACATCCCGCCCATCAGCATAACAAGGCTCCCAGTTCTCCATGGCCTGTCCTGCCTTTCTGGATTTTACACTTTTTTCAGATGGCCCTTTTGACGGGGGGAAGTGAGACTTCATTGTAGTGCAGATTTCCTTTGCAAGCTTGCTTGGTTGGCCAAAAAGGGCGTATGCGTTTTTTCCTGAATATATTCAGGAAAAAACGCATACGCCCTTTTTGGCCAAGTGCATCATTGTCGACCTTCTGCCTCTTTTCCTATGCTTTAAATGCAATTCCAGTCTACCTCCTGAAATCGGTTTCCTGCAATTCTGCCCGGCTTTCAAGTCCTCTTGGCAGCCTTACTTCAGTATATTTTTGGATGATAGCTGTCATTTATAACTCTGCAGGTTTGTGAATTACAGTGCCCCTGAGCTCCTTTCTTCAACTCGCTTTCTTGTGAGCTGGCCGCAACACCGCAGGATTGCTTCAGGCCCTAATCTGGTTCCGGCATGGCACGCTGAGCCTTTGGTTAATTCCTCTTCCTGGTGGGAAATGAGAGTTAAATTTTCCCGTCCAGACACCTCCAGCTAGTCTCTCATTGGTTCTCCCTATTCCTGTTCATCTTCCACGGAATTTGCAAACTGGGCCAAACAGGAGGTTAAAGGCACTGACTCTCCAAGTCGGGAGAGTGTTAGTAAAGCATCTGGAATGTTGCACCCGAGTACCAGGGGACGAGAACTGAGACATATTTCAACACGTCTCCCGATCACACGGTTGATCATACTCGGGTTCCACATGCATGTTTTAGCTGAAGGAAGAATCCCTTAAACCTGGAGAGTTGAGACCCGTGGAATGGGTACCATGCAATATGACTTCAAAGGGTCTTCATTTGCTCACCAAAACTCTCCAATCCTATCACTGCTGCGTTTTTGCCCCTGTACTCACGATTGATTCACTTTCAGAGACATAGCAATCCATAGGTTTTAAGATACTTACTAGTCAGGTACATTATTAGGCGTTTAATATGGGGTTTTGAGTCCATTTCGTTGAGCAAGGAGTAGCTCTTGTCTATTACATATTTGGCTTAAGGAACTTTATCTGTGCTCATTTCAATCTCTGGTTTTATGCAGCACCCCAACTCACCTTTCCCCTTAAGCAAGCATAAGTTGATTTTCTAAATTTGGGACCATGTTCTGTTTTGAAATTCAGTTCCTGTGTAGCCAAGTTTACATTCCGTGTATTAGTGATATCTTATGATGTTTCTTTTTCTGTGTGACTTATTTCAGTTAGAATCATCATACCTGAATCCACTCATTATGCTGCTATGGGCCTGATGACATAGATGTCATTGCTGAGTGATATTGCATTGTACGTAAGTACCACAACTTCTTTATCCATTTTTCGCTTTATGCGATATTGAACTTGTACCGTAAACGAGTTTCTTGTAAACAGAGCCATCCCAAACTTTGGGGTGGCTGTGTCTTTTTGATTTTAATTTCCCTAAGCTATAGGACCATAAGTGGAAGTGCCCTAGGCTCTGTTGCTTTGTTTTTTAGATGTTTCAGGAAACACCATACACTTCTCCCGAGTGGCTGTTGGCAATTTACATCCCGCCCATCAGCATAACAAGGCCCCAGTTCTCAATGGCCTGTCCTGCCTTTCTGGATTTTACACTTTTTTCAGATGGCCCTTTTGACGGGGGGGGAAGTGAGACTTCATTGTAGTGCAGATTTCCTTTGCAAGCTTGCTTGGTTGGCCAAAAAGGGCGTATGCGTTTTTTCCTGAATATATTCAGGAAAAAACGCATACGCCCTTTTTGGCCAAGTGCATCATTGTCGACCTTCTGCCTCTTTTCCTATGCCTTAAATGCAATTCCAGTCTACCTCCTGAAATCGGTTTCCTGCAATTCTGCCCGGCTTTCAAGTCCTCTTGGCAGCCTTACTTCAGTATATTTTTGGATGATAGCTGTCATTTATAACTCTGCAGGTTTGTGAATTACAGTGCCCCTGAGCTCCTTTCTTCAACTCGCTTTCTTGTGAGCTGGCCGCAACACCGCAGGATTGCTTCAGGCCCTAATCTGGTTCCGGCATGGCACGCTGAGCCTTTGGTTAATTCCTCTTCCTGGTGGGAAATGAGAGTTAAATTTTCCCGTCCAGACACCTCCAGCTAGTCTCTCATTGGTTCTCCCTATTCCTGTTCATCTTCCGCGGAATTTGCAAACTGGGCCAAACAGGAGGTTAAAGGCACTGACTCTCCAACTCCGGAGAGTGTTAGTAAAGCATCTGGAATGTTGCACCCGAGTACCAGGGGACGAGAACTGAGACATATTTCAACACGTCTCCCGATCACACGGTTGATCATACTCTGGGTTCCACATGCATGTTTTAGCTGAAGGAAGAATCCCTTAAACCTGGAGAGTTGAGACCCGTGGAATGGGTACCATGCAATATGACTTCAAAGGGTCTTCATTTGCTCACCAAAACTCTCCAATCCTATCACTGCTGCGTTTTTGCCCCTGTACTCACGATTGATTCACTTTCAGAGACATAGCAATCCATAGGTTTTAAGATACTTACTAGTCAGGTACATTATTAGGCGTTTAATATGGGGTTTTGAGTCCATTTCGTTGAGCAAGGAGTAGCTCTTGTCTATTACATATTTGGCTTAAGGAACTTTATCTGTGCTCATTTCAATCTCTGGTTTTATGCAGCACCCCAACTCACCTTTCCCCTTAAGCAAGCATAAGTTGGTTTTCTAAATTTGGGACCATGTTCTGTTTTGAAATTCAGTTCCTGTGTAGCCAAGTTTACATTCCGTGTATTAGTGATATCTTATGATGTTTCTTTTTCTGTGTGACTTATTTCAGTTAGAATCATCATACCTGAATCCACTCATTATGCTGCTATGGGCCTGATGACATAGATGTCATTGCTGAGTGATATTGCATTGTACGTAAGTACCACAACTTCTTTATCCATTTTTCGCTTTATGCGATATTGAACTTGTACCGTAAACGAGTTTCTTGTAAACAGAGCCATCCCAAACTTTGGGGTGGCTGTGTCTTTTTGATTTTAATTTCCCTAAGCTATAGGACCATAAGTGGAAGTGCCCTAGGCTCTGTTGCTTTGTTTTTTAGATGCTTCAGGAAACACCATACACTTCTCCCGAGTGGCTGTTGGCAATTTACATCCCACCCATCAGCATAACAAGGCTCCCAGTTCTCCATGGCCTGTCCTGCCTTTCTGGATTTTACACTTTTTTCAGATGGCCCTTTTGACGGGGGGAAGTGAGACTTCATTGTAGTGCAGATTTCCTTTGCAAGCTTGCTTGGTTGGCCAAAAAGGGCGTATGCGTTTTTTCCTGAATATATTCAGGAAAAAACGCATACGCCCTTTTTGGCCAAGTGCATCATTGTCGACCTTCTGCCTCTTTTCCTATGCTTTAAATGCAATTCCAGTCTACCTCCTGAAATCGGTTTCCTGCAATTCTGCCCGGCTTTCAAGTCCTCTTGGCAGCCTTACTTCAGTATATTTTTGGATGATAGCTGTCATTTATAACTCTGCAGGTTTGTGAATTACAGTGCCCCTGAGCTCCTTTCTTCAACTCGCTTTCTTGTGAGCTGGCCGCAACACCGCAGGATTGCTTCAGGCCCTAATCTGGTTCCGGCATGGCACGCTGAGCCTTTGGTTAATTCCTCTTCCTGGTGGGAAATGAGAGTTAAATTTTCCCGTCCAGACACCTCCAGCTAGTCTCTCATTGGTTCTCCCTATTCCTGTTCATCTTCCGCGGAATTTGCAAACTGGGCCAAACAGGAGGTTAAAGGCACTGACTCTCCAAGTCGGGAGAGTGTTAGTAAAGCATCTGGAATGTTGCACCCGAGTACCAGGGGACGAGAACTGAGACATATTTCAACACGTCTCCCGATCACACGGTTGATCATACTCTGGGTTCCACATGCATGTTTTAGCTGAAGGAAGAATCCCTTAAACCTGGAGAGTTGAGACCCGTGGAATGGGTACCATGCAATATGACTTCAAAGGGTCTTCATTTGCTCACCAAAACTCTCCAATCCTATCACTGCTGCGTTTTTGCCCCTGTACTCACGATTGATTCACTTTCAGAGACATAGCAATCCATAGGTTTTAAGATACTTACTAGTCAGGTACATTATTAGGCGTTTAATATGGGGTTTTGAGTCCATTTCGTTGAGCAAGGAGTAGCTCTTGTCTATTACATATTTGGCTTAAGGAACTTTATCTGTGCTCATTTCAATCTCTGGTTTTATGCAGCACCCCAACTCACCTTTCCCCTTAAGCAAGCATAAGTTGATTTTCTAAATTTGGGACCATGTTCTGTTTTGAAATTCAGTTCCTGTGTAGCCAAGTTTACATTCCGTGTATTAGTGATATCTTATGATGTTTCTTTTTCTGTGTGACTTATTTCAGTTAGAATCATCATACCTGAATCCACTCATTATGCTGCTATGGGCCTGATGACATAGATGTCATTGCTGAGTGATATTGCATTGTACGTAAGTACCACAACTTCTTTATCCATTTTTCGCTTTATGCGATATTGAACTTGTACCGTAAACGAGTTTCTTGTAAACAGAGCCATCCCAAACTTTGGGGTGGCTGTGTCTTTTTGATTTTAATTTCCCTAAGCTATAGGACCATAAGTGGAAGTGCCCTAGGCTCTGTTGCTTTGTTTTTTAGATGTTTCAGGAAACACCATACACTTTTCCCGAGTGGCTGTTGGCAATTTACATCCCGCCCATCAGCATAACAAGGCTCCCAGTTCTCAATGGCCTGTCCTGCCTTTCTGGATTTTACACTTTTTTCAGATGGCCCTTTTGACGGGGGGGAAGTGAGACTTCATTGTAGTGCAGATTTCCTTTGCAAGCTTGCTTGGTTGGCCAAAAAGGGCGTATGCGTTTTTTCCTGAATATATTCAGGAAAAAACGCATACGCCCTTTTTGGCCAAGTGCATCATTGTCGACCTTCTGCCTCTTTTCCTATGCCTTAAATGCAATTCCAGTCTACCTCCTGAAATCGGTTTCCTGCAATTCTGCCCGGCTTTCAAGTCCTCTTGGCAGCCTTACTTCAGTATATTTTTGGATGATAGCTGTCATTTATAACTCTGCAGGTTTGTGAATTACAGTGCCCCTGAGCTCCTTTCTTCAACTCGCTTTCTTGTGAGCTGGCCGCAACACCGCAGGATTGCTTCAGGCCCTAATCTGGTTCCGGCATGGCACGCTGAGCCTTTGGTTAATTCCTCTTCCTGGTGGGAAATGAGAGTTAAATTTTCCCGTCCAGACACCTCCAGCTAGTCTCTCATTGGTTCTCCCTATTCCTGTTCATCTTCCGCGGAATTTGCAAACTGGGCCAAACAGGAGGTTAAAGGCACTGACTCTCCAACTCCGGAGAGTGTTAGTAAAGCATCTGGAATGTTGCACCCGAGTACCAGGGGACGAGAACTGAGACATATTTCAACACGTCTCCCGATCACACGGTTGATCATACTCTGGGTTCCACATGCATGTTTTAGCTGAAGGAAGAATCCCTTAAACCTGGAGAGTTGAGACCCGTGGAATGGGTACCATGCAATATGACTTCAAAGGGTCTTCATTTGCTCACCAAAACTCTCCAATCCTATCACTGCTGCGTTTTTGCCCCTGTACTCACGATTGATTCACTTTCAGAGACATAGCAATCCATAGGTTTTAAGATACTTACTAGTCAGGTACATTATTAGGCATTTAATATGGGGTTTTGAGTCCATTTCGTTGAGCAAGGAGTAGCTCTTGTCTATTACATATTTGGCTTAAGGAACTTTATCTGTGCTCATTTCAATCTCTGGTTTTATGCAGCACCCCAACTCACCTTTCCCCTTAAGCAAGCATAAGTTGATTTTCTAAATTTGGGACCATGTTCTGTTTTGAAATTCAGTTCCTGTGTAGCCAAGTTTACATTCCGTGTATTAGTGATATCTTATGATGTTTCTTTTTCTGTGTGACTTATTTCAGTTAGAATCATCATACCTGAATCCACTCATTATGCTGCTATGGGCCTGATGACATAGATGTCATTGCTGAGTGATATTGCATTGTACGTAAGTACCACAACTTCTTTATCCATTTTTCGCTTTATGCGATATTGAACTTGTACCGTAAACGAGTTTCTTGTAAACAGAGCCATCCCAAACTTTGGGGTGGCTGTGTCTTTTTGATTTTAATTTCCCTAAGCTATAGGACCATAAGTGGAAGTACCCTAGGCTCTGTTGCTTTGTTTTTTAGATGTTTCAGGAAACACCATACACTTTTCCCGAGTGGCTGTTGGCAATTTACATCCCGCCCATCAGCATAACAAGGCTCCCAGTTCTCAATGGCCTGTCCTGCCTTTCTGGATTTTACACTTTTTTCAGATGGCCCTTTTGACGGGGGGGAAGTGAGACTTCATTGTAGTGCAGATTTCCTTTGCAAGCTTGCTTGGTTGGCCAAAAAGGGCGTATGCGTTTTTTCCTGAATATATTCAGGAAAAAACGCATACGCCCTTTTTGGCCAAGTGCATCATTGTCGACCTTCTGCCTCTTTTCCTATGCCTTAAATGCAATTCCAGTCTACCTCCTGAAATCGGTTTCCTGCAATTCTGCCCGGCTTTCAAGTCCTCTTGGCAGCCTTACTTCAGTATATTTTTGGATGATAGCTGTCATTTATAACTCTGCAGGTTTGTGAATTACAGTGCCCCTGAGCTCCTTTCTTCAACTCGCTTTCTTGTGAGCTGGCCGCAACACCGCAGGATTGCTTCAGGCCCTAATCTGGTTCCGGCATGGCACGCTGAGCCTTTGGTTAATTCCTCTTCCTGGTGGGAAATGAGAGTTAAATTTTCCCGTCCAGACACCTCCAGCTAGTCTCTCATTGGTTCTCCCTATTCCTGTTCATCTTCCGCGGAATTTGCAAACTGGGCCAAACAGGAGGTTAAAGGCACTGACTCTCCAACTCCGGAGAGTGTTAGTAAAGCATCTGGAATGTTGCACCCGAGTACCAGGGGACGAGAACTGAGACATATTTCAACACGTCTCCCGATCACACGGTTGATCATACTCTGGGTTCCACATGCATGTTTTAGCTGAAGGAAGAATCCCTTAAACCTGGAGAGTTGAGACCCGTGGAATGGGTACCATGCAATATGACTTCAAAGGGTCTTCATTTGCTCACCAAAACTCTCCAATCCTATCACTGCTGCGTTTTTGCCCCTGTACTCACGATTGATTCACTTTCAGAGACATAGCAATCCATAGGTTTTAAGATACTTACTAGTCAGGTACATTATTAGGCATTTAATATGGGGTTTTGAGTCCATTTCGTTGAGCAAGGAGTAGCTCTTGTCTATTACATATTTGGCTTAAGGAACTTTATCTGTGCTCATTTCAATCTCTGGTTTTATGCAGCACCCCAACTCACCTTTCCCCTTAAGCAAGCATAAGTTGATTTTCTAAATTTGGGACCATGTTCTGTTTTGAAATTCAGTTCCTGTGTAGCCAAGTTTACATTCCGTGTATTAGTGATATCTTATGATGTTTCTTTTTCTGTGTGACTTATTTCAGTTAGAATCATCATACCTGAATCCACTCATTATGCTGCTATGGGCCTGATGACATAGATGTCATTGCTGAGTGATATTGCATTGTACGTAAGTACCACAACTTCTTTATCCATTTTTCGCTTTATGCGATATTGAACTTGTACCGTAAACGAGTTTCTTGTAAACAGAGCCATCCCAAACTTTGGGGTGGCTGTGTCTTTTTGATTTTAATTTCCCTAAGCTATAGGACCATAAGTGGAAGTGCCCTAGGCTCTGTTGCTTTGTTTTTTAGATGTTTCAGGAAACACCATACACTTCTCCCGAGTGGCTGTTGGCAATTTACATCCTGCCCATCAGCATAACAAGGCTCCCAGTTCTCCATGGCCTGTCCTGCCTTTCTGGATTTTACACTTTTTTCAGATGGCCCTTTTGACGGGGGGGAAGTGAGACTTCATTGTAGTGCAGATTTCCTTTGCAAGCTTGCTTGGTTGGCCAAAAAGGGCGTATGCGTTTTTTCCTGAATATATTCAGGAAAAAACGCATACGCCCTTTTTGGCCAAGTGCATCATTGTCGACCTTCTGCCTCTTTTCCTATGCCTTAAATGCAATTCCAGTCTACCTCCTGAAATCGGTTTCCTGCAATTCTGCCCGGCTTTCAAGTCCTCTTGGCAGCCTTACTTCAGTATATTTTTGGATGATAGCTGTCATTTATAACTCTGCAGGTTTGTGAATTACAGTGCCCCTGAGCTCCTTTCTTCAACTCGCTTTCTTGTGAGCTGGCCGCAACACCGCAGGATTGCTTCAGGCCCTAATCTGGTTCCGGCATGGCACGCTGAGCCTTTGGTTAATTCCTCTTCCTGGTGGGAAATGAGAGTTAAATTTTCCCGTCCAGACACCTCCAGCTAGTCTCTCATTGGTTCTCCCTATTCCTGTTCATCTTCCGTGGAATTTGCAAACTGGGCCAAACAGGAGGTTAAAGGCACTGACTCTCCAAGTCGGGAGAGTGTTAGTAAAGCATCTGGAATGTTGCACCCGAGTACCAGGGGACGAGAACTGAGACATATTTCAACACGTCTCCCGATCACACGGTTGATCATACTCTGGGTTCCACATGCATGTTTTAGCTGAAGGAAGAATCCCTTAAACCTGGAGAGTTGAGACCCGTGGAATGGGTACCATGCAATATGACTTCAAAGGGTCTTCATTTGCTCACCAAAACTCTCCAATCCTATCACTGCTGCGTTTTTGCCCCTGTACTCACGATTGATTCACTTTCAGAGACATAGCAATCCATAGGTTTTAAGATACTTACTAGTCAGGTACATTATTAGGCGTTTAATATGGGGTTTTGAGTCCATTTCGTTGAGCAAGGAGTAGCTCTTGTCTATTACATATTTGGCTTAAGGAACTTTATCTGTGCTCATTTCAATCTCTGGTTTTATGCAGCACCCCAACTCACCTTTCCCCTTAAGCAAGCATAAGTTGATTTTCTAAATTTGGGACCATGTTCTGTTTTGAAATTCAGTTCCTGTGTAGCCAAGTTTACATTCCGTGTATTAGTGATATCTTATGATGTTTCTTTTTCTGTGTGACTTATTTCAGTTAGAATCATCATACCTGAATCCACTCATTATGCTGCTATGGGCCTGATGACATAGATGTCATTGCTGAGTGATATTGCATTGTACGTAAGTACCACAACTTCTTTATCCATTTTTCGCTTTATGCGATATTGAACTTGTACCGTAAACGAGTTTCTTGTAAACAGAGCCATCCCAAACTTTGGGGTGGCTGTGTCTTTTTGATTTTAATTTCCCTAAGCTATAGCACCATAAGTGGAAGTGCCCTAGGCTCTGTTGCTTTGTTTTTTAGATGTTTCAGGAAACACCATACACTTCTCCCGAGTGGCTGTTGGCAATTTACATCCCGCCCATCAGCATAACAAGGCTCCCAGTTCTCCATGGCCTGTCCTGCCTTTCTGGATTTTACACTTTTTTCAGATGGCCCTTTTGACGGGGGGGAAGTGAGACTTCATTGTACTGCAGATTTCCTTTGCAAGCTTGCTTGGTTGGCCAAAAAGGGCGTATGCGTTTTTTCCTGAATATATTCAGGAAAAAACGCATACGCCCTTTTTGGCCAAGTGCATCATTGTCGACCTTCTGCCTCTTTTCCTATGCCTTAAATGCAATTCCAGTCTACCTCCTGAAATCGGTTTCCTGCAATTCTGCCCGGCTTTCAAGTCCTCTTGGCAGCCTTACTTCAGTATATTTTTGGATGATAGCTGTCATTTATAACTCTGCAGGTTTGTGAATTACAGTGCCCCTGAGCTCCTTTCTTCAACTCGCTTTCTTGTGAGCTGGCCGCAACACCGCAGGATTGCTTCAGGCCCTAATCTGGTTCCGGCATGGCACGCTGAGCCTTTGGTTAATTCCTCTTCCTGGTGGGAAATGAGAGTTAAATTTTCCCGTCCAGACACCTCCAGCTAGTCTCTCATTGGTTCTCCCTATTCCTGTTCATCTTCCGCGGAATTTGCAAACTGGGCCAAACAGGAGGTTAAAGGCACTGACTCTCCAAGTCGGGAGAGTGTTAGTAAAGCATCTGGAATGTTGCACCCGAGTACCAGGGGACGAGAACTGAGACATATTTCAACACGTCTCCCGATCACACGGTTGATCATACTCTGGGTTCCACATGCATGCTTTAGCTGAAGGAAGAATCCCTTAAACCTGGAGAGTTGAGACCCGTGGAATGGGTACCATGCAATATGACTTCAAAGGGTCTTCATTTGCTCACCAAAACTCTCCAATCCTATCACTGCTGCGTTTTTGCCCCTGTACTCACGATTGATTCACTTTCAGAGACATAGCAATCCATAGGTTTTAAGATACTTACTAGTCAGGTACATTATTAGGCGTTTAATATGGGGTTTTGAGTCCATTTCGTTGAGCAAGGAGTAGCTCTTGTCTATTACATATTTGGCTTAAGGAACTTTATCTGTGCTCATTTCAATCTCTGGTTTTATGCAGCACCCCAACTCACCTTTCCCCTTAAGCAAGCATAAGTTGGTTTTCTAAATTTGGGACCATGTTCTGTTTTGAAATTCAGTTCCTCTGTAGCCAAGTTTACATTCCGTGTATTAGTGATATCTTATGATGTTTCTTTTTCTGTGTGACTTATTTCAGTTAGAATCATCATACCTGAATCCACTCATTATGCTGCTATGGGCCTGATGACATAGATGTCATTGCTGAGTGATATTGCATTGTACGTAAGTACCACAACTTCTTTATCCATTTTTCGCTTTATGCGATATTGAACTTGTACCGTAAACGAGTTTCTTGTAAACAGAGCCATCCCAAACTTTGGGGTGGCTGTGTCTTTTTGATTTTAATTTCCCTAAGCTATAGGACCATAAGTGGAAGTGCCCTAGGCTCTGTTGCTTTGTTTTTTAGATGTTTCAGGAAACACCATACACTTCTCCCGAGTGGCTGTTGGCAATTTACATCCCGCCCATCAGCATAACAAGGCTCCCAGTTCTCAATGGCCTGTCCTGCCTTTCTGGATTTTACACTTTTTTCAGATGGCCCTTTTGACGGGGGGGAAGTGAGACTTCATTGTAGTGCAGATTTCCTTTGCAAGCTTGCTTGGTTGGCCAAAAAGGGCGTATGCGTTTTTTCCTGAATATATTCAGGAAAAAACGCATACGCCCTTTTTGGCCAAGTGCATCATTGTCGACCTTCTGCCTCTTTTCCTATGCCTTAAATGCAATTCCAGTCTACCTCCTGAAATCGGTTTCCTGCAATTCTGCCCGGCTTTCAAGTCCTCTTGGCAGCCTTACTTCAGTATATTTTTGGATGATAGCTGTCGTTTATAACTCTGCAGGTTTGTGAATTACAGTGCCCCTGAGCTCCTTTCTTCAACTCGCTTTCTTGTGAGCTGGCCGCAACACCGCAGGATTGCTTCAGGCCCTAATCTGGTTCCGGCATGGCACGCTGAGCCTTTGGTTAATTCCTCTTCCTGGTGGGAAATGAGAGTTAAATTTTCCCGTCCAGACACCTCCAGCTAGTCTCTCATTGGTTCTCCCTATTCCTGTTCATCTTCCGCGGAATTTGCAAACTGGGCCAAACAGGAGGTTAAAGGCACTGACTCTCCAACTCCGGAGAGTGTTAGTAAAGCATCTGGAATGTTGCACCCGAGTACCAGGGGACGAGAACTGAGACATATTTCAACACGTCTCCCGATCACACGGTTGATCATACTCTGGGTTCCACATGCATGTTTTAGCTGAAGGAAGAATCCCTTAAACCTGGAGAGTTGAGACCCGTGGAATGGGTACCATGCAATATGACTTCAAAGGGTCTTCATTTGCTCACCAAAACTCTCCAATCCTATCACTGCTGCGTTTTTGCCCCTGTACTCACGATTGATTCACTTTCAGAGACATAGCAATCCATAGGTTTTAAGATACTTACTAGTCAGGTACATTATTAGGCATTTAATATGGGGTTTTGAGTCCATTTCGTTGAGCAAGGAGTAGCTCTTGTCTATTACATATTTGGCTTAAGGAACTTTATCTGTGCTCATTTCAATCTCTGGTTTTATGCAGCACCCCAACTCACCTTTCCCCTTAAGCAAGCATAAGTTGATTTTCTAAATTTGGGACCATGTTCTGTTTTGAAATTCAGTTCCTGTGTAGCCAAGTTTACATTCCGTGTATTAGTGATATCTTATGATGTTTCTTTTTCTGTGTGACTTATTTCAGTTAGAATCATCATACCTGAATCCACTCATTATGCTGCTATGGGCCTGATGACATAGATGTCATTGCTGAGTGATATTGCATTGTACGTAAGTACCACAACTTCTTTATCCATTTTTCGCTTTATGCGATATTGAACTTGTACCGTAAACGAGTTTCTTGTAAACAGAGCCATCCCAAACTTTGGGGTGGCTGTGTCTTTTTGATTTTAATTTCCCTAAGCTATAGGACCATAAGTGGAAGTGCCCTAGGCTCTGTTGCTTTGTTTTTTAGATGTTTCAGGAAACACCATACACTTCTCCCGAGTGGCTGTTGGCAATTTACATCCTGCCCATCAGCATAACAAGGCTCCCAGTTCTCCATGGCCTGTCCTGCCTTTCTGGATTTTACACTTTTTTCAGATGGCCCTTTTGACGGGGGGGAAGTGAGACTTCATTGTAGTGCAGATTTCCTTTGCAAGCTTGCTTGGTTGGCCAAAAAGGGCGTATGCGTTTTTTCCTGAATATATTCAGGAAAAAACGCATACGCCCTTTTTGGCCAAGTGCATCATTGTCGACCTTCTGCCTCTTTTCCTATGCCTTAAATGCAATTCCAGTCTACCTCCTGAAATCGGTTTCCTGCAATTCTGCCCGGCTTTCAAGTCCTCTTGGCAGCCTTACTTCAGTATATTTTTGGATGATAGCTGTCATTTATAACTCTGCAGGTTTGTGAATTACAGTGCCCCTGAGCTCCTTTCTTCAACTCGCTTTCTTGTGAGCTGGCCGCAACACCGCAGGATTGCTTCAGGCCCTAATCTGGTTCCGGCATGGCACGCTGAGCCTTTGGTTAATTCCTCTTCCTGGTGGGAAATGAGAGTTAAATTTTCCCGTCCAGACACCTCCAGCTAGTCTCTCATTGGTTCTCCCTATTCCTGTTCATCTTCCGTGGAATTTGCAAACTGGGCCAAACAGGAGGTTAAAGGCACTGACTCTCCAAGTCGGGAGAGTGTTAGTAAAGCATCTGGAATGTTGCACCCGAGTACCAGGGGACGAGAACTGAGACATATTTCAACACGTCTCCCGATCACACGGTTGATCATACTCTGGGTTCCACATGCATGTTTTAGCTGAAGGAAGAATCCCTTAAACCTGGAGAGTTGAGACCCGTGGAATGGGTACCATGCAATATGACTTCAAAGGGTCTTCATTTGCTCACCAAAACTCTCCAATCCTATCACTGCTGCGTTTTTGCCCCTGTACTCACGATTGATTCACTTTCAGAGACATAGCAATCCATAGGTTTTAAGATACTTACTAGTCAGGTACATTATTAGGCGTTTAATATGGGGTTTTGAGTCCATTTCGTTGAGCAAGGAGTAGCTCTTGTCTATTACATATTTGGCTTAAGGAACTTTATCTGTGCTCATTTCAATCTCTGGTTTTATGCAGCACCCCAACTCACCTTTCCCCTTAAGCAAGCATAAGTTGATTTTCTAAATTTGGGACCATGTTCTGTTTTGAAATTCAGTTCCTGTGTAGCCAAGTTTACATTCCGTGTATTAGTGATATCTTATGATGTTTCTTTTTCTGTGTGACTTATTTCAGTTAGAATCATCATACCTGAATCCACTCATTATGCTGCTATGGGCCTGATGACATAGATGTCATTGCTGAGTGATATTGCATTGTACGTAAGTACCACAACTTCTTTATCCATTTTTCGCTTTATGCGATATTGAACTTGTACCGTAAACGAGTTTCTTGTAAACAGAGCCATCCCAAACTTTGGGGTGGCTGTGTCTTTTTGATTTTAATTTCCCTAAGCTATAGCACCATAAGTGGAAGTGCCCTAGGCTCTGTTGCTTTGTTTTTTAGATGTTTCAGGAAACACCATACACTTCTCCCGAGTGGCTGTTGGCAATTTACATCCCGCCCATCAGCATAACAAGGCTCCCAGTTCTCCATGGCCTGTCCTGCCTTTCTGGATTTTACACTTTTTTCAGATGGCCCTTTTGACGGGGGGGAAGTGAGACTTCATTGTAGTGCAGATTTCCTTTGCAAGCTTGCTTGGTTGGCCAAAAAGGGCGTATGCGTTTTTTCCTGAATATATTCAGGAAAAAACGCATACGCCCTTTTTGGCCAAGTGCATCATTGTCGACCTTCTGCCTCTTTTCCTATGCCTTAAATGCAATTCCAGTCTACCTCCTGAAATCGGTTTCCTGCAATTCTGCCCGGCTTTCAAGTCCTCTTGGCAGCCTTACTTCAGTATATTTTTGGATGATAGCTGTCATTTATAACTCTGCAGGTTTGTGAATTACAGTGCCCCTGAGCTCCTTTCTTCAACTCGCTTTCTTGTGAGCTGGCCGCAACACCGCAGGATTGCTTCAGGCCCTAATCTGGTTCCGGCATGGCACGCTGAGCCTTTGGTTAATTCCTCTTCCTGGTGGGAAATGAGAGTTAAATTTTCCCGTCCAGACACCTCCAGCTAGTCTCTCATTGGTTCTCCCTATTCCTGTTCATCTTCCGCGGAATTTGCAAACTGGGCCAAACAGGAGGTTAAAGGCACTGACTCTCCAAGTCGGGAGAGTGTTAGTAAAGCATCTGGAATGTTGCACCCGAGTACCAGGGGACGAGAACTGAGACATATTTCAACACGTCTCCCGATCACACGGTTGATCATACTCTGGGTTCCACATGCATGTTTTAGCTGAAGGAAGAATCCCTTAAACCTGGAGAGTTGAGACCCGTGGAATGGGTACCATGCAATATGACTTCAAAGGGTCTTCATTTGCTCACCAAAACTCTCCAATCCTATCACTGCTGCGTTTTTGCCCCTGTACTCACGATTGATTCACTTTCAGAGACATAGCAATCCATAGGTTTTAAGATACTTACTAGTCAGGTACATTATTAGGCGTTTAATATGGGGTTTTGAGTCCATTTCGTTGAGCAAGGAGTAGCTCTTGTCTATTACATATTTGGCTTAAGGAACTTTATCTGTGCTCATTTCAATCTCTGGTTTTATGCAGCACCCCAACTCACCTTTCCCCTTAAGCAAGCATAAGTTGGTTTTCTAAATTTGGGACCATGTTCTGTTTTGAAATTCAGTTCCTCTGTAGCCAAGTTTACATTCCGTGTATTAGTGATATCTTATGATGTTTCTTTTTCTGTGTGACTTATTTCAGTTAGAATCATCATACCTGAATCCACTCATTATGCTGCTATGGGCCTGATGACATAGATGTCATTGCTGAGTGATATTGCATTGTACGTAAGTACCACAACTTCTTTATCCATTTTTCGCTTTATGCGATATTGAACTTGTACCGTAAACGAGTTTCTTGTAAACAGAGCCATCCCAAACTTTGGGGTGGCTGTGTCTTTTTGATTTTAATTTCCCTAAGCTATAGGACCATAAGTGGAAGTGCCCTAGGCTCTGTTGCTTTGTTTTTTAGATGTTTCAGGAAACACCATACACTTCTCCCGAGTGGCTGTTGGCAATTTACATCCCGCCCATCAGCATAACAAGGCTCCCAGTTCTCAATGGCCTGTCCTGTCTTTCTGGATTTTACACTTTTTTCAGATGGCCCTTTTGACGGGGGGGAAGTGAGACTTCATTGTAGTGCAGATTTCCTTTGCAAGCTTGCTTGGTTGGCCAAAAAGGGCGTATGCGTTTTTTCCTGAATATATTCAGGAAAAAACGCATACGCCCTTTTTGGCCAAGTGCATCATTGTCGACCTTCTGCCTCTTTTCCTATGCCTTAAATGCAATTCCAGTCTACCTCCTGAAATCGGTTTCCTGCAATTCTGCCCGGCTTTCAAGTCCTCTTGGCAGCCTTACTTCAGTATATTTTTGGATGATAGCTGTCGTTTATAACTCTGCAGGTTTGTGAATTACAGTGCCCCTGAGCTCCTTTCTTCAACTCGCTTTCTTGTGAGCTGGCCGCAACACCGCAGGATTGCTTCAGGCCCTAATCTGGTTCCGGCATGGCACGCTGAGCCTTTGGTTAATTCCTCTTCCTGGTGGGAAATGAGAGTTAAATTTTCCCGTCCAGACACCTCCAGCTAGTCTCTCATTGGTTCTCCCTATTCCTGTTCATCTTCCGCGGAATTTGCAAACTGGGCCAAACAGGAGGTTAAAGGCACTGACTCTCCAAGTCCGGAGAGTGTTAGTAAAGCATCTGGAATGTTGCACCCGAGTACCAGGGGACGAGAACTGAGACATATTTCAACACGTCTCCCGATCACACGGTTGATCATACTCTGGGTTCCACATGCATGTTTTAGCTGAAGGAAGAATCCCTTAAACCTGGAGAGTTGAGACCCGTGGAATGGGTACCATGCAATATGACTTCAAAGGGTCTTCATTTGCTCACCAAAACTCTCCAATCCTATCACTGCTGCGTTTTTGCCCCTGTACTCACGATTGATTCACTTTCAGAGACATAGCAATCCATAGGTTTTAAGATACTTACTAGTCAGGTACATTATTAGGCATTTAATATGGGGTTTTGAGTCCATTTCGTTGAGCAAGGAGTAGCTCTTGTCTATTACATATTTGGCTTAAGGAACTTTATCTGTGCTCATTTCAATCTCTGGTTTTATGCAGCACCCCAACTCACCTTTCCCCTTAAGCAAGCATAAGTTGATTTTCTAAATTTGGGACCATATTCTGTTTTGAAATTCAGTTCCTGTGTAGCCAAGTTTACATTCCGTGTATTAGTGATATCTTATGATGTTTCTTTTTCTGTGTGACTTATTTCAGTTAGAATCATCATACCTGAATCCACTCATTATGCTGCTATGGGCCTGATGACATAGATGTCATTGCTGAGTGATATTGCATTGTACGTAAGTACCACAACTTCTTTATCCATTTTTCGCTTTATGCGATATTGAACTTGTACCGTAAACGAGTTTCTTGTAAACAGAGCCATCCCAAACTTTGGGGTGGCTGTGTCTTTTTGATTTTAATTTCCCTAAGCTATAGGACCATAAGTGGAAGTGCCCTAGGCTCTGTTGCTTTGTTTTTTAGATGTTTCAGGAAACACCATACACTTCTCCTGAGTGGCTGTTGGCAATTTACATCCTGCCCATCAGCATAACAAGGCTCCCAGTTCTCCATGGCCTGTCCTGCCTTTCTGGATTTTACACTTTTTTCAGATGGCCCTTTTGACGGGGGGGAAGTGAGACTTCATTGTAGTGCAGATTTCCTTTGCAAGCTTGCTTGGTTGGCCAAAAAGGGCGTATGCGTTTTTTCCTGAATATATTCAGGAAAAAACGCATACGCCCTTTTTGGCCAAGTGCATCATTGTCGACCTTCTGCCTCTTTTCCTATGCTTTAAATGCAATTCCAGTCTACCTCCTGAAATCGGTTTCCTGCAATTCTGCCCGGCTTTCAAGTCCTCTTGGCAGCCTTACTTCAGTATATTTTTGGATGATATCTGTCATTTATAACTCTGCAGGTTTTTGAATTACAGTGCCCCTGAGCTCCTTTCTTCAACTCGCTTTCTTGTGAGCTGGCCGCAACACCGCAGGATTGCTTCAGGCCCTAATCTGGTTCCGGCATGGCACGCTGAGCCTTTGGTTAATTCCTCTTCCTGGTGGGAAATGAGAGTTAAATTTTCCCGTCCAGACACCTCCAGCTAGTCTCTCATTGGTTCTCCCTATTCCTGTTCATCTTCCGCGGAATTTGCAAACTGGGCCAAACAGGAGGTTAAAGGCACTGACTCTCCAAGTCGGGAGAGTGTTAGTAAAGCATCTGGAATGTTGCACCCGAGTACCAGGGGACGAGAACTGAGACATATTTCAACACGTCTCCCGATCACACGGTTGATCATACTCTGGGTTCCACATGCATGTTTTAGCTGAAGTAAGAATCCCTTAAACCTGGAGAGTTGAGACCCGTGGAATGGGTACCATGCAATATGACTTCAAAGGGTCTTCATTTGCTCACCAAAACTCTCCAATCCTATCACTGCTGCGTTTTTGCCCCTGTACTCACGATTGATTCACTTTCAGAGACATAGCAATCCATAGGTTTTAAGATACTTACTAGTCAGGTACATTATTAGGCGTTTAATATGGGGTTTTGAGTCCATTTCGTTGAGCAAGGAGTAGCTCTTGTCTATTACATATTTGGCTTAAGGAACTTTATCTGTGCTCATTTCAATCTCTGGTTTTATGCAGCACCCAACTCACCTTTCCCCTTAAGCAAGCATAAGTTGATTTTCTAAATTTGGGACCATGTTCTGTTTTGAAATTCAGTTCCTGTGTAGCCAAGTTTACATTTCGTGTATTAGTGATATCTTATGATGTTTCTTTTTCTGTGTGACTTATTTCAGTTAGAATCATCATACCTGAATCCACTCATTATGCTGCTATGGGCCTGATGACATAGATGTCATTGCTGAGTGATATTGCATTGTACGTAAGTACCACAACTTCTTTATCCATTTTTCGCTTTATGCGATATTGAACTTGCACCGTAAACGAGTTTCTTGTAAACAGAGCCATCCCAAACTTTGGGGTGGCTGTGTCTTTTTGATTTTAATTTCCCTAAGCTATAGGACCATAAGTGGAAGTGCCCTAGGCTCTGTTGCTTTGTTTTTTAGATGTTTCAGGAAACACCATACACTTCTCCTGAGTGGCTGTTGGCAATTTACATCCCGCCCATCAGCATAACAAGGCTCCCAGTTCTCCATGGCCTGTCCTGCCTTTCTGGATTTTACACTTTTTTCAGATGGCCCTTTTGACGGGGGGAAGTGAGACTTCATTGTAGTGCAGATTTCCTTTGCAAGCTTGCTTGGTTGGCCAAAAAGGGCGTATGCGTTTTTTCCTGAATATATTCAGGAAAAAACGCATACGCCCTTTTTGGCCAAGTGCATCATTGTCGACCTTCTGCCTCTTTTCCTATGCCTTAAATGCAATTCCAGTCTACCTCCTGAAATCGGTTTCCTGCAATTCTGCCCGGCTTTCAAGTCCTCTTGGCAGCCTTACTTCAGTATATTTTTGGATGATAGCTGTCGTTTATAACTCTGCAGGTTTGTGAATTACAGTGCCCCTGAGCTCCTTTCTTCAACTCGCTTTCTTGTGAGCTGGCCGCAACACCGCAGGATTGCTTCAGGCCCTAATCTGGTTCCGGCATGGCACGCTGAGCCTTTGGTTAATTCCTCTTCCTGGTGGGAAATGAGAGTTAAATTTTCCCGTCCAGACACCTCCAGCTAGTCTCTCATTGGTTCTCCCTATTCCTGTTCATCTTCCGCGGAATTTGCAAACTGGGCCAAACAGGAGGTTAAAGGCACTGACTCTCCAAGTCCGGAGAGTGTTAGTAAAGCATCTGGAATGTTGCACCCGAGTACCAGGGGACGAGAACTGAGACATATTTCAACACGTCTCCCGATCACACGGTTGATCATACTCTGGGTTCCACATGCATGTTTTAGCTGAAGGAAGAATCCCTTAAACCTGGAGAGTTGAGACCCGTGGAATGGGTACCATGCAATATGACTTCAAAGGGTCTTCATTTGCTCACCAAAACTCTCCAATCCTATCACTGCTGCGTTTTTGCCCCTGTACTCACGATTGATTCACTTTCAGAGACATAGCAATCCATAGGTTTTAAGATACTTACTAGTCAGGTACATTATTAGGCATTTAATATGGGGTTTTGAGTCCATTTCGTTGAGCAAGGAGTAGCTCTTGTCTATTACATATTTGGCTTAAGGAACTTTATCTGTGCTCATTTCAATCTCTGGTTTTATGCAGCACCCCAACTCACCTTTCCCCTTAAGCAAGCATAAGTTGATTTTCTAAATTTGGGACCATATTCTGTTTTGAAATTCAGTTCCTGTGTAGCCAAGTTTACATTCCGTGTATTAGTGATATCTTATGATGTTTCTTTTTCTGTGTGACTTATTTCAGTTAGAATCATCATACCTGAATCCACTCATTATGCTGCTATGGGCCTGATGACATAGATGTCATTGCTGAGTGATATTGCATTGTACGTAAGTACCACAACTTCTTTATCCATTTTTCGCTTTATGCGATATTGAACTTGTACCGTAAACGAGTTTCTTGTAAACAGAGCCATCCCAAACTTTGGGGTGGCTGTGTCTTTTTGATTTTAATTTCCCTAAGCTATAGGACCATAAGTGGAAGTGCCCTAGGCTCTGTTGCTTTGTTTTTTAGATGTTTCAGGAAACACCATACACTTCTCCTGAGTGGCTGTTGGCAATTTACATCCCGCCCATCAGCATAACAAGGCTCCCAGTTCTCCATGGCCTGTCCTGCCTTTCTGGATTTTACACTTTTTTCAGATGGCCCTTTTGACGGGGGGAAGTGAGACTTCATTGTAGTGCAGATTTCCTTTGCAAGCTTGCTTGGTTGGCCAAAAAGGGCGTATGCGTTTTTTCCTGAATATATTCAGGAAAAAACGCATACGCCCTTTTTGGCCAAGTGCATCATTGTCGACCTTCTGCCTCTTTTCCTATGCTTTAAATGCAATTCCAGTCTACCTCCTGAAATCGGTTTCCTGCAATTCTGCCCGGCTTTCAAGTCCTCTTGGCAGCCTTACTTCAGTATATTTTTGGATGATAGCTGTCATTTATAACTCTGCAGGTTTGTGAATTACAGTGCCCCTGAGCTCCTTTCTTCAACTCGCTTTCTTGTGAGCTGGCCGCAACACCGCAGGATTGCTTCAGGCCCTAATCTGGTTCCGGCATGGCACGCTGAGCCTTTGGTTAATTCCTCTTCCTGGTGGGAAATGAGAGTTAAATTTTCCCGTCCAGACACCTCCAGCTAGTCTCTCATTGGTTCTCCCTATTCCTGTTCATCTTCCGCGGAATTTGCAAACTGGGCCAAACAGGAGGTTAAAGGCACTGACTCTCCAAGTCGGGAGAGTGTTAGTAAAGCATCTGGAATGTTGCACCCGAGTACCAGGGGACGAGAACTGAGACATATTTCAACACGTCTCCCGATCACACGGTTGATCATACTCTGGGTTCCACATGCATGTTTTAGCTGAAGGAAGAATCCCTTAAACCTGGAGAGTTGAGACCCGTGGAATGGGTACCATGCAATATGACTTCAAAGGGTCTTCATTTGCTCACCAAAACTCTCCAATCCTATCACTGCTGCGTTTTTGCCCCTGTACTCACGATTGATTCACTTTCAGAGACATAGCAATCCATAGGTTTTAAGATACTTACTAGTCAGGTACATTATTAGGCGTTTAATATGGGGTTTTGAGTCCATTTCGTTGAGCAAGGAGTAGCTCTTGTCTATTACATATTTGACTTAAGGAACTTTATCTGTGCTCATTTCAATCTCTGGTTTTATGCAGCACCCCAACTCACCTTTCCCCTTAAGCAAGCATAAGTTGGTTTTCTAAATTTGGGACCATGTTCTGTTTTGAAATTCAGTTCCTGTGTAGCCAAGTTTACATTCCGTGTATTAGTGATATCTTATGATGTTTCTTTTTCTGTGTGACTTATTTCAGTTAGAATCATCATACCTGAATCCACTCATTATGCTGCTATGGGCCTGATGACATAGATGTCATTGCTGAGTGATATTGCATTGTACGTAAGTACCACAACTTCTTTATCCATTTTTCGCTTTATGCGATATTGAACTTGTACCGTAAACGAGTTTCTTGTAAACAGAGCCATCCCAAACTTTGGGGTGGCTGTGTCTTTTTGATTTTAATTTCCCTAAGCTATAGGACCATAAGTGGAAGTGCCCTAGGCTCTGTTGCTTTGTTTTTTAGATGTTTCAGGAAACACCATACACTTCTCCCGAGTGGCTGTTGGCAATTTACATCCCGCCCATCAGCATAACAAGGCTCCCAGTTCTCCATGGCCTGTCCTGCCTTTCTGGATTTTACACTTTTTTCAGATGGCCCTTTTGACGGGGGGGGGGGGGGGAAGTGAGACTTCATTGTAGTGCAGATTTCCTTTGCAAGCTTGCTTGGTTGGCCAAAAAGGGCGTATGCGTTTTTTCCTGAATATATTCAGGAAAAAACGCATACGCCCTTTTTGGCCAAGTGCATCATTGTCGACCTTCTGCCTCTTTTCCTATGCTTTAAATGCAATTCCAGTCTACCTCCTGAAATCGGTTTCCTGCAATTCTGCCCGGCTTTCAAGTCCTCTTGGCAGCCTTACTTCAGTATATTTTTGGATGATAGCTGTCATTTATAACTCTGCAGGTTTGTGAATTACAGTGCCCCTGAGCTCCTTTCTTCAACTCGCTTTCTTGTGAGCTGGCCGCAACACCGCAGGATTGCTTCAGGCCCTAATCTGGTTCCGGCATGGCACGCTGAGCCTTTGGTTAATTCCTCTTCCTGGTGGGAAATGAGAGTTAAATTTTCCCGTCCAGACACCTCCAGCTAGTCTCTCATTGGTTCTCCCTATTCCTGTTCATCTTCCGCGGAATTTGCAAACTGGGCCAAACAGGAGGTTAAAGGCACTGACTCTCCAAGTCGGGAGAGTGTTAGTAAAGCATCTGGAATGTTGCACCCGAGTACCAGGGGACGAGAACTGAGACATATTTCAACACGTCTCCCGATCACACGGTTGATCATACTCTGGGTTCCACATGCATGTTTTAGCTGAAGGAAGAATCCCTTAAACCTGGAGAGTTGAGA
Source organism: Orcinus orca (assembly GCF_937001465.1). Lineage (NCBI taxonomy): Eukaryota > Metazoa > Chordata > Mammalia > Artiodactyla > Delphinidae > Orcinus > Orcinus orca. Next base: position 323,733 of record NW_026043964.1, on the reverse strand, counting down.
CCCTGGAATGGGTACCATGCAATATGACTTCAAAGGGTCTTCATTTGCTCACCAAAACTCTCCAATCCTATCACTGCTGCGTTTTTGCCCCTGTACTCACGATTGATTCACTTTCAGAGTCATAGCAAGCCATAGGTTTTAAGATACTTACTAGTCAGGTACATTATTAGGCGTTTAATATGGGGTTTTGAGTCCATTTCGTTGAGCAAGGAGTAGCTCTTGTCTATTCCATATTTGGCTTAAGGAACTTTATCTGTGCTCATTTCAATCTCTGGTTTTATGCAGCACCCCAACTCACCTTTCCCCTTAAGCAAGCATAAGTTGGTTTTCTAAATTTGGGAGCATGTTCTGTTTTGAAATTCAGTTCCTGTGTAGCCAAGTTTACATTCCGTGTATTAGTGATATCTTATGATGTTTCTTTTTCTGTGTGACTTATTTCAGTTAGAATCATCATACCTGAATCCACTCATTATGCTGCTATGGGCCTGATGACATAGATGTCATTGCTGAGTGATATTGCATTGTACGTAAGTACCACAACTTCTTTATCCATTTTTCGCTTTATGCGATATTGAACTTGTACCGTAAACGAGTTTCTTGTAAACAGAGCCATCCCAAACTTTGGGGTGGCTGTGTCTTTTTGATTTTAATTTCCCTAAGCTATAGGACCATAAGTGGAAGTGCCCTAGGCTCTGTTGCTTTGTTTTTTAGATGTTTCAGGAAACACCATACACTTCTCCCGAGTGGCTGTTGGCAATTTACATCCCGCCCATCAGCATAACAAGGCTCCCAGTTCTCCATGGCCTGTCCTGCCTTTCTGGATTTTACACTTTTTTCAGATGGCCCTTTTGACGGGGGGGGGGGGGAAGTGAGACTTCATTGTAGTGCAGATTTCCTTTGCAAGCTTGCTTGGTTGGCCAAAAAGGGCGTATGCGTTTTTTTCCTGAATATATTCAGGAAAAAAACGCATACGCCCTTTTTGGCCAAGTGCATCATTGTCGACCTTCTGCCTCTTTTCCTATGCTTTAAATGCAATTCCAGTCTACCTCCTGAAATCGGTTTCCTGCAATTCTGCCCGGCTTTCAAGTCCTCTTGGCAGCCTTACTTCAGTATATTTTTGGATGATAGCTGTCATTTATAACTCTGCAGGTTTGTGAATTACAGTGCCCCTGAGCTCCTTTCTTCAACTCGCTTTCTTGTGAGCTGGCCGCAACACCGCAGGATTGCTTCAGGCCCTAATCTGGTTCCGGCATGGCACGCTGAGCCTTTGGTTAATTCCTCTTCCTGGTGGGAAATGAGAGTTAAATTTTCCCGTCCAGACACCTCCAGCTAGTCTCTCATTGGTTCTCCCTATTCCTGTTCATCTTCCGCGGAATTTGCAAACTGGGCCAAACAGGAGGTTAAAGGCACTGACTCTCCAAGTCGGGAGAGTGTTAGTAAAGCATCTGGAATGTTGCACCCGAGTACCAGGGGACGAGAACTGAGACATATTTCAACACGTCTCCCGATCACACGGTTGATCATACTCTGGGTTCCACATGCATGTTTTAGCTGAAGGAAGAATCCCTTAAACCTGGAGAGTTGAGACCCATGGAATGGGTACCATGCAATATGACTTCAAAGGGTCTTCATTTGCTCACCAAAACTCTCCAATCCTATCACTGCTGCGTTTTTGCCCCTGTACTCACGATTGATTCACTTTCAGAGTCATAGCAAGCCATAGGTTTTAAGATACTTACTAGTCAGGTACATTATTAGGCGTTTAATATGGGGTTTTGAGTCCATTTCGTTGAGCAAGGAGTAGCTCTTGTCTATTCCATATTTGGCTTAAGGAACTTTATCTGTGCTCATTTCAATCTCTGGTTTTATGCAGCACCCCAACTCACCTTTCCCCTTAAGCAAGCATAAGTTGGTTTTCTAAATTTGGGAGCATGTTCTGTTTTGAAATTCAGTTCCTGTGTAGCCAAGTTTACATTCCGTGTATTAGTGATATCTTATGATGTTTCTTTTTCTGTGTGACTTATTTCAGTTAGAATCATCATACCTGAATCCACTCATTATGCTGCTATGGGCCTGATGACATAGATGTCATTGCTGAGTGATATTGCATTGTACGTAAGTACCACAACTTCTTTATCCATTTTTCGCTTTATGCGATATTGAACTTGTACCGTAAACGAGTTTCTTGTAAACAGAGCCATCCCAAACTTTGGGGTGGCTGTGTCTTTTTGATTTTAATTTCCCTAAGCTATAGGACCATAAGTGGAAGTGCCCTAGGCTCTGTTGCTTTGTTTTTTAGATGTTTCAGGAAACACCATACACTTCTCCCGAGTGGCTGTTGGCAATTTACATCCCGCCCATCAGCATAACAAGGCTCCCAGTTCTCCATGGCCTGTCCTGCCTTTCTGGATTTTACACTTTTTTCAGATGGCCCTTTTGACGGGGGGGGGGGGGGAAGTGAGACTTCATTGTAGTGCAGATTTCCTTTGCAAGCTTGCTTGGTTGGCCAAAAAGGGCGTATGCGTTTTTTCCTGAATATATTCAGGAAAAAACGCATACGCCCTTTTTGGCCAAGTGCATCATTGTCGACCTTCTGCCTCTTTTCCTATGCTTTAAATGCAATTCCAGTCTACCTCCTGAAATCGGTTTCCTGCAATTCTGCCCGGCTTTCAAGTCCTCTTGGCAGCCTTACTTCAGTATATTTTTGGATGATAGCTGTCATTTATAACTCTGCAGGTTTGTGAATTACAGTGCCCCTGAGCTCCTTTCTTCAACTCGCTTTCTTGTGAGCTGGCCGCAACACCGCAGGATTGCTTCAGGCCCTAATCTGGTTCCGGCATGGCACGCTGAGCCTTTGGTTAATTCCTCTTCCTGGTGGGAAATGAGAGTTAAATTTTCCCGTCCAGACACCTCCAGCTAGTCTCTCATTGGTTCTCCCTATTCCTGTTCATCTTCCGCGGAATTTGCAAACTGGGCCAAACAGGAGGTTAAAGGCACTGACTCTCCAAGTCGGGAGAGTGTTAGTAAAGCATCTGGAATGTTGCACCCGAGTACCAGGGGACAAGAACTGAGACATATTTCAACACGTCTCCCGATCACACGGTTGATCATACTCTGGGTTCCACATGCATGTTTTAGCTGAAGGAAGAATCCCTTAAACCTGGAGAGTTGAGACCCGTGGAATGGGTACCATGCAATATGACTTCAAAGGGTCTTCATTTGCTCACCAAAACTCTCCAATCCTATCACTGCTGCGTTTTTGCCCCTGTACTCACGATTGATTCACTTTCAGAGACATAGCAATCCATAGGTTTTAAGATACTTACTAGTCAGGTACATTATTAGGCGTTTAATATGGGGTTTTGAGTCCATTTCATTGAGCAAGGAGTAGCTCTTGTCTATTACATATTTGACTTAAGGAACTTTATCTGTGCTCATTTCAATCTCTGGTTTTATGCAGCACCCCAACTCACCTTTCCCCTTAAGCAAGCATAAGTTGGTTTTCTAAATTTGGGACCATGTTCTGTTTTGAAATTCAGTTCCTGTGTAGCCAAGTTTACATTCCGTGTATTAGTGATATCTTATGATGTTTCTTTTTCTGTGTGACTTATTTCAGTTAGAATCATCATACCTGAATCCACTCATTATGCTGCTATGGGCCTGATGACATAGATGTCATTGCTGAGTGATATTGCATTGTACGTAAGTACCACAACTTCTTTATCCATTTTCCGCTTTATGCGATATTGAACTTGTACCGTAAACGAGTTTCTTGTAAACAGAGCCATCCCAAACTTTGGGGTGGCTGTGTCTTTTTGATTTTAATTTCCCTAAGCTATAGGACCATAAGTGGAAGTGCCCTAGGCTCTGTTGCTTTGTTTTTTAGATGTTTCAGGAAACACCATACACTTCTCCCGAGTGGCTGTTGGCAATTTACATCCCGCCCATCAGCATAACAAGGCTCCCAGTTCTCCATGGCCTGTCCTGCCTTTCTGGATTTTACACTTTTTTCAGATGGCCCTTTTGACGGGGGGGGGGGGGGAGAAGTGAGACTTCATTGTAGTGCAGATTTCCTTTGCAAGCTTGCTTGGTTGGCCAAAAAGGGCGTATGCGTTTTTTCCTGAATATATTCAGGAAAAAACGCATACGCCCTTTTTGGCCAAGTGCATCATTGTCGACCTTCTGCCTCTTTTCCTATGCTTTAAATGCAATTCCAGTCTACCTCCTGAAATCGGTTTCCTGCAATTCTGCCCGGCTTTCAAGTCCTCTTGGCAGCCTTACTTCAGTATATTTTTGGATGATAGCTGTCATTTATAACTCTGCAGGTTTGTGAATTACAGTGCCCCTGAGCTCCTTTCTTCAACTCGCTTTCTTGTGAGCTGGCCGCAACACCGCAGGATTGCTTCAGGCCCTAATCTGGTTCCGGCATGGCACGCTGAGCCTTTGGTTAATTCCTCTTCCTGGTGGGAAATGAGAGTTAAATTTTCCCGTCCAGACACCTCCAGCTAGTCTCTCATTGGTTCTCCCTATTCCTGTTCATCTTCCGCGGAATTTGCAAACTGGGCCAAACAGGAGGTTAAAGGCACTGACTCTCCAAGTCGGGAGAGTGTTAGTAAAGCATCTGGAATGTTGCACCCGAGTACCAGGGGACGAGAACTGAGACATATTTCAACACGTCTCCCGATCACACGGTTGATCATACTCTGGGTTCCACATGCATGTTTTAGCTGAAGGAAGAATCCCTTAAACCTGGAGAGTTGAGACCCGTGGAATGGGTACCATGCAATATGACTTCAAAGGGTCTTCATTTGCTCACCAAAACTCTCCAATCCTATCACTGCTGCGTTTTTGCCCCTGTACTCACGATTGATTCACTTTCAGAGACATAGCAATCCATAGGTTTTAAGATACTTACTAGTCAGGTACATTATTAGGCGTTTAATATGGGGTTTTGAGTCCATTTCGTTGAGCAAGGAGTAGCTCTTGTCTATTACATATTTGGCTTAAGGAACTTTATCTGTGCTCATTTCAATCTCTGGTTTTATGCAGCACCCCAACTCACCTTTCCCCTTAAGCAAGCATAAGTTGGTTTTCTAAATTTGGGAGCATGTTCTGTTTTGAAATTCAGTTCCTGTGTAGCCAAGTTTACATTCCGTGTATTAGTGATATCTTATGATGTTTCTTTTTCTGTGTGACTTATTTCAGTTAGAATCATCATACCTGAATCCACTCATTATGCTGCTATGGGCCTGATGACATAAATGTCATTGCTGAGTGATATTGCATTGTACGTAAGTACCACAACTTCTTTATCCATTTTTCGCTTTATGCGATATTGAACTTGTACCGTAAACGAGTTTCTTGTAAACAGAGCCATCCCAAACTTTGGGGTGGCTGTGTCTTTTTGATTTTAATTTCCCTAAGCTATAGGACCATAGTGGAAGTGCCCTAGGCTCTGTTGCTTTGTTTTTTAGATGTTTCAGGAAACACCATACACTTCTCCCGAGTGGCTGTTGGCAAGTTACATCCCGCCCATCAGCATAACAAGGCTCCCAGTTCTCCATGGCCTGTCCTGCCTTTCTGGATTTTACACTTTTTTCAGATGGCCCTTTTGACGGGGGGGGGGGGAAGTGAGACTTCATTGTAGTGCAGATTTCCTTTGCAAGCTTGCTTGGTTGGCCAAAAAGGGCGTATGCGTTTTTTCCTGAATATATTCAGGAAAAAACGCATACGCCCTTTTTGGCCAAGTGCATCATTGTCGACCTTCTGCCTCTTTTCCTATGCTTTAAATGCAATTCCAGTCTACCTCCTGAAATCGGTTTCCTGCAATTCTGCCCGGCTTTCAAGTCCTCTTGGCAGCCTTACTTCAGTATATTTTTGGATGATAGCTGTCATTTATAACTCTGCAGGTTTGTGAATTACAGTGCCCCTGAGCTCCTTTCTTCAACTCGCTTTCTTGTGAGCTGGCCGCAACACCGCAGGATTGCTTCAGGCCCTAATCTGGTTCCGGCATGGCACGCTGAGCCTTTGGTTAATTCCTCTTCCTGGTGGGAAATGAGAGTTAAATTTTCCCGTCCAGACACCTCCAGCTAGTCTCTCATTGGTTCTCCCTATTCCTGTTCATCTTCCGTGGAATTTGCAAACTGGGCCAAACAGGAGGTTAAAGGCACTGACTCTCCAAGTCGGGAGAGTGTTAGTAAAGCATCTGGAATGTTGCACCCGAGTACCAGGGGACGAGAACTGAGACATATTTCAACACGTCTCCCGATCACACGGTTGATCATACTCTGGGTTCCACATGCATGTTTTAGCTGAAGGAAGAATCCCTTAAACCTGGAGAGTTGAGACCCGTGGAATGGGTACCATGCAATATGACTTCAAAGGGTCTTCATTTGCTCACCAAAACTCTCCAATCCTATCACTGCTGCGTTTTTGCCCCTGTACTCACGATTGATTCACTTTCAGAGACATAGCAATCCATAGGTTTTAAGATACTTACTAGTCAGGTACATTATTAGGCGTTTAATATGGGGTTTTGAGTCCATTTCGTTGAGCAAGGAGTAGCTCTTGTCTATTACATATTTGACTTAAGGAACTTTATCTGTGCTCATTTCAATCTCTGGTTTTATGCAGCACCCCAACTCACCTTTCCCCTTAAGCAAGCATAAGTTGGTTTTCTAAATTTGGGACCATGTTCTGTTTTGAAATTCAGTTCCTGTGTAGCCAAGTTTACATTCCGTGTATTAGTGATATCTTATGATGTTTCTTTTTCTGTGTGACTTATTTCAGTTAGAATCATCATACCTGAATCCACTCATTATGCTGCTATGGGCCTGATGACATAGATGTCATTGCTGAGTGATATTGCATTGTACGTAAGTACCACAACTTCTTTATCCATTTTTCGCTTTATGCGATATTGAACTTGTACCGTAAACGAGTTTCTTGTAAACAGAGCCATCCCAAACTTTGGGGTGGCTGTGTCTTTTTGATTTTAATTTCCCTAAGCTATAGGACCATAAGTGGAAGTGCCCTAGGCTCTGTTGCTTTGTTTTTTAGATGTTTCAGGAAACACCATACACTTCTCCCGAGTGGCTGTTGGCAATTTACATCCCGCCCATCAGCATAACAAGGCTCCCAGTTCTCCATGGCCTGTCCTGCCTTTCTGGATTTTACACTTTTTTCAGATGGCCCTTTTGACGGGGGGGGGGGGGAAGTGAGACTTCATTGTAGTGCAGATTTCCTTTGCAAGCTTGCTTAGTTGGCCAAAAAGGGAGTATGCGTTTTTTCCTGAATATATTCAGGAAAAAACGCATACGCCCTTTTTGGCCAAGTGCATCATTGTCGACCTTCTGCCTCTTTTCCTATGCTTTAAATGCAATTCCAGTCTACCTCCTGAAATCGGTTTCCTGCAATTCTGCCCGGCTTTCAAGTCCTCTTGGCAGCCTTACTTCAGTATATTTTTGGATGATAGGTGTCATTTATAACTCTGCAGGTTTGTGAATTACAGTGCCCCTGAGCTCCTTTCTTCAACTCGCTTTCTTGTGAGCTGGCCGCAACACCGCAGGATTGCTTCAGGCCCTAATCTGGTTCCGGCATGGCACGCTGAGCCTTTGGTTAATTCCTCTTCCTGGTGGGAAATGAGAGTTAAATTTTCCCGTCCAGACACCTCCAGCTAGTCTCTCATTGGTTCTCCCTATTCCTGTTCATCTTCCGCGGAATTTGCAAACTGGGCCAAACAGGAGGTTAAAGGCACTGACTCTCCAAGTCGGGAGAGTGTTAGTAAAGCATCTGGAATGTTGCACCCGAGTACCAGGGGACGAGAACTGAGACATATTTCAACACGTCTCCCGATCACACGGTTGATCATACTCTGGGTTCCACATGCATGTTTTAGCTGAAGGAAGAATCCCTTAAACCTGGAGAGTTGAGACCCGTGGAATGGGTACCATGCAATATGACTTCAAAGGGTCTTCATTTGCTCACCAAAACTCTCCAATCCTATCACTGCTGCGTTTTTGCCCCTGTACTCACGATTGATTCACTTTCAGAGTCATAGCAATCCATAGGTTTTAAGATACTTACTAGTCAGGTACATTATTAGGCGTTTAATATGGGGTTTTGAGTCCATTTCGTTGAGCAAGGAGTAGCTCTTGTCTATTACATATTTGGCTTAAGGAAGTTTATCTGTGCTCATTTCAATCTCTGGTTTTATGCAGCACCCCAACTCACCTTTCCCCTTAAGCAAGCATAAGTTGGTTTTCTAAATTTGGGACCATGTTCTGTTTTGAAATCCAGTTCCTGTGTAGCCAAGTTTACATTCCGTGTATTAGTGATATCTTATGATGTTTCTTTTTCTGTGTGACTTATTTCAGTTAGAATCATCATACCTGAATCCACTCATTATGCTGCTATGGGCCTGATGACATAGATGTCATTGCTGAGTGATATTGCATTGTACGTAAGTACCACAACTTCTTTATCCATTTTTCGCTTTATGCGATATTGAACTTGTACCGTAAACGAGTTTCTTGTAAACAGAGCCATCCCAAACTTTGGGGTGGCTGTGTCTTTTTGATTTTAATTTCCCTAAGCTATAGGACCATAAGTGGAAGTGCCCTAGGCTCTGTTGCTTTGTTTTTTAGATGTTTCAGGAAACACCATACACTTCTCCCGAGTGGCTGTTGGCAATTTACATCCCGCCCATCAGCATAACAAGGCTCCCAGTTCTCCATGGCCTGTCCTGCCTTTCTGGATTTTACACTTTTTTCAGATGGCCCTTTTGACGGGGGGGAAGTGAGACTTCATTGTAGTGCAGATTTCCTTTGCAAGCTTGCTTGGTTGGCCAAAAAGGGCGTATGCGTTTTTTCCTGAATATATTCAGGAAAAAACGCATACGCCCTTTTTGGCCAAGTGCATCATTGTCGACCTTCTGCCTCTTTTCCTATGCTTTAAATGCAATTCCAGTCTACCTCCTGAAATCGGTTTCCTGCAATTCTGCCCGGCTTTCAAGTCCTCTTGGCAGCCTTACTTCAGTATATTTTTGGATGATAGCTGTCATTTATAACTCTGAAGGTTTGTGAATTACAGTGCCCCTGAGCTCCTTTCTTCAACTCGCTTTCTTGTGAGCTGGCCGCAACACCGCAGGATTGCTTCAGGCCCTAATCTGGTTCCGGCATGGCACGCTGAGCCTTTGGTTAATTCCTCTTCCTGGTGGGAAATGAGAGTTAAATTTTCCCGTCCAGACACCTCCAGCTAGTCTCTCATTGGTTCTCCCTATTCCTGTTCATCTTCCGTGGAATTTGCAAACTGGGCCAAACAGGAGGTTAAAGGCACTGACTCTCCAAGTCGGGAGAGTGTTAGTAAAGCATCTGGAATGTTGCACCCGAGTACCAGGGGACGAGAACTGAGACATATTTCAACACGTCTCCCGATCACACGGTTGATCATACTCTGGGTTCCACATGCATGTTTTAGCTGAAGGAAGAATCCCTTAAACCTGGAGAGTTGAGACCCGTGGAATGGGTACCATGCAATATGACTTCAAAGGGTCTTCATTTGCTCACCAAAACTCTCCAATCCTATCACTGCTGCGTTTTTGCCCCTGTACTCACGATTGATTCACTTTCAGAGACATAGCAATCCATAGGTTTTAAGATACTTACTAGTCAGGTACATTATTAGGCGTTTAATATGGGGTTTTGAGTCCATTTCGTTGAGCAAGGAGTAGCTCTTGTCTATTACATATTTGGCTTAAGGAACTTTATCTGTGCTCATTTCAATCTCTGGTTTTATGCAGCACCCCAACTCACCTTTCCCCTTAAGCAAGCATAAGTTGGTTTTCTAAATTTGGGACCATGTTCTGTTTTGAAATCCAGTTCCTGTGTAGCCAAGTTTACATTCCGTGTATTAGTGATATCTTATGATGTTTCTTTTTCTGTGTGACTTATTTCAGTTAGAATCATCATACCTGAATCCACTCATTATGCTGCTATGGGCCTGAAGACATAGATGTCATTGCTGAGTGATATTGCATTGTACGTAAGTACCACAACTTCTTTATCCATTTTTCGCTTTATGCGATATTGAACTTGTACCGTAAACGAGTTTCTTGTAAACAGAGCCATCCCAAACTTTGGGGTGGCTGTGTCTTTTTGATTTTAATTTCCCTAAGCTATAGGACCATAAGTGGAAGTGCCCTAGGCTCTGTTGCTTTGTTTTTTAGATGTTTCAGGAAACACCATAGACTTCTCCCGAGTGGCTGTTGGCAAGTTACATCCCGCCCATCAGCATAACAAGGCTCCCAGTTCTCCATGGCCTGTCCTGCCTTTCTGGATTTTACACTTTTTTCAGATGGCCCTTTTGACGGGGGGGAAGTGAGACTTCATTGTACTGCAGATTTCCTTTGCAAGCTTGCTTGGTTGGCCAAAAAGGGCGTATGCGTTTTTTCCTGAATATATTCAGGAAAAAACGCATACGCCCTTTTTGGCCAAGTGCATCATTGTCGACCTTCTGCCTCTTTTCCTATGCTTTAAATGCAATTCCAGTCTACCTCCTGAAATCGGTTTCCTGCAATTCTGCCCGGCTTTCAAGTCCTCTTGGCAGCCTTACTTCAGTATATTTTTGGATGATAGCTGTCATTTATAACTCTGCAGGTTTGTGAATTACAGTGCCCCTGAGCTCCTTTCTTCAACTCGCTTTCTTGTGAGCTGGCCGCAACACCGCAGGATTGCTTCAGGCCCTAATCTGGTTCCGGCATGGCACGCTGAGCCTTTGGTTAATTCCTCTTCCTGGTGGGAAATGAGAGTTAAATTTTCCCGTCCAGACACCTCCAGCTAGTCTCTCATTGGTTCTCCCTATTCCTGTTCATCTTCCGCGGAATTTGCAAACTGGGCCAAACAGGAGGTTAAAGGCACTGACTCTCCAAGTCGGGAGAGTGTTAGTAAAGCATCTGGAATGTTGCACCCGAGTACCAGGGGACGAGAACTGAGACATATTTCAACACGTCTCCCGATCACACGGTTGATCATACTCTGGGTTCCACATGCATGTTTTAGCTGAAGGAAGAATCCCTTAAACCTGGAGAGTTGAGACCCGTGGAATGGGTACCATGCAATATGACTTCAAAGGGTCTTCATTTGCTCACCAAAACTCTCCAATCCTATCACTGCTGCGTTTTTGCCCCTGTACTCACGATTGATTCACTTTCAGAGACATAGCAATCCATAGGTTTTAAGATACTTACTAGTCAGGTACATTATTAGGCGTTTAATATGGGGTTTTGAGTCCATTTCGTTGAGCAAGGAGTAGCTCTTGTCTATTACATATTTGGCTTAAGGAACTTTATCTGTGCTCATTTCAATCTCTGGTTTTATGCAGCACCCCAACTCACCTTTCCCCTTAAGCAAGCATAAGTTGGTTTTCTAAATTTGGGACCATGTTCTGTTTTGAAATTCAGTTCCTGTGTAGCCAAGTTTACATTCCGTGTATTAGTGATATCTTATGATGTTTCTTTTTCTGTGTGACTTATTTCAGTTAGAATCATCATACCTGAATCCACTCATTATGCTGCTATGGGCCTGATGACATAGATGTCATTGCTGAGTGATATTGCATTGTACGTAAGTACCACAACTTCTTTATCCATTTTTCGCTTTATGCGATATTGAACTTGTACCGTAAACGAGTTTCTTGTAAACAGAGCCATCCCAAACTTTGGGGTGGCTGTGTCTTTTTGATTTTAATTTCCCTAAGCTACAGGACCATAAGTGGAAGTGCCCTAGGCTCTGTTGCTTTGTTTTTTAGATGTTTCAGGAAACACCATACACTTCTCCCGAGTGGCTGTTGGCAATTTACATCCCGCCCATCAGCATAACAAGGCTCCCAGTTCTCCATGGCCTGTCCTGCCTTTCTGGATTTTACACTTTTTTCAGATGGCCCTTTTGACGGGGGGGAAGTGAGACTTCATTGTACTGCAGATTTCCTTTGCAAGCTTGCTTGGTTGGCCAAAAAGGGCGTATGCGTTTTTTCCTGAATATATTCAGGAAAAAACGCATACGCCCTGTTTGGCCAAGTGCATCATTGTCGACCTTCTGCCTCTTTTCCTATGCTTTAAATGCAATTCCAGTCTACCTCCTGAAATCGGTTTCCTGCAATTCTGCCCGGCTTTCAAGTCCTCTTGGCAGCCTTACTTCAGTATATTTTTGGATGATAGCTGTCATTTATAACTCTGCAGGTTTGTGAATTACAGTGCCCCTGAGCTCCTTTCTTCAACTCGCTTTCTTGTGAGCTGGCCGCAACACCGCAGGATTGCTTCAGGCCCTAATCTGGTTCCGGCATGGCACGCTGAGCCTTTGGTTAATTCCTCTTCCTGGTGGGAAATGAGAGTTAAATTTTCCCGTCCAGACACCTCCAGCTAGTCTCTCATTGGTTCTCCCTATTCCTGTTCATCTTCCGCGGAATTTGCAAACTGGGCCAAACAGGAGGTTAAAGGCACTGACTCTCCAAGTCGGGAGAGTGTTAGTAAAGCATCTGGAATGTTGCACCCGAGTACCAGGGGACGAGAACTGAGACATATTTCAACACGTCTCCCGATCACACGGTTGATCATACTCTGGGTTCCACATGCATGTTTTAGCTGAAGGAAGAATCCCTTAAACCTGGAGAGTTGAGACCCGTGGAATGGGTACCATGCAATATGACTTCAAAGGGTCTTCATTTGCTCACCAAAACTCTCCAATCCTATCACTGCTGCGTTTTTGCCCCTGTACTCACGATTGATTCACTTTCAGAGACATAGCAATCCATAGGTTTTAAGATACTTACTAGTCAGGTACATTATTAGGTGTTTAATATGGGGTTTTGAGTCCATTTCGTTGAGCAAGGAGTAGCTCTTGTCTATTACATATTTGGCTTAAGGAACTTTATCTGTGCTCATTTCAATCTCTGGTTTTATGCAGCACCCCAACTCACCTTTCCCCTTAAGCAAGCATAAGTTGGTTTTCTAAATTTGGGACCATGTTCTGTTTTGAAATTCAGTTCCTGTGTAGCCAAGTTTACATTCCGTGTATTAGTGATATCTTATGATGTTTCTTTTTCTGTGTGACTTATTTCAGTTAGAATCATCATACCTGAATCCACTCATTATGCTGCTATGGGCTTGATGACATAGATGTCATTGCTGAGTGATATTGCATTGTACGTAAGTACCACAACTTCTTTATCCATTTTTCGCTTTATGCGATATTGAACTTGTACCGTAAACGAGTTTCTTGTAAACAGAGCCATCCCAAACTTTGGGGTGGCTGTGTCTTTTTGATTTTAATTTCCCTAAGCTATAGGACCATAAGTGGAAGTGCCCTAGGCTCTGTTGCTTTGTTTTTTAGATGTTTCAGGAAACACCATACACTTCTCCCGAGTGGCTGTTGGCAAGTTACATCCCGCCCATCAGCATAACAAGGCTCCCAGTTCTCCATGGCCTGTCCTGCCTTTCTGGATTTTACACTTTTTTCAGATGGCCCTTTTGACGGGGGGGAAGTGAGACTTCATTGTAGTGCAGATTTCCTTTGCAAGCTTGCTTGGTTGGCCAAAAAGGGCGTATGCGTTTTTTCCTGAATATATTCAGGAAAAAACGCATACGCCCTTTTTGGCCAAGTGCATCATTGTCGACCTTCTGCCTCTTTTCCTATGCTTTAAATGCAATTCCAGTCTACCTCCTGAAATCGGTTTCCTGCAATTCTGCCCGGCTTTCAAGTCCTCTTGGCAGCCTTACTTCAGTATATTTTTGGATGATAGCTGTCATTTATAACTCTGCAGGTTTGTGAATTACAGTGCCCCTGAGCTCCTTTCTTCAACTCGCTTTCTTGTGAGCTGGCCGCAACACCGCAGGATTGCTTCAGGCCCTAATCTGGTTCCGGCATGGCACGCTGAGCCTTTGGTTAATTCCTCTTCCTGGTGGGAAATGAGAGTTAAATTTTCCCGTCCAGACACCTCCAGCTAGTCTCTCATTGGTTCTCCCTATTCCTGTTCATCTTCCGTGGAATTTGCAAACTGGGCCAAACAGGAGGTTAAAGGCACTGACTCTCCAAGTCGGGAGAGTGTTAGTAAAGCATGTGGAATGTTGCACCCGAGTACCAGGGGATGAGAACTGAGACATATTTCAACACGTCTCCCGATCACACGGTTGATCATACTCTGGGTTCCACATGCATGTTTTAGCTGAAGGAAGAATCCCTTAAACCTGGAGAGTTGAGACCCGTGGAATGGGTACCATGCAATATGACTTCAAAGGGTCTTCATTTGCTCACCGAAACTCTCCAATCCTATCACTGCTGCGTTTTTGCCCCTGTACTCACGATTGATTCACTTTCAGAGACATAGCAATCCATAGGTTTTAAGATACTTACTAGTCAGGTACATTATTAGGCGTTTAATATGGGGTTTTGAGTCCATTTCGTTGAGCAAGGAGTAGCTCTTGTCTATTACATATTTGGCTTAAGGAACTTTATCTGTGCTCATTTCAATCTCTGGTTTTATGCAGCACCCCAACTCACCTTTCCCCTTAAGCAAGCATAAGTTGGTTTTCTAAATTTGGGACCATGTTCTGTTTTGAAATCCAGTTCCTGTGTAGCCAAGTTTACATTCCGTGTATTAGTGATATCTTATGATGTTTCTTTTTCTGTGTGACTTATTTCAGTTAGAATCATCATACCTGAATCCACTCATTATGCTGCTATGGACCTGATGACATAGATGTCATTGCTGAGTGATATTGCATTGTACGTAAGTACCACAACTTCTTTATCCATTTTTCGCTTTATGTGATATTGAACTTGTACCGTAAACGAGTTTCTTGTAAACAGAGCCATCCCAAACTTTGGGGTGGCTGTGTCTTTTTGATTTTAATTTCCCTAAGCTATAGGACCATAAGTGGAAGTGCCCTAGGCTCTGTTGCTTTGTTTTTTAGATGTTTCAGGAAACACCATACACTTCTCCCGAGTGGCTGTTGGCAATTTACATCCCGCCCATCAGCATAACAAGGCTCCCAGTTCTCCATGGCCTGTCCTGCCTTTCTGGATTTTACACTTTTTTCAGATGGCCCTTTTGACGGGGGGGAAGTGAGACTTCATTGTAGTGCAGATTTCCTTTGCAAGCTTGCTTGGTTGGCCAAAAAGGGCGTATGCGTTTTTTCCTGAATATATTCAGGAAAAAACGCATACGCCCTTTTTGGCCAAGTGCATCATTGTCGACCTTCTGCCTCTTTTCCTATGCTTTAAATGCAATTCCAGTTACCTCCTGAAATTGGTTTCCTGCAATTCTGCCCGGCTTTCAAGTCCTCCTGGCAGCCTTACTTCAGTATATTTTTGGATGATAGCTGTCATTTATAACTCTGCAGGTTTGTGAATTACAGTGCCCCTGAGCTCCTTTCTTCAACTCGCTTTCTTGTGAGCTGGCCGCAACACCGCAGGATTGCTTCAGGCCCTAATCTGGTTCCGGCATGGCACGCTGAGCCTTTGGTTAATTCCTCTTCCTGGTGGGAAATGAGAGTTAAATTTTCCCGTCCAGACACCTCCAGCTAGTCTCTCATTGGTTCTCCCTATTCCTGTTCATCTTCCGCGGAATTTGCAAACTGGGCCAAACAGGAGGTTAAAGGCACTGAATCTCCAAGTCGGGAGAGTGTTAGTAAAGCATCTGGAATGTTGCACCCGAGTACCAGGGGACGAGAACTGAGACATATTTCAACACGTCTCCCGATCACACGGTTGATCATACTCTGGGTTCCACATGCATGTTTTAGCTGAAGGAAGAGTCCCTTAAACCTGGAGAGTTGAGACCCGTGGAATGGGTACCATGCAATATGACTTCAAAGGGTCTTCATTTGCTCACCAAAACTCTCCAATCCTATCACTGCTGCGTTTTTGCCCCTGTACTCACGATTGATTCACTTTCAGAGACATAGCAATCCATAGGTTTTAAGATACTTACTAGTCAGGTACATTATTAGGCGTTTAATATGGGGTTTTGAGTCCATTTCGTTGAGCAAGGAGTAGCTCTTGTCTATTCCATATTTGGCTTAAGGAACTTTATCTGTGCTCATTTCAATCTCTGGTTTTATGCAGCACCCCAACTCACCTTTCCCCTTAAGCAAGCATAAGTTGATTTTCTAAATTTGGGACCATGTTCTGTTTTGAAATTCAGTTCCTGTGTAGCCAAGTTTACATTCCGTGTATTAGTGATATCTTATGATGTTTCTTTTTCTGTGTGACTTATTTCAGTTAGAATCATCATACCTGAATCCACTCATTATGCTGCTATGGGCCTGATGACATAGATGTCATTGCTGAGTGATATTGCATTGTACGTAAGTACCACAACTTCTTTATCCATTTTTCGCTTTATGCAATATTGAACTTGTACCGTAAACGAGTTTCTTGTAAACAGAGCCATCCCAAACTTTGGGGTGGTTGTGTCTTTTTGATTTTAATTTCCCTAAGCTACAGGACCATAAGTGGAAGTGCCCTAGGCTCTGTTGCTTTGTTTTTTAGATGTTTCAGGAAACACCATACACTTCTCCCGAGTGGCTGTTGGCAATTTACATCCCGCCCATCAGCATAACAAGGCTCCCAGTTCTCCATGGCCTGTCCTGCCTTTCTGGATTTTACACTTTTTTCAGATGGCCCTTTTGACGGGGGGGAAGTGAGACTTCATTGTACTGCAGATTTCCTTTGCAAGCTTGCTTGGTTGGCCAAAAAGGGCGTATGCGTTTTTTCCTGAATATATTCAGGAAAAAACGCATACGCCCTGTTTGGCCAAGTGCATCATTGTCGACCTTCTGCCTCTTTTCCTATGCTTTAAATGCAATTCCAGTCTACCTCCTGAAATCGGTTTCCTGCAATTCTGCCCGGCTTTCAAGTCCTCTTGGCAGCCTTACTTCAGTATATTTTTGGATGATAGCTGTCATTTATAACTCTGCAGGTTTGTGAATTACAGTGCCCCTGAGCTCCTTTCTTCAACTCGCTTTCTTGTGAGCTGGCCGCAACACCGCAGGATTGCTTCAGGCCCTAATCTGGTTCCGGCATGGCACGCTGAGCCTTTGGTTAATT
The DNA here is from genome assembly GCF_937001465.1 of Orcinus orca. Taxonomy (NCBI): domain Eukaryota; kingdom Metazoa; phylum Chordata; class Mammalia; order Artiodactyla; family Delphinidae; genus Orcinus; species Orcinus orca. Next base: position 306,631 of record NW_026043964.1, on the reverse strand, counting down.
CCTCTTCCTGGTGGGAAATGAGAGTTAAATTTTCCCGTCCAGACACCTCCAGCTAGTCTCTCATTGGTTCTCCCTATTCCTGTTCATCTTCCGCGGAATTTGCAAACTGGGCCAAACAGGAGGTTAAAGGCACTGACTCTCCAAGTCGGGAGAGTGTTAGTAAAGCATCTGGAATGTTGCACCCGAGTACCAGGGGACGAGAACTGAGACATATTTCAACACGTCTCCCGATCACACGGTTGATCATACTCTGGGTTCCACATGCATGTTTTAGCTGAAGGAAGAATCCCTTAAACCTGGAGAGTTGAGACCCGTGGAATGGGTACCATGCAATATGACTTCAAAGGGTCTTCATTTGCTCACCAAAACTCTCCAATCCTATCACTGCTGCGTTTTTGCCCCTGTACTCACGATTGATTCACTTTCAGAGACATAGCAATCCATAGGTTTTAAGATACTTACTAGTCAGGTACATTATTAGGTGTTTAATATGGGGTTTTGAGTCCATTTCGTTGAGCAAGGAGTAGCTCTTGTCTATTACATATTTGGCTTAAGGAACTTTATCTGTGCTCATTTCAATCTCTGGTTTTATGCAGCACCCCAACTCACCTTTCCCCTTAAGCAAGCATAAGTTGGTTTTCTAAATTTGGGACCATGTTCTGTTTTGAAATTCAGTTCCTGTGTAGCCAAGTTTACATTCCGTGTATTAGTGATATCTTATGATGTTTCTTTTTCTGTGTGACTTATTTCAGTTAGAATCATCATACCTGAATCCACTCATTATGCTGCTATGGGCTTGATGACATAGATGTCATTGCTGAGTGATATTGCATTGTACGTAAGTACCACAACTTCTTTATCCATTTTTCGCTTTATGCGATATTGAACTTGTACCGTAAACGAGTTTCTTGTAAACAGAGCCATCCCAAACTTTGGGGTGGCTGTGTCTTTTTGATTTTAATTTCCCTAAGCTATAGGACCATAAGTGGAAGTGCCCTAGGCTCTGTTGCTTTGTTTTTTAGATGTTTCAGGAAACACCATACACTTCTCCCGAGTGGCTGTTGGCAAGTTACATCCCGCCCATCAGCATAACAAGGCTCCCAGTTCTCCATGGCCTGTCCTGCCTTTCTGGATTTTACACTTTTTTCAGATGGCCCTTTTGACGGGGGGGAAGTGAGACTTCATTGTAGTGCAGATTTCCTTTGCAAGCTTGCTTGGTTGGCCAAAAAGGGCGTATGCGTTTTTTCCTGAATATATTCAGGAAAAAACGCATACGCCCTTTTTGGCCAAGTGCATCATTGTCGACCTTCTGCCT